>NC_056743.1:1592655178-1592977678 GCF_019279795.1 Protopterus annectens
GGGGAGACAGGAAAGTGGTGAAAAAGGGGTCACAAAGAGGATAAGACAGTAGGGAAACAAGTTGGGGTTTTGCAGGAGGGATGTAGGTAAGGCCCATAGCTGCCCATTTCTTCATCAGCAACAGCTGTGCATATGTATGTAATTTGGTGTGACATTTGAAACCTTCCACCCCTGAGAGAGGTGTCAGGACAACAATAATACTTGTTGTACAGCCAATTGTAATTGATAGTTTCCATGTCCAGCAGACATATGTGCAGGATGGGCAGCTATGTATGGGGCGTAATTTCTTTGTGGGTACAGATTGCCCTTTTTTTTTTTTTCAGGTGAGAGTGGTATGTCAGGCGAAGGAAGTTGGTATAGCTGGGGAGGTAGGTTGGGTAGGTCAACGGACAAGACAAACAAGATGCATACAGGGGCGGTGTATGACACGTGTGGGGGGGTTACACAATTGACGGGGACGGAGGTTTGGATATCCAGAGCCCATGAGCCTACAGATGGCAACAGTGGAACTGATATCCCCACCCATGGGCAGTTGCCACTGTTCCTTCAGTGTCCAGGACGGGGCTGTGCTGGGGGCTGTGTAAGTTGTGCCACCTGTGCCTCAAGCTGGCGTAGGGGCCCAAGAACAGAGTCCCAGATCTCCCTACACACCACAGTCCGGACGCTACGGAGGGTGAGTGGTGGTTCTCCTCTGGCCACGCTTGCAGAGGGGGGATGGGCCCCATCCCCTACAGCGCTTCCACCCGCAGGTGGCACAGGGCCACCGGAGGAGGGTCCAAACTGGACACTAGTGCCAGGTGCACTCGCCAGCTGAGGTGGGAGAGGTGGGTCCGCTGGAACCCGCCTTCCCTGTCGTCCTATGTTTTGCATTATGTCATGACAGTTTGGGTTAGTAACATACAATACCATTCGCAATTAGTTGTAACAGCATGCATTAGTATTCCCATTAACCAAACACCCAGATATTCACACTATTGAACAGCGAGCATAACACACGCATAATTTGAACAGCAATACACAGTCCAACAACATGCAGGGTTGATTGATGGCAACAGGCCATCAGGTTTGGATGTATGAACAGGGCAGATGCATCAACGTACATGCAAATATTTATGACCCAACAGGACAAATGTCCAGGGGTGTTAATTGTGATTGCACATACCAATTTCATGTGGAATGGATTATATGTGGTTATAGGGTGGGGTGAAGAAAATATTATTAACACCTTTGAATACCAATACATATGCTGTACATTTCTAATAGCTACAGATATATACACACTACTGTTCTAACTACAGTTTCCTATATGATAACTACTTCCATTTGGTGATAGGACTGTTACTGCTACATCAATATACATTTTATTGTTATTCATACACGTTCATATCTGGTTTTGTTCAGCTACATCATCCTGCTACATTTGCTTTATATAGCTATAGACAACTGTGGATGTTTGATATTTCAGACAATCATACTATCTGCATATTGCAAACTGAGAGCAACATATCCAGATTTTGGGATACACATTACAGCTGCAGTAACACTTTGAACACATTTTGCAGTTTGGTTCTACTTGTCACATTCATTTCATTCTGTACTGACTGCAGTATACTTTATTCAGGGGTTATTACTACTTTATTGGTGGATTCATAACTCTTTCTCACACTCTCTCACTTGTTTTCATTTTACTATTCAGGATGTTACTTACTTCTAGGCTTTATTGACATGTTTTACCTGTAGTTATTACAATCCTTTCCAGCAGTCTCACTTCTGTCATGTTTCAGTATTTCAACAGGGATATATTTCACACATGTGATTTGCTCATCTTCTGCAGTTGTACTTTTCAGCCTGCTGCAGGTTGTGTACTATTATATTACAGGTGGGGCATCTTTATTTCAGACTTTATTTCAGACATTTTCATTTTTCTGTTTGGATTACAGACTGCAACACACTTTTGTAATCAAGCAATACTTGCAAACACTTTTACACTGTTACTTGCACATTTTATTACTTAGTGACTACACTGCACTCTTTTGCTGACTGTCATACCTTTATATTTCTTTACAGTTACTGGAAGTGGATTACTGACCTGCCTGGTGGCGCAACCGCACCAGCCTATTGCCATAGGCTCTGCGGTTCGCAGAACGGACACCTGCAGCTGTAATATAAATGAAGTAATATTGGAATACACATCTCCATAATATCAGCTAATTTAATTTCTTACATACATAATTAAATGTAACTTACTCAGTAGTGGGGCGTTGGGCATTTGCCGGGCCTCCTGGATCCAAAGGTTCAATTGGTCCTGCTTGCGTTTCTTCAGGTCCGCATGGTGGTGACGGACCTGCTCACCAGTCCTTGGAATCCCTGTGGCACTGGTGAGATCATGAGCCAACCAGTCCCACGCCTCAGCCCTATATGCTCCCCACAGGACCTGGCCCTGCATGAGTTGGGCCTCATGATTGTGGACTAGGAGCCAGACCATGTATCTGGACTCCTCAATGCTCCACCTCTGTGCTCAAAAGCAACTACCCTTACCTACTCCTGACATTCTGGCTGCAGGTCAGTTCTACAATCATTTATGCTGTGTATTCCCGCCTATGGGGCTTATATATGCCGTTTTTCCCACACTTATCTGTGATTGGCCATTTTGGAATTGTATCAACTTCACAAAACCTGCTTTGTCATGCTCCACTTTCTATTCATTCCTATATATTTGCTATTACTGCATTTCTAAGTACAGCTGTCATGGCTTAGTGGTTCAGTACCTTGACTATGGTGCATGGTATCCTGGGTTCAAACCTGGCCACTGCTTTTTATATTTTATGACTGTCTAGACAGGCTAGGGGGTGTGTCTGTGTAAAGGCAGTTTTGTTACAGCTTGCTCAACGTTGCCCGTCGGTTAGCTTGTTTGCATGGTGCGCAGCTCCACGCAAACGGGTTATGCTGGTTTACGCTTCATTTGGCTGTCAGCATGCATATTACGCTCAGCTCAGTTAGGGGCACACAGTTTCAGCATGTTAAACCGCTGCTCACCTACGGGCACTCATTTTGCACCTGTTAAACCATTGCTCAGCTATGGGCACTCATTTTGCACCTGTTAAACCACTGCTCACCTACGGGCAGCTGCACTCATCTTGTTAAACTGTAGCTCAGCTATAGGCACATCTCGCATTTTTTATTGTTTTCTTATCTCACATTTCTTCAAAATAAATGGACTATTTCATTACATTTAACATGAAATATAATTTTATATGTGTACATATTTGTCAGGGACTTGTTTCGTGCTTATTTTACTAAAAATAAAAATTGATGTTGTGGGGGCTCAAACCATGACTGCCTGCTCTTCAGCCAATGTCTCTACAGCTGCGCTATTGCTTTTTGGCTTACTTTGCATATTTAGTTCTTATATCCTTTTCCACTGACTGCTAACTGTGGCTAAGCTACAGGCACGCCCGCGCAAACGAGCGCACTCACGGGCAAACATCTTTACGATTTAAAAAAAATATATAACATGTTCATTTATATATTTTATGTTCATAGTCTGTGGGGGCATGTGTTGTGTTGTGTTTATTCACATTTCCATGGCCTCTGTCGTGGGTGTTTATTTTGGGCACTTTTACTCTTCTGGGGGCGTGTCCGCTTGCAGGGCTCGGCCTACGGATACACCCCCTACTGTCTTCCACGGACCGTGTTAGCCTTAGGTGTGATTCAGCATGCTCTCATAAATATGCAGAGCATGCTGACATCACTCCATTTAACTGCAGCCTCCGTGTAAGAGTTATAACTCTTACATGGAGGCTTTGTGAATCCTGCCCATGGTATTTCAGATTCCCCAAAGGACATTTTAGAGTTTTTTTAGAACATTTTTTTCCAATGAAGGCTTGAGCAGAAGTCATGAGTAAGGAAATAAATTCAGTCTTATTTTTATGATTTTTTAAAAACAGTGTGTCTAATGGCTTACATGTGTACACCCGTTATGATGTAATTCTTAGTTTTTTAAGTGTCAGTTTACCTTTGAAGTATTTTAGCAACAAATTGAGGGTCATGTTCAATGTTCAAGAGAACACAAACTTAGGGTACCAGTCAACAAACTCTAAACTATTAAGGATAGCTGCCTTTCTAACAGTAACTAGTAAGTCATTCCATAATTTGCCTGCCCTGTAATACAAACAATGTTTCCCCAAATTTATATTATAAACTTACTTTTTCACAAAAAAGTGTTATTCCTTATACTGTATCTGTGGTGGACTATTTCCATACCAAGAGTGACTAATCCTGGTTTAATTTCCGCAAATCTTTTGGATTTCTAAAACCTTGACATGAATGGATCCCATTCCTAAGTCAAAATATTACCTCAGTCTTGATGACGCAGTTGAATTTTTTAATACTACCTTCCTGAGCATCCTTAATTACCATGCCCCCACAAGACTTTCCAGAATCAAAGCACAACCCTCCCCATGGCTACAGAAAACCACTACGTCAGAAATGAAAAACAGGGATAAAGCCTGGGAGCACTGGTGCAAAACCAAAACTCCCTCAACTAGACAGAAATTCCTAGAACTACGCAATAGAGTCAAAAAGCTAATAAAACAGGACAAATTCCAATGCCACCAGTCTGCCCTAGACTCCTCCCAACACAGCTCCAAACAATTCTGGTCCTCCATAAACTCCATCCTCCACCCAGGTAAAGTCAGTACCCCTCCTTCTAACACCCCTCACTCCTCAGAAAATATTGCTACCTCATTCAACACACACTTCACACAAACCATACTATCACTAGCTAAACAACACAACCTCCCTCCCCTCCAACCCACACCTTCAACTAGTAATCTCCCCACTGCCTTCTCTTTTTCTCCTGTACCTACCTCCAACATAAAAAACTCTTAACTAAACTTAAGCCCACCAAATTAGCAGCAGACAACCTCCCAAGTGAATACCTACAAATTGCAGCTGATACTCTGGCCTACCCAGTATCCATTTTGATTAACCAATCTCTGTCAGAAAGTTACGTTCCCACACTGTGGAAAGTATCACATATAATTCCCCTCCACAAAGGCGGACCCTCCACAGAACTAACCAATTACTGCCCCATAGCTATTCTCTCTCCACTCCAAAATACTAGAAAGATGCATACACTCTCAGGTCTCAGACTACCTCCTTACTAACAACCTCCTTTCCAATACTCAGCATGGTTTCCGACCAAACCATAGCACCACCACTGCCTTACTCTCCTTTACTAACACTATCCTTCAGCATAAAAACAATGGCTATCTCTCCTCTGCTACTTTCCTAGACCTATCTAAAGCATTTGACATGGTCCCACACAAACAACTTATCTCTGTCCTCAATAACCTATCCTTCTCACAATCAGTCAAAAACTGGTTTCAGTGTTATCTGTTTTTACCAATAATCTAGCCTCTGCCACCAAACTTTGCACACTCATACAATACGCAGATGACTCAACCATCATCTGCTCAGCCCAGTCCCTACCCAGACTGCAAAAAGTCACACAGGAAGCCTTTTCCTCTGTTGAAACTTGGTTATCCGATGTCCAATTAATACTCAACCCAAACAAAACTAAACTACTCATCTTCCAACCCACCAAACATACTCAAAACAACTCTCACTTTAACATCACAGCAAAAGACAACACCACTATATACACAACTGAACAGACCAAATTGCTAGGAGTGCAAATAGACAATAAACTAAAATTTGACATTCACATATCCATGACCATAAAAAAAGTCCACAAAATACTAGGAGCGTTATACAGAAATAAGCACCAAAGCAGCAAAGATTTCAATAGCAAATTCCCACCTTACCTCCACCCTGCTTTATGCCTCTCCAATATATACCAACCTAAGGCAATGCGATTTAAACAAGCTAGAGACCTGCTACAACAAAATCACCAAATTCGCCACAGGGGCATCCTACGGTAGTCACCACTGTCTCTCACTTGCTGAATTGGGCTGGCTTGAACTCCCTCACCTCCTTCAATGGTATCAACTCTCACTCGCCCACAAACTAGTAAACCATCCACTAAATGTCCCATCCCTCCAGAATCTACTCAAACCTTATCGCACCACCAGACCACTAAGATCCAGCAACAAAATCACTTGCAGATCACTAAAGCCATTAACTCTGCTGGTGAAGCACTATTCTCTTGCGCCATAGCCGAATTATGGAACTCCCTCCCACCCACAATTACCTCCATACCATCTTGCACCCACTTCAAAACTTTACTAAAAGCACACCTAAAAACATCCTGGCTATGCCCTTGCAGCTCCCACTCTAATATCACCCAACCCATCCAACCACTACCTTTCTTTCCACTCCACTAACTACCTTGATTATAGCAAGCTCAGATGCTCATAAGCCTAGTACTTATTATACAGCAGGAACTTCTTATTGTAACATTTGTTAATGTCTGTTACTTCACAGATAAAGATTCTAGTTGTCTACTGATGTACTATGCTCTTCATCTGTAAATATGTTGTAAGTAATTGCTATGTAAATTGTTAATCGCTATGTAATCCAATTTAACTAATGTCTGTTTATTTTAACTGTGGAGCTTTTCTCCCTGGGCCTCCACTGAAAATGGACCTACATCCAGTCGGACACTCCTAGTCAACAGATATAGATAAATAAATAAAATAAATAATATGAATAAAGTTCATGAAATTAGTATTGTTTCAATCTTTGATGTTAGCCAAAAGTGCTTGAAATGTGCCCAGAACTGACTCCTTCTGCAGTTCATATGGAGTTAAATGTCTTTGTAGCATATCTAAATATGACTGTAAATTCTTTTTTATGACACCTGTTGCTCCTACTACTGTTGGAACCGTCTGGGTATCCTTCTTCCACATTGCCCTCATTTCTGCCTACAAATCCTGGTATTTTATGACTTTTTATCTTTCTGTACTTAAGACACTATAATCACTCAGTGAAGCAATTTCAGTGATCAATGCTACTATTGTCTTCTTTTCATGGACTACTATATCTGGTTTTCTCAAATCCATTTTTTGAACTGTTGATAATGGTTGATCTCTTGTGGTATAAACTTCATCATTCTCCATAATGCTTTGCAGGACATGTTTCTAATGCTTTTTAGCTGCTTCAGTATTGTGATGTTTTCAAAATCCCAGTGAGACAGTCTTGCCACATTATTATGCCTTTCAGTACACAGGCCCTCTGTCATTTGTGTATCACACACAGCAACAAGATGTGTGACTGTTTCCAGTTCTGTTCTGCAGAACCTGCATTTATTTATTTATTATTTATTTATTAAATTTTACTAGTGGGAAAGTTTGACTTGGTAGAAGCCCATTTTCAGGGGATGCCTGGTGGAAAAAGCTCCATTTGTCTGTTTCTCCCACATGTTCAATGGACTTTGTAAACCAACGTGTGCATAGTCCACTATCCTGGGCTAACAATATTAACATTTCATCTTTTGGTTTAAATTCACCTCTCTATAACCATTCATGCATCAGATCCTGATCAACATGAAGTCGTTCAATGAGTTTTCTGTACTTGCAAATATATTTATGCATTTTTCCATAATTCTTGCCATCGTATCTGATCCTGCTCCTTATATTCTTTCTTTTGTTTCTTTTTTGGCATATTAAGTTGCCAGATTTTTTACTACTTTTGATTTCCATTCCTGCTTGACACTGACATGCTTCTGCTTGACTGAGCAGGGAAGTCATCTTAAACTTGTATGCAGTCCCACAATTGCAGATATATACATGTAATCAATTTTGAGGAGGCCCTTACCTCCTTGAGAATAAGGAATATATCATCTTAGTATACACCGATTTTTATATATCATTTGATAATCGTGAAGCATTTTTCTTGTTTTCCTGTCCAACTGATCCAGTACCTTTTGGGGCCAGTCAATTGCCCCAAAAATGTAAGTTAGAACAGGAAGATCAAACTGGTTTAGAGCTTGGACTTTGTTCCTAGATGTTAAGGCTACTTTTAGTAATACTTTTATTTTCTAAAATGTTCCTTACCGAGTTTTTTTTTGCATTTTTCATGTTTTATTATTGATCCTTCATCAATTCCCAAATATTTATACACTCCCTCATGCTCAACTTCTTTTATATCACATTCCTGTCCCAGACTGATATTTTCTTGATGATGCACTTTTCCTGCTTTAAGGGTTGCTTTTACACATTTATCAAGACCAAATGACATTCTTATATCATCTGAGAAAGTTTTGAGCACTTGCAGTTGTGCTTTCAGCTCCTCATCTGATGAACTATACAGTTTATATCAGCCATGAAAAGAAGATTAGAAGTTTTTATGCTTTGTTGTTTTCTGGGAACCAACTTGTAACCATGACCTAATTTAAACAGCTTAATGGTTTAAGGCAAGACAAAAGAGCAATGATGATTGTCACCCTGAAATATCCCTCATTGAATTTGTATCCCTTGGATAATAATTTGTCATTTATCATAGCTTAGCTGCAGATTTGTTTGCCACTTTTTCATGGTCACTGTAATGTAATTGATCAGTGTAGGGTGTATCTTACCCATCTGTAAACACTCCATTATTCATGAATATGGGATGCTGTCAGTTGCTTTTTTTGTAATCTATCCATGCCATACTTAGACTCTTCCTCATTTCTACAATTCATCATTTTGACATTTTTGAAAAACAAATGGCCCTTTGTTCCATATGATTTTCTTTTGTTACCCTTTTGTTCTATTGCCAAGATTGGGTTTTCTTCTAAATTAGTATAAACTCTGTTGGCATCAACTGTAGTTTATAGTTCAAATATCATCAGAAGGCAAGTTATTGGTATATAGTTTTTAGGATAGTCTGCAGGTTCTCTTAAAGAGGAGTACTATTTTTCCTGTTGTCAACTAGGTTGGTGTTTGTTTTAGATGCTCATATAAGTAGTTCTAACTCAGGGCTAAATCTCTGTGTAAAGGTGTTTATACTTTTAGCCAGAAGTTAGGTACTGCATCTGGGCCCCGGGTTTTCCAAATAGGGCTTTCTTTAATTTTCTTTCAATTTTTCTTGCCATTACTTCATCCCATTTCATATTCTGTACATTTGAACTTCTTACTGTTTTATTTTAATTCTTATCCATCATCCTTGCTATGTTCCATATGGTCTTCACAGATATTTCTCCAAAATGTGTCTATTTCTTCTTTTTTTTGGTGGCATTTCTATTCCTTTTGCTTTGTTTCCCAATTCTATATAAAACTTTTGGGTCATCAGTGATTTGCTTATTTTGTACTTTTCCTTTATATTTATCTGCATGTCTCCTAAGTTTTTTTCTGCCTGTGCTGATATCTTTAGCTTATTATTTACGGTAATGTATGATAAATCCTGGTCTGTTCTGATACTGCATATTGCTTTTACCATGTCTTTCTTTCTTTCTTTCTAAGTATTTTTGTTGAACAGTTCCCTCTTGTATAATCTTCTAACAGAGACACTTCTTGTCTTAATCACTTTATAGTTTTCTCTATTCAACCCTTTCATGATGGCATTTGATTTCTTCCCTCCTTTCCCTTTATTGCTTAGTGTTTTGTGGAAAGACTGTATCTGTTATTAATTTATCCTGTTTACTTCTGTTATATCACATGAATTTCTGTTAATAGTCTTGATTACTGTGTTAATTTGTTTTATCAGACTTCTAGCATTTTGGTCTTATTGACCTTCTGTAATCTATTTCTTTCATCACTCTTAATATGTCTATCCATCTCTATTAAATCAAGAAACTCTTAGATCATTTTCTTCTAAACTGAGGACACAATCCTTGTTCTTTCTTTCCTGTTGGCATTCTAGAGAAAGTTCCATAACATCTTCAGCTTCATCCTGTGTTATTCATTGTTCTTTCATATGGGAACTCACTGGCCTATCACTCAACAACATTGACTGTATCAGAGTTGCCACTTTTTCCTGCCCTTCCCTTGCTGTGCAGCTCCAACTGAACTTTTGTACTGGTTTCCTACTGAAGGCTCCAGAGTATTTTCATGTGGCAAGTGATCAGATGCTTCCTGTTCCACCTGTTTCTCCTTATTTTGGGGGCTCATTGTTCCGTTATGCTATGACAGTACTAGAGTTGGACTTTCTACACTAAATTCTTCACAGGTAATCCATAACTTCAGTTTCTATTTCTTTAAATTCTCCATTACTAAGCCACTTTTCTATTTCCCTTCTTACTTTTCTTATTTTTTGTATTTTGAAATTTCCCATACCCAGATGTATTTGCCTGTATTTCTCATCAAATATCTTTGGTGCTATTTGTATTAGTTTTGTTTTCTCCTTTGCTTAAATATTGCAGCATATTAAATCTCTTTATCTTTCCAATGCCCATATTTCTTCTTCAGATGCTTCCCATTTCACCTGTTTCTCCTTATTTTGGGATCATGCTATGACATAACCTTTGTTAAACTTACTGCAGTAAATCCTTCACTTTGCAGATATTCCATAACTTCAGCTTTTATTTGTTTAATTTCAGCTTTACTAATCTTCTGTTCTTCGTTCCCCCTTTGTGATCTTATTTTTTTGTATTACAAAACTTTCCATATCTGGGTGCCTTTGCCTGTATTTCTCTTCAAATATCTTCGGAGCTGCCTTTTTTATATTGATTAGTTTGGCTTTCTCCTTTGCATAAATATTGCACAGCATGTGATCTAGTTGTCTTCTTTCTTTATTTCTTTCCCATGTACATGCTTATTTTTTATACCTTTCAAAAATCTCTAGGTTTTCTTTTATATATTTCCACACTTCCTCTGTCACTTCTTTTTCCAAATGGCACATAGTTTCTTGGTCTCTATAATGTTTTCATGGATCTGTTATATTAATGAACACACATCTGCATTTGACGCTTTTCACAGTTTTTCTTCTGCAAGTATTTTTATTTTCTCTGTTCTCTTAATCTTTTTAAATACCTTATATCTGGAAATTCTAGTTTTGTTGCATAATAGTAACAATATATAATTAATAAAACACAATACTGAGGAAAAGGTCAAGTGAAACAATCAAAACTACTGAAAAATCATCCACCCCCCCAAAAAACACCACCAAAGCAAAAAGAAGCCACTTTATTCATTAAGAGCTGTTATCCACAAGGGATTTCACCAGAATACTGGAGTATAAAATCCAATTGCATCTAAACTAAAACTATCCAATAGATAAACAGTATAAACTAAATCTTGATTAACCACTTAAAGACAGATTATTAAAACCATACAACATGTTACTTAAGTGATACATTATTACTACCTAACATAATTTTATATCTTTTAAGAAACATTTGATATTAATAGCTTCATTTAACCCAGGAAATTTACCTGCCTGAAACTTGATTTGCCACAGTGTTTCCCTCTTTTCAAGGAATTCCTATGACAACCCCCATAATCTAAAGCAACATACTCTAAAACAGTAAAATAAAAACTCTTAATAAGCTTAATAAGCTCCTCCCTTTATACACTGCTGTTGATGCCTTGAATTATTAATTTGCCTTTCCTTGTGCATATATTGGAAAGTGCATTTTGCCTCATCATTGTCTGTTTTACTGATTTGCTTGCTCTAAATTCATTGTCTATCTAGCTGTTGGATAAAATAGTGTATTTTGACACTCTAACAAGCACTTGTTTTTATATCAAGATGTCAGTATATTTTCCACCTAGCGCACTGCAAGGTAGCCTGTCATGTTTAGGTTGGGGAAACACTTGAGATTTCTGCATGTAGTTTTATTGGCTGGAAGGTTTAATAATCAACTTATCTTGTTTTAGTGCCTTTATAAATTATGTACAACTGAGTGGTTCTAAAGTACACTGCTGTATCTGTATCTTTACCTTTGTTTGTTTGTAGTATCATTTTGTATCTTTTAAGTTTGTTTGTGGCACCATTTCAGTCTGGACACTCCTTTACTGTGCTTTTACATTAGAAGGACTATGATTATTCATCTAGTGGCACTACATGTTTACCTGGTCTATCAGAGCACACAAAAGGGTTCTTAAGTATTTAAGTATTTTTTTGTACTTCTCTTATATACTGTAACTATACTTTAGCAGTTTCAAAAACTGTCTGCTACTGCTTTAAGTAATTAATTACACTGTATTTGTATCTGTTAGTTGAGGACTGTTATAGGTAGTTTGTGTGGTCTTGTTACACTTGGGCTCCAAAACAGCTATTAAGTAGTTAATTGCACTTTATTTATATCTGTTAGTTGTATGACTGTTGTAGGTAGTTTGTGCGGTCTAGTTACACTTGGGCTCCAAACCAGCTATTCTACATTAAGAAGGTGTTTTTTTGCACCCTTGGTGCAGAAATGTGCTTATCTAACCTGAGTTGGGGATTGCAGGTGAAAGGCTTATTGTGTGCATTCTTGATTGGTAGTTATCTTAAAACTTGTTTCTCTTTGCTCATATTTAAGACTTGCATTTGTGCAGTGCTGCTCTTCGCACAACAGTGGTTAGCAGTGCCCTGTATAGATGCTAAAGCCAAGCCTAGAAGCTCAGTTTTTCCCAAAACAGCGGTCAGTGAAACTCTTCCAAGCTTTTCTGCTGCTCTGGGAACAATTCAGTTGTGCATTGAGCAGCATTGCCTTATTGATCATCCATAGCCTATACAAAGTATAGGTCTCTCTTGTAGTCTCAGCATTACAAGCACAGTGCTGTCAAATTAGCCCATTCCCTTTCCCTAATAAAACATACAGTAAGAGCCTGATATCATAGATAGGGAGTTTCCCATCATCTTTCTGGCCAGCCTGATAGACATGGGCATCCTGAGGCAATGTAACAATTGTCTCATGTATACTGACAACACTTACTCCTGAAACAAATAATTTATGTGAGAGATGTAGTTACACTATGAAATTGGAGGCAAGACTCTCACATAAGGACAAACTGAATGCCAAACAGGTTGTCAGCAAACACAAAATTCCTACACTAAATAAGCACATGACACATAAACCCACATATGCAGAGGTGCTCACCAGTAACTTACCAAAAGATAGAGGCCTCCCAAATGGAAACCACTTACACATATAACAATGCAAAAAGCAACCACAACACATAATAACACACACACCAGTGTTTCAATAAATAAGTCCATAAGGCATAATACCACAAAACCTAATATGTCGGTCATAGGTGACCTCATTGTGAGACATACACATGTTCTGCTAACCAAGCTGGATAAGGAGTGAGTTACAGTTAGCTGCCTGTTAGGTGCCAGAATCTGTCAAGTCACTCAGTCACTCAAGTCACTCAACCAAAAGTACCAGTATGACTCTGTCATAGTCCATGTGGGGGTGAGTGGATTCAAACATACCTCACTGGACTGTATGAAGAGAGACATGACTGAACTCTTAAATTATGTGTCACAGGCAGGTATAAGCAGCATTCCACCTTCTCTAAGGATGATGCCACAATCCAAACAAAAAAATTATTGATTTTAACAATTGGCTTAGCTTCTACTGTCAGTCCAAGGGATACACTATCTGTCAGCCTGGGAAGGCATGCTCGACAGGCCGTGCTGGTTTGCCAGAGATGATCTGCACCTGTCTCCTCCAGACACCCCTATTGTGCCTTTTTAGGCAGTGTCAAAGTAGCCGACCTGCCAACATAACAAAATCTGGTCTAGATAAACTCAAGGTACTGCTGCTTAATGCTAGGAGTCTGAACAAGAAACTGCACTCCCTTGAAGCACTCCATACTTTGGAAAATGCTGACATCTGTGCAGTCACCAACATGGTTCAAGGGCGCATAAAGCATCCCGGCTGTGCAGGGCTAGAATACCTTCCATACATTCAGACCCCAAACTGAGCATGAAATAACCAAAGAAGGAAGTGCATCCATTTTCATTAAGGTAGAACAAAAATAAAAAAGACTGAGAAGCAGCAGCACACTTTATTACAAAAATTAAGTGCTTTCATCCTGGTGATGTGAACTTCACCAGAATAAAAACTGAACACAGATTCCTGACTTAAATAATTCTGACCGCAACCACATGACCAGCCAGTTAATTAATTAATTAAAACGATTTTTAAAAAGAAATAACCCCATGACCACAACCACATGACCAACCAGTTAATTAAGTAATTAAAATGATTTTTAAAAAGAAATGACCCCATGACCACAACCACATGACCAACCAGTTAATTAAGTAATTAAAATGATTTTTAAAAAGAAATGACCCCATGACCACAACCACATGACCAACCAGTTAATTAAGTAATTAAAATGATTTTTAAAAAGACATGACCCCATTTTGTAGGTACTTGTCACAGGAGCATGTAAGAAAAAATACAAAAAAATACAATAAATTATTAATAAATAATAAAGAGCATATATAAATAATGAAAAAGAAGAAACATATACAAGCTGTTTAGCAAAAAATACTAGCATTTCCCATAATTTAAAGAGCAAACATTGCTTTCAACTTTAAAACACTACTAAATGAGACCATCTCATTGAGCCCAGGGACGACTATAGCATTTACATCTCACCTGCCACCTCAATTTCTTGTATTCAAGGAATTCATCAAATGGTCCACCCCTGGGTCCTAAATCAACATGATAAATGGAAATCAACCTAAAACATGTGTTGGGTGACTTTTTATATGTTTATAGAGAGCATTCTTATAGTCTCTCCTTTGAATATCGTATTAGAGCTGATAGATTTTACATCTCATAGCCCACTTTGTTTTCCCTATATAAAATCCTTCACATATTTGGCACTTCGTTACATAAATAATATTCTTGCTATCACAGTAATACTTGTGTTTAAGTCTAATGACACCATACCCTTCCAAAGGAAGATAGGAAGCTGCCAATATGTGCCTGCATTGTGTGCAATGACCACACTTAACCATACTTACATTTTCATTAAGGATAAGTACACCTCTAGAATGCTAAACAGTATGACTCTCTTTAGCTACTCCATGTCCAATTAACTATAGGTAAAGCCCCGTACTACATCATAGCTAGCTATAGATCCCCCATCATGAAACAGGAAAACAATACCATTTACCTAGACTTACTGGAGTCACTTGCTATACAGCCCAACACCTGACTCATGGATGATTTTAATTATCCTTCCAACAATTGGGAAACATACACAACCACAAACATGCTGGCTCAGAGGTTCTTGAACTTTGTCGATGTAAATGCTCTGGAACAGCTAGTCAGCACACCTACAAGACTGGACATAGTACTCACTAACATGGGAGAGTATTGCACCCACAGTGTGATGTCCTCCCTGGTAACATCTGACCATAAATCAGACTAGTTCAAAGTAATTATAAGACCAGATACCCCATCAAGCTTAAAAATGCTTATGAATTTTACAAAGACAAATTACTTCCTACTAAGTGATGGTATAAGAAGTTTTAAAGTCCCTAGAATGCAATTAACATGGAGTCCTATGCAGAGGTGTACACCAATGCCCTGTATAACCACTTAAGCAGTTATATTGAATTGGCTGTACCTGACTAGATTAAAACTAGGTCTTGCCAAAAAAACAAGCCACCCTGGTGGACCCCTAGTATAAACAGGCAATACAATAAGAGAAAGAAACTAATGTACAAGGATAAGAGGGAACTGGCTTAGCAGTGGAATAAATCCCTTTTTAGCATAAACAAATTAGAGATCTTGTCAATCTTCCAAAGCTAATTACAAAGTAAAAATAGTCTCTCTAGCTAAAGATAATCACAATGCATTCTTTACATCCAAAATCTACAAGGGAACAGCCAGCTATCTGCTAAACTGGTTGTGGATGGCACCACCCATACTCAACTAAACATAATAGCTAACCTGCTAACTGACAGATTTGGAGCAAACTTCACCCCCATGTCCCCTACTGTCATCCCCCAAAGTATGCCTGCTATCATCTCTCACCCTATAATGTCAAAAGAGCAGGCCATCTTGGCGGTCTCCAAGGTCAAAAACACCATCAGTGGGACCAGACAATATCCCAGGTTGCCTTTAAAACAACTTAAAACATGACCTAGCAGATCCACTTGGCTTCTTGTGTGATACCCACCACTAATACTGATATGTGATGGCCACCACTATATGTCATCTCCACAATGGGACAGTAATCAAGGAGCCTGAATCCTCAGCACTGACACTGGAGAGGGACATGCACTTGGAATACAAATGGATACACTCAGTATTTCCAGATACAGACCTCTCTGCATCAAGCACAATTTCCCTTAAGAGCAAACAGGGCACACACTCAGCCTGGGGTCTGGATGTCTTTATATTTGTCTCCCTCCAGGTCCCCAGTAAGACTCCCCACTGGTACAGCTGTAATGGTAAGGTCCTCAGTCAAGTGACCAAGCCAAGTCATCCAGCACCCTCTCTGTGAACCCAGTGCTTTGTGTCCCTGCCCCAAGTAGCTGACACAAACTCTTTAAGATTTAATTTTCACTCAAACATACCTGGGAAAGGCTGTCACAGATTACCAACTCTACCACCTTTCCTCAGACTATAGGGTAGTTATCGCTGCCACCAGTCAGTTACTGTAAGGCTCTTAAAAGGGTATCCAATTATACTGTGTAATATTAATACTACTACAAATGGTAGTAGCTCACCAAGATGACTAGGCTTTCTGTAGTGGCCCACACAGTGGCACCAAATAAATATAAGTACTGTCCAATGTTAGATACTTTCTACATAGACCAGCCACCAATACAATAAAAGTTTTAAATATATTTAATAATAAATAATAAAATTGCATGAAAATACTGAACATATATATCCATAGTAAACCACGGAGTTCAGATCACAGGAAATATTGAAAAGAACATTGATAGACAGACTCAGACAAATAAAGAAAAATAATTATCTGCTAAGCTTCACTATATTCCTGACTGAATCTAAGAGAATTACTCTTCCCTAGTTCAGTTACTTACTACTTCAAGGCAAGATGCTGTGAGTGAAGATCTTTCTAGTCAGGTTTCCCAAACAGAATACTCAATACTCTGAGATTTCTCTTTGTATTATCTAAATATAATTTCCAAGAGGGCAGGCAGAATTACCTCATCTGGTCACCTGATTTTGTGTTCTTACAGTATTCCCCTTTGAAGCTGAGAAAGGAGGTTAGCACAGACGTCCACAATACACATCCAAATGTTTATGGCAGTGCCCAGGGCCTTCTCTCTTTTCACTGAACTAATGGACAAAAGCTCTTCCCCGACCCAGTGACTTTGGTCCTATTCAACACTGTGGGGTACCTTTTAATGATTTAACAGCTCATATACATTCCCTTATTTTTCTTAAAGTTAACCTCTGCTGTGCCAGTATCCTCTGTTAAAATATATATGTTTAATTCAGCTACAATAATACATGCACATTTCTCCTCATTTCAGCAGGGTGCACTGTTGACAGATTTCAACACAAGCAAAGCTCACAAATACATTTTCAGCACAAGCATCTGTACAAAATCAGTTTGATATACAAATGACATACAGTTCTAATACATTTGTAACACAAGCATCTTGTATAAATCAGTTTGATATTCAAAGGACATATCATTCTTTACAAACCTCCAGCTGGCTATGCTGGCACTTGCCCATATCATTACATCTTGTTTAACCGCAACCTGCAAACTGGCTATGTTCTGGTGGAATGGAGGACAACAATAGTAATCCCTTTGCACAAAGGGGGACCATCAACTGACCTTGGGAATTGTAGGTGCATAAGCTTGACTAGCCTCATCTGCAAGGCCATGAAAAGAATCATTATGGACCTTATTAACAAGTACACAGGTAATCTCCAAACTATGGACCCAACCGAGTTCAGATTTGTTAAACGTAGATCATGACTGTTAAACAAAGTTGACTTGTTCAAGAAAGTCACCAAGGCCCTAGACGAGGGAAAGACAGTGCATACTACCTATCTAGACCTAGCCAAGGCATTTGACACAATCTTCCTCTCAAGTATTATGGAGACACTCTCCCACTCCGGAATTAACCCCTACATTGCCAGATGAGTAGCAACTGGCTCACAGACAGGACACATACTTTCAAAGTGGGTAACATTACTTCTAGCAAAAGACCAGACACCAGTGGCATACCTCTGGGTGCTGGGCCCATTATTGTTCAGAATTTATTTCTCAGAAGTCCAAGTAAACTGGGAGCAATCATTGAGTCCCCCTGTTGGGAGGGTGGCCTAATGGTTAAGGTGTTTGCCTTACAAACACAAGGTACAGGGTTTGAATCTCACAGGGGATAACTGGCTAGGCTTAAAATGACTCGCAAGGGCAGTTAGCCTAGTACTAACCTATAAACCTATTAGGTTAATATACTGCAGGCAGGGTTAATGCAGGCAAATGATTGGTGCCAAAGCCACAGATTAAACCTAAATGCAAAAAAATCCATTATTATTTCCTTTGGAAAAGCTGACATCCCTGCTAATTACATTACAGACAGTACTTCCTAAGTGCAGACCCAGTGATACATGATCTGTTTCCTCTGGATACTCCAGTTTCCTCCCACATTCCAAAGACATGCATCTGCAGCATTTCTCCCTAGGTCTCCACTGAAAATAGGCTGTGTCCTAGTTGGCCTTTCCTGATCAACAAATGTTAAATAAAATAATAATTAAATAAATCTGGGTACTCAGATTGATAGCAGTCTGAACTTTGACCATCATGTATCCACAGTACTAAGGAAATTCTTCTATGTACCATATCTTATAAGTAAAGGCATTGCATCGAGATCTAAGGATGTTATAATTCCAATATACTCAGCCCTCATCAGTGCAATAATTGAGTACAATGCTCCCTTTTGCATGCACCTCACCAGACATCTGCAACAATTGGAAAGAACACAGAGGTTTCTCACCAAGAAATGACAGGGTACACAAAACAAGTCTTACATGGAAAGACTGAAAGCTCTTTCATTGCATTCTGTCCCCTACAGGTTCTGAGGGGTGACCTGTGCCTGGCTTACAGGGCAGTCTCTGACCCGGCTCTAATGGAAATGCTACACATTTGTAAATCAAACTATAGGAGGGTCATTAGCTCCAGGGATCTTAAACTACCCTCTGACATGATTAGATCATGCTGGAGAGATAGATACATCTGCCAGAGACTGCTACTTCTCTGAAACAAGCTTCCAGTTCACATGATACAGAGCTCCTTCCTGACCCTCTTCAAATTTAATCTACATCAGTGGATGGGTGACTGCAAATTCACTCCTGGGGTGGCAACCATGTCCCTCCTGGACAGAGGAAGTCAGTGTTAACTACCTTAGACCCTTACTTCTGCAAACTTCACTTGCCTAACCACAGAAAATTAGGGCAACTTGGGATAAATATGGCTAGGCTTGTAAGGGCCTAGGGCCAATAGCCTAGTAACCTTCTATGAACCTATGACTAAAGTATCCATTAATACCATCGAGGCTGGCTACAGAATAAGACCTAATAACACTTAATGATTTCTCAGATGGGAAATATATTTGTAAAAAATATCCTAACAGCTCTGTGTGTCTTTTTCCTGCATATCCACCTGCCAGTTCTATTTCATAGCTCTCTGTTAAAAACTTGGTAAGGTTAGTATTTGTTAGTCTTATAGCTTAACTGTGTTTTGGTTAGTTTACTTTTCATTTTTAAATAACTAAATTGTTTTGCCAATAGTGCTGTTTTTCAATTGACCAGGTTGTTTTAGTGTTATTGTTATTCTTTCTCTTTAACATTTTTTCATTCGAACATAAATACATTTAATTTTTAGGTGGTTGATTTAGGTAAGTAGTGTTGTTTTTCTGGGGTCTCGTGAGGGTGCATTTTGTTTGTGCAGTGTGTGAAGTTGTGCACACATTCATGTGTGTGTGTGTGTGTGTGTGTGTGTGTGTGTGTGTGTGTGTGTGTGTGTGTGTGTTAGGGTCGGGACACCAACATTTTACTTGGGTTTTACATATAATATAAATTATTAATAAAACTTAGTTTACTGACAATGAGAAGCTCGTCTGGGGAGGAATTTGTAAGTTTGTTGAGAGGACGAATGACTAATGGTGCCTTACTTTGTTTCACATATTTTAACTGTGGTCAAAGTGGTATCAGGAAATATGCAGGCTTTGAACTATTTATTTGTTGTTTTATGATCTAGAGATGTATCAGTTGCATTTCAAGTGTACAGCCCCAAATATTGACATTTGACCCTTGTGAGATTCTTTAAAGAGTAGTAAGTTACAGCGTATGTAATTGTTTTGAATTTCAAATAGTTGAAAGTTTTTGTGAGACACTCTGGCATCAGAATATCTACTGAAACACTTTTTGTTGAGTCACAGAAATTTATTTAATCTTATAACAACACCATGTTTTTTCAGACATTCTTGCAGTTATCTGACCAAAGATTTAGTATATATATGTAGGGGGTGTGGGAGGCAATGGATGCAGGGGGTATACCCCCTCCAAAATGCTTCACTTTTTTTTTTTGGTGTTGCAATATATATTGCTATTCATTTCTGTTTATAATCATTTCAAGTCATCATTTCTTTTTACATCTAGTTTCCAGCCTGATGTGCATTCAACACACCAAAACTTTACTGAACAGAGTGTGTCTGCTAATTCCTGACATTTAATCTTCACTCACTTGACACTGTTTATTTCTTTCCAGCTGATTTGCTCCTTCAAATTTATTTTGCATGTCATTTGGGTGGCACTATAAAACTGCATTTCATTAGAATCATAAAACATGAAGTTTTTTTGAAAGGCAAACCACAACCAGGTTTTCTGGGCAGTCAGGACTTTATACAGACTTCAGATAGCTGGGTCTGCCAAAAGGTAACAGCTACTGCTTGAAACAGAAATCTCCCAAATACTATTGCAATGGCGGATTTAGACTTTGGCGCAGGGGCGCACGCCTCCCCCTTTTGGTTAACCCACACATCCTGAAGGCAGAAAAAAATAAAAAGCTTTTAAAAAATAAAATCTCTCCACTCGCAAGTGCGGAACGTGTTTACATCCGCAGTGCCAGAGTATTCTCCTTTAAGGAAGACCCGGCATTGCACACGCATGTGCCAACGCAGATGTAAACACATTCCGCACTCACGCGCGGAATTTTAACTAGCAGTTCTGCGAGTTGTTGCTGTGTCTTTCAGCTTTTCCCGGTTAGGGGTTGCCACAGCGGAACTCTGGTCCGCGTTGCATTTTCCATGACTGTAAGTAAAAATTTTTTATGAGGCTGCACAGTGCACATGATTTGGTTACTTTACATATGTGAATATTTTTAGAACTGCGGTGGTGGTGCTGCGGTAGCGTTGTCGCCTCACAGTAAGACGCTGTCCTGTTAGATTCTCAGCTAGAGTGTCTTCTGCGTGGAGACATGCGTGAATGGGCGTACCTTCATTGAAGGTTGTGCGTCAGGCCTGGCAAGCCGGTACGTAAAAAATCAGCTGCCAATCATTAGCGGACCGGAGTTCCGCTGTGGCGACCCCTAACCGGGAAAAGCTGAAAGACACAAACAATATATGTGAATATTTTTAGATTTGATTTCCCATAACACAATTTGGTAATTTTCACATTGTCTATCAGCCTTAACTTTAACTCCATTTCTTGCTGTGATCCTGCTGTATTAATGGGGCTGTAGCTAAAATAGGTCCAGTCTGTGAGTATGGATAGCAGATTTCATTAAATAAATAAATAGAAAGAATGTGGCTAAGCATTTCATTTACTACCATGTATATTTCTTAGGCCTGCTTTTCTTATTGGCCTGCATATTTGTTTGGCTGCGTGTGGAAGAAGTTAGCCATTATAACAATTACTTTATGTCTTGTCACCTGTGGTTCAGTGAGTGGCTAGAAAACAAATATGAATTTTATCATGCAGGAAGTTGAGGTGACTGTTAATATACACTACACAGATGTCACCCTTCTTGTGGGTCAAGATGGCAATGAAGAGCTGAGGCAGTACAGGTGGGTTGAGGTGGTCTTGGATGTAAATGTCATTGGTGGGCATGGAAGCTGGAGTACAGCCATTCTAGAATTTAATGTCATTAAGCACAATGCTAAGGAGGAGGTGCAGGACCTTGGTCTGCTGTGGGATAGTAGAGGGTCCTCACAGCAATGACAAGAATTAATAGATAATGTCCGTTTGTTACTCTTAGTAAAACATGACTCCGTTTTTGGAATCACTGGGGCATGGATGTGGGTGCACCATGGAGGGAATGTTACTGCTTACTTAGATAGGTTTATCATGGAGTATTGCTTAAAGTACATTAACTACATATACAGACTACTACACAATGATCAGCTAATGCTGATGATGGCTATTTCAGTATAGGTGGTGATGGAGGTAGTAGACTATCATCCTGTGGGCCCTGCAGTCATGTAGGATCATCTTGTGGAGGTGGGATGCAAGTCTGACACAAGATTGTACAGTATACATGTACTCTAAATGCCTGACAGGGTTTGTGGAAGTATGCTGTAGTGTTCCCCCACAGCTGCCTAGGCAATGCAACCTCTTTTATAGGTGAGCTAATACACGTTCACTTATGTTAACGTTGACTCCTCTGTGCATGCTTGTATACCACCTACTGTGGTGTCTGTGATGACAGTATGGTTCCAAAGGATAGCTGGCATGATGTTGGGGGCTGTTACCCACACCTTGTTACAAATATACATACTAACTGTGTGATTGCTGTACATATCCCTATTCCCACTTAAATTCACAATGTTCTGAGTGCACTCATGATCCTTGACCACCTTCAGTGGTTTGGTAATTGGCACAAGAGTGCCAACTGTTGGCATCACAATTTTTTTGGGACTGATAGCACACACATCTGTGTAGTGACATCACCTGATAACTTAAGGAATAAATTTGCACAGACAGTCACATCATCAGTGAAAGGTTTCTGGATCTCAGTGTCTGTGGCATCCATTGTACCCAGTTTACCTGGCACATGGCATATAGTGTGGAATTCACTCATCACAGGTGTCCACTCAGCCTGCATCCAAGGCATGTGACTATTCATCACTGCATTTGGCAGTAGACTCTTGAGAAACTTTGTAGGATCTGGTTTATAAATGCTTTCAAAACCCCAGTAATATCTCCAGTTAGTTTGTGTAAAGTTCCAGTGGCCAGCACAGTCACTGATAAATGACATGCTGTTCAGTGGAATGTTTATTTCCTTTCTCCCTGCAGCTGATGTTCAGCTGCCACCAGCTCCTCTGTGAATTTACTGGATCTGCTGTATCCACCATAGCCTTCTCTTGGCTCAATCTGATCCATACCTGAGACGAGTGAAGAGTCAAAACACACTAGTATTGCATCAAACTTCTGCTGGGGAGTGTGCCCCACCTCCCACAACAAAGTGTATCTTTGCAAGCTCTGCATTTCCTGCATTAAGAAAGTGCATGCTCTCTTCCATGCATGGTCAAACCTCAACTTAAGAAGTATACTTCTTACAGCATATAGCTCACCAGGCACTTCATGCAGCTATTCCAGGGAGCCTAGGCTACCTCCCTCCCCCTAGGAAAGGTGTGTTGGCATTGACCACTCACTCCTATCTTCCCACCCAGTCCCTCCAGTGCCCATGCATCTAATCAAACAGAAGTTTCCCAGAGATCAGAGTAATATTTATTACACCTGCTGTTTTTACTGTTTAAGTGGTAGCGGGGTTATGGACATATAGGATTTAGACATGTAGGACTTCTGCATTACTAATTAGTGAATGGTATACTTCAGTGGCTGGCAGGATACATACACCATCTGCATGTCTTGCGGTATTGTCATGGCTTCTCTAGAATGCATAAGGGAGAAGCCCTGCTTAGCAGTAGTTATTGATTGCTGTATATACAGACTCAGTAATGAGATGCAAGCAGTGTATTGTGGTGAAGCACAGGTTGTTAACTAGGGAGCAAGTGATATAGTCCATCACCCCTTTTGTCCTACTCTTCCTGGGTACAGAGGCAGTGAATCACTGGCTACAAAGATCATCTGCATCCTACTGGAAGACATAACCCCTTTTTTATAAGCTGTGCTATATAGAAGGACTTTTCTACCTCAGTAGACACATTGGTTAAAATTTAGGTCACTGTCCAGATAACTTCCCAAATCCAAACAAGCCTACTCATAGGGACTTAATGTCATTGTAGTTCTTCCCTGAGGTAGATGACTTCCCAAATAATACAATAATGCATTTATTGACATTTATTTTCGGTCCATGATTCTGGCACAAGTTATTTTTTTGGGATAAACCTTCCCGCAGGATGGCTATGTAATTTGGGGATTCAGTGACTGCTCCTAACTTGCAGCCATGTGCAATCTTAGTCAGCCAGAGCCCTTTGGTATTGAGTTTTACTTCAGAGAAGTAGATGCTAAACAGGAAAGGTCCCAGCACAGAACCCTAGGGGACTCTACTGGCAACCCATCCCTTTGTGGAGGTAACCTTCCCTATTTTGTTTTCTTGCATCCTATCTGTAAGTCAGGTGGTAATCCAGTGTGTAATAAGATGCAACTCCCAGTTTATTTAGCTTTTCTACAATGCCGGAGTGGGGGATTGTGTCAAAAGCTTTGACCAGGTTGAGGCATGAAGTGTGTACCCTTTTACCTTCCATCGCATTGGTAACCTTTTCAAAAAAGTCCACCAAACTGAGTAAGCATGATCTTCCCTTGACAAATCCAAACTGAAATAGGATCAGTGTTTGGAGGTTTCCTGTTTCTTAATAAATCTTTCCATGGCTTTGCATATTAGGCTGATCAGACATTAAAGTATATTTTGTGTTACTGTCCTTTGTGAAATGCTATGGTAGTTAGATTTGTTTTCATACTTTGCATATAACTTAACTTACTTAGTTTTTAGGACTTTTTTCATAATATGTAGTTCCTTAACTTGCTATGCTCTTTTTAATTAACTGAACTTCACTTGGGCACATAAAATGATTTACTTAAATTAACTTTGCTGGTTTCACATAAATCATTATTTACTTTACTAAGGGTATTATTGGGGTGATATCACCTTCACTGGGACTCTCTGCTAGGATACCACAATGCATATGTCAGGTTTGCTTTAGAAAATAACTCAAGTAATCTCCGTGGTATCCCCGAAGTCTCAAACAACCCACTAAACAAGTATAGTGGGTCCAAAAACAAAACAGTGTAAGAAACTTCTCTGTGTGGAAGATTTTCAATCCATATATATCTAGTTTAATATACAGTGATTAACTAGATATATATATGGACTGAAAATGCTCCACACAGAGAAGTTTCTTACACTGTTTTGCGTTAGAAAATAACTGAGTTGGCATGGGCAACCAAACATATCTTCCAGGTATGTTTTAAAACAACTGGTAATGTCTGTAAATACGCTGTGTGCTGGACAGTAGTTGTGTACCTCCACTAACACAGCCACACCAGGTTCTTCGATTCCTAGGAGAATATTAGGCTAATTGCCCTGAAGGGTAATTTTAAGTCTAGCTAATAAGCAGAGGTCAGAATCAAACCCAGTACTTTGCGTCTATGAAGTGAAGACCTTAACCATTATGTTAAGTCCACTCCCACTGAATGCCAACTGATTGTATGTTGCAGTGTTTTCACACATGCTGATAGAATATGTTAAGGTGATCTTTTCACTTCCCCTTCCCCAGTGTTCTGTTTTTTCACCTCACTCGTCAACTTTCCAGACTGCACCCCCCCCCCCTTTTGCAAAATCCTGGATACGCCACTGTATTGAATACCTCATGACTCGCAGATAATTGCCTTATTGTAAATAAGGTCTTTTTTTCATGATAGTTGTAAACATTAATGCTCTGATAAAAAATGTATGCTTCCTTGTGGTTTGTCATTACATTTCAATTGTTGTTACTTACACTTTAATAGGTTCTTCGACTAAGACCATGCTATACTTAAATTTAACTAACCAAAACTACATATTGCAATTATGTAAGCTGTTTGTGAAGGTTAGTTTCCAACAAAACAAGTTGCACCACCTTATTGAATGTAATCTTCATAGACTGCATTTAAGTGAAATCATTTCATAAATAAATATGTAAAGAATATTGCCTAACATTGTACTTCATCCTGTCTGACACAGGTGTTACTATGGCAACAGTCTCCCATTGCCCAAGCCAAACAGGATGATTTTAATGAAACACTTTCCACACAGCAGAAGGCAGAGGATGGGCCAAGAATTCTTAATGTAGGTAGACATGGAAAGCTTGAAAATTGTTAGCATCTGTAAATGTCATTGAATGTCTTTTGCCATGTTTAACAGGTTTCCACATATGATAACTCTACAGTTAAAAAGATCAGGGTTAAGAAAGGTACTGAAATGTAACATTAGAACCATGTTATAGGACCATAGAAGTAGGCAGAAGAAGGTTATATGATCAGTATGACAGTGATTGACATGAATATCTCTCCATGGACATACTACTTTCTCCAGAGTGATAACTCTGTGTACTAAACATTAACCTGCACAGTCAGTCAATAATAGCAAATAGGCATTGCTAGTGAAAGATTTCACTCTTTATCCAGCACCACTGGAAACCCATACTGTCTCCCTCTTCTCTTAAAGCATCTCTACTGGCATGAAATGTTGTTCCATGAATGTGGGTTGAGCTCTTCATTACAGAATGCAAAGCTGTTATCTGTTCATTTGCACTTTTAGTCAGGTGCCATCCTGAAATACCTGCATGTTCAGTATCTGTCACCTTGCGGGGTCAGCATACTGCTGAAGAAATAAATAACGGAAAATGTGTTGTCTACAAATGCTGCTCCTCTCCAAAAGTATTTTTATTCAGCTGCATCCTGCACATTAATGATCATGATGATATCATTTATTAGGTTATACTTCCTGATCATCACTTGCCAATCAAAATCATTAAAAATAGTTCATTAATGAACTGTCCATATGTCATGCATGTCATTTCTCATTTAAGGCCTGTGTCCTCCTTTTTTAGATTAAGATGCAACTAGATTAATATTCTTTCCTTAAAAAACAAGTAAGTTTAATCCTCCATTACCTGCTGCCACCCCTAATAATGTATCCCACTGAAGTTTTATTTGCCCATCAGTAAGTTCTTCTGCAGGCCTGCCAAACGTTTGCACTCTACCCCCTACATGCCCCTTTCCTTCTAAATCTTTTACCATTCCTATGCATCTTAATACCACCTTCTCCACATCAGTACATTTAAACATAATCTCAAAGGCCATCTCTTTTTTCTGTTTTTCCCTATGGCTGCCTATTTGCTCATCACTAGCCCAACTAAGATTTCAGTTTATACTCTCTCTTTACTACCTTCTTTGTTCCCTACCTTTCCCCCAGTAGATTTAGTCTGTCATGCTACTTTTGAGGTTCATGAACTACTCAGAATAGAATATCCTAATCTGTAAAAAAAAAAAAAAAAAAAAATTCCTGGCAATTATGTTCTATTGTAGTCCATTGTATAAATTGTTACTCTTAGTTTCTACTTAATTTCCTGAATTTGTTGATTCCTGTATTTTATTTGACCTTCAGATAGTCAGTTAGTAAGTCAATCAGGCAGTTATACACAGTACTAATATGAAAGCCCTCACCTGGGCACCTGTACCTTATTCTTATTGCTGAACATGGATGAAAGCCCTCACCTGGGCACCTGTACCTTATTCGTATTGCTGGACATACTGGACTTTAAATTTCTAGTCTCCCACCAGGACACAAGTGCTCTTCAGCAATTACATTCTGCTAGCCGAGCACACTCAAGCAAATCTGCAGTAAACAAGGATAACTCAAGCAAATCTGCCCATCTATACAAATATATAGATAGATTTTCACATCCTGTGACTAAACTAAATTAAATTAACCATAGCAGCCCTCTCTTTTCTTCTGCCTTTGTAGTTTGTATTGGGAGGATCACCTGTTTATTTGCATCTCTATCATTGCTAATGTCATTCCACCTGGTTTACCCCCCTTGCTATCTCCCCTCCCCAATACAAAGTCTATATTAGAATCCTGCTGAGCATGGAGCCATCTTTAAATTTCTAGTCTCCCACCAGGACACAAGAATTTGTTTTAAAAGTGTTCAGATTTGTAAAGTAATACTTACTTTTACTTTTGTCTTTTGGTTTGGCTCTCAGCCTCTTCTCGCTGCTCGTAACACTCCTCTCCTCTCTCCCCCCCCCTGCCCCCCTTATTCCCTCCTGCCCCACTACCTCTACATTTATAGTAATCATAGCCACACCCACAGCTCACCCTCACATCACCTCCACCAATCACAGCTCCTCAAGTCATATCACATTAAACCACACCAACTTGCTCCACACAAAATACTCCCAATCACTCTCATTCCCACTAGGCATTTTTTGCATTACCCACACTACTTCCCCATCCACATATAGTGCAACCCTATAATTCCTATTCAGACCCCCCACCTAGAAACAACATAAACTTTATAACCATGACTATCACACAACTAAATCTAGTCTGTCTTCTCATAATTCTTTACAACACCACAAGTTATCAATCTAGCAATATCCCTAAACTTAGTAGCACAACACTGCATTATGCACTCTCATACACAGACACCACACATTATAATAATATCTGCCCACACTTATTCAAGAACTACATAACGGACCAATTCAGAACTAAACACATATGCTCTCATTCCTACTCCAAAAACCAAACTCCAACATCTGTATAACTATTTTAACTCCAGGCTCACCATAAGTGGGGATATCCACCCCAACCCAGACCCAAATCCATCCTGTCCAACACAAACTGCTCCAACACAAATGTCAGAACATAACACACTTTCTTCATCCCTGGGCAAATCAACAACAGCAGCAAAACCAACCATCTTTTAATGCTAAATATTAATATTAGAAGTATCAAAAATAAAATACCTGAACTCCAGGCCACAATAGCACACTACTCCCCAGACATAGTTGCTTTAACAGAAACCTGGCTAAATAAAACATAGCTAACTCAGAAGTTCTCCTACAATATCATTAGACAAGACAGACCTGGAACTGCCTTACTCTACAAGTCCAACTTAACTGTCCATCAATTACCAAACTCCTACCCTCCCCAGTAACTGGGACATACTTATCTCACAACTTCAACTTCACCCTAAAAGGTCATCACCACAATTGTGATCTATATTCCACCTGGTAATACACCTGCTAGCCTTGAAGACTTCTTATCCTGGTGTTCTTCCACATACTCACAAGAAACCCTTATTCTGGGGACTTCAACCTAGATTGGTTCACCTGTATATCAGAACCACCAAGTAATCTAATAAATCTCCATGGCTACCAGCAGCTAGTCCAAATTCCAACTAGGTGTGATAAAAAATCTAAAAGGGAATCCATCCTTGACTGGGTCCTAACTAGCAACCCCACATTGTACCCTCACACAGGCAGTCTCCCAGACACCTTAAGTGACCACAACATAATATACTTTATACGTAGTAGAACAAGCATATGCAAAACCACTAACTCTATATCCACTAGAAACACAAAAAAATTATCTCCTGAGGTCCTCAACACTTTACTGTGTAACTGTGACTGGACCCCCTCCCACTTGACCAGGCTGTAGCATATTTCAACAAAACATTTCTACAACACCTAGACACTGTTGAAAATCAAGGTTAGAACCTCTACAAACCCCTGGCTCAGTAAAGAAACCAAACAAATCCTCAAGTCCAGAGACACTGCAAAAACAAAGAAACACAAAGCCTAACTAAGTACCAAGAACTGCAAAAAAATGCATTAGGCTGGACAAAAAATCCTACTACACAACATTACAAACTAAATACCAACACAACCAAAAATTTTGGAAAAATGTAAACCAGCTACTAAAATCCACAAACCAACCACCCCTGACACTAAAGTTCCCATCAAAACACAATTTATCTCCCACTTTGTGAACTCAATTCTATCCTTAGTATCACAGGACAGTTCCTTCCTCACTACCCCCAACACAAATAACACTAATACAAGCTTTACCCTCCAAACAGTTTCCACCACTTCAATCAAAAGCATGCTCTCCAAACTAAAACCCATCATCAGCAGCCGACCTACTCCCCAGCTATTTCTTGAAACTTACAGCAGATGCTATTGCTATCCCAGTCTCCACTCTCATAAACAGATCAATTGTTGAAAACTATGTGCCCAAACTCTGGAAAATATCCTATGTTACACCCATACATAAAGGAGGGACCTCCACTGAACTTAATAACTACAGACCCATTGCTTTACTCTCCCCTCTGGCCAAAATCCTAGAAAAATGCAACCATACCCAGATGCTAAACTATCTCCTAGACTGCAACATCCTGTCACCTACTCAGCATGGTTTCAGACCTGCCCATAGTACCACTACAGCTCTCCTCTGCTTCACAGACACAGTAAACCATCTCAAAAATGAAGGCCTGCAAGTGTCAACTCTTTTTTTGGATATGTCCAAAGCATTTGACACGGTCTCTCACCAAATCCTGCTAAACAAACTAAACCGATATCATCTATCTAATTCCACTCTTACCTGGTTCCAAAGCTACTTAACTGACAGGTACCAAGCTGTGAAATGGGAAAATTCTCTCTCTCCTCAGCTGCCCATAACTATAGGAGTCCCACAGGGTTCTATCTTAGGACCACTACTATTCACAGTCTTCACAAATGACCTCCACACCTCCACACAGCATGCATCTATAATTCAGTATGCAGATGACACTACCTTAAGCTGTGCTGCACAAAACATTCCCACCCTCCTGCAAACAACTCAACTAGCATTCTCTGACATTGAAAACTACCTTACCAAAGCCCAACTTATCCTCAATCCAAAGAAAACTCAGCTTATGATTATAACCAGTTCTAACAAAAACACTAACAGTCAATTCACTATCTACTCCACTAATGCTACTCTAATTGCTCCAGTGGCACAGGCTAAGCTATTGGGAATAACCATAGACTCACACCTAAAATTTGATAGTCATCTGAACTTAACTATTAAAAAAGTACATGCCAAACTGGGGTCACTCTACTGTATCAAACCATTTCTTACCAACAACACAAGATCAGCCATTGCTCGCTCCCAACTTCTATCCACCCTACTCTATGCATCTCCCATTCTGACTAATCTCAACAAAACTGAACTAAGCAAAATGGAAGCTTGCTATAACAGAATTGCCCGCTTTGCTGCAAATTGCTCATATAGAACTCATCACTGTACTGCTTTGAGACAGCTCCACTGGCTTGAACTGCCCAACCTCCTAACCTACAATCAGCTCTGCCTCTGTCATTCTATCTATTACCTCCCCAATAAGTGTCCTGCCCTCAAAAACCTAGTACAACATCACTCAGCCAAAAGGCCTCTTAGATCATCAAGCAAACTACTACTAGAAGTCACCAACAGCTACAATAGCTTTGGAGATGCACTATATAGTAGTTTAAAAATGGAACTCTGTCCCTACTAGCATTCAAAACACATCATCCAAAGCCTCCTTTAAAGACCTCATCAGGCAACATCTCAAGCAAAGTTGGCAGTGCCATGATTGCTCCCCAGGCTAGTGAAAGCGGATAACATATACATACTAAATCTAGAGCAATTGATAATAGTTTTCAATCTTACTCACAAACACTGGCTAATCTACAATGTATGTACTGTACCTGTGTACTATGTATGTATTCTACCTACATTCCAAAGTTCAGCTGTACACCACAAATCTATTACTTACCTTTATTTTTAAAATTAATATTTTTTTGATTGTTCTCTCCACTGTAACTGTTTGTGCCGCATACCACTGTAAAAACATGTCTCTTGTAATTTGTGTGTATACTGATTATGTCTAAATAACTAAATGTGTCTGTAATTTTTCTTTGTGGAGCTTTTCTCCCCTGGCCTCTGCTGAAAGTTAAGTCTGTATTTCATCTATATCTTAATGAGAAGGGGTTTAGTGGTGGGTATTTATTTATTATTTATCATTGGATAATGGGTATTGAGTGTGTTTTTGCAATGTGGACTACCTCTTGGATGTCCTACGTGTTGTATTGTCTTTATGTTATTTTCTGATACCGCTGTATCTATGTTATCTGCACTGCATTTCTCTTGTGAGCTGACATTTGTAATTTCGTTTAGGCTGCATTGATGTGATCCTAAATGACAATAAAGTTTCTTTGAATGAAAGCCCTCACCTGGGCACCTGTACATTTTTCTTATTGTTGGACATGGATGGAAGCCCTCAACTGGGCACCTGTACCTTATTCTTGTTGTTGGACATGGATGGAAGCCCTCACCTGGGCACCTGTACCTAATTCTTATTGCTGGACATGGTAATGATAGGAAATGGATGCCCAAAAAAGCACTGCAGTCTTAACTCAAGTGGGGGAGTAAGACCTTCTTGATCTGTTAGACTTGTGTTATAGGACTATAGAACAAAGCAGATGAAGGTTATATGACTTCCTGAGTTGCACAGCATGACAGTGGTTGACATGAATATCTCTGTTTGGGCATAATACTTTCTCCAGAGTGATAGCTCTCTGTACTAAACACTAACCTGTACTGTCAGTGAGTAATAGCAAATGGTCATTGCTATTGAGAGAAGATTTGACACTTTATTCAACATCACTGGAAACCCATACTGTCTCCTTCTTCTCTTAAAGCATCCCTACTGGTATGAAATGTTGTTCCATGAATGGGAAGCTATCCCATAATAAAATAAGGCAGTTAAATGCCTTTACCATGTATGTTACATACCTCTCAACAGTCCATATTTTTTCAGAATAGACAGATATTTTGTCTCATAGTTTTGGTCTATCCTTCATAAAATGTGTGGTTTTCTGACAAATCACTAAGGACTGAAGTCACTAAATAATGACATATATTTGGGATTCAGACTTCATTGCCTTTGGAGCATGTATGCTAACAGAAATTCTGTTATTCTAACAATCTGCTAAGTTGTATAAGATCAATATTTAAAATATGTACCTATTTTAAGCCTTTACCCCCCCCCCCACTGTTTTAGGCTTTGTCCAGATTTCTTGCCCTAATTGGTTGAGAGGTATGTATATGTATGAGAAATTAATTGCATTAAATCCATCACATTAAACTGAATAAGAACAAACCAAATTACAACTGCATTTTACAAATCAAAAACGTGAATATTAACATACTACAGTCATGCCACTGGCCATTCAGAAAATTCTTTTGAATTTAATGATAACTGTTGGTACATTTCAAATGGAGACTAGAAACTCAGCAAAAGTAGCAGTGATATAATGTTTACCTCTGATGCAAGAACTGTTATATCATTCCCATTTTGGAATTATTCAGAACAAGTTCATACTTTGCTGACTGCTGTTTCTACCTTTTTCTGCATAATTGCTTGTCATATTGTGTCATAATCATAATTTCTTGTCCAAGGGTATGAAAAGCATTTGGAGTTTGAGTTAACTTGTAATAAAGCAATGATTTTTCTATGGGGGACATATTGAGAGTCAACATGTAACTGAATGTTATGTCACTAGAAGTCTCTTTCCCCTTTTTCTGATCACATACAAGATAAAACCAATATATTATATATGCAGATTCTGCATCCAAATAAAATGGTGTATACGAAGACTGGCATAAAATGCAGTCCATTATAAGACCGCCCGTGGTATCTGGGATTGGTTGTATTTTCATTATACAGAATTTGTAACATCATAACACAGTGATAAGAACTTCACTGTGAACTTTGGAGCTGTTATTTCTTGTCTGATATTCAGCAAAAGTTTTGGTTAAGCTACCTTGCAAAGTAAAAAAAAAAAAAAAAAAAGATTATTTTAAATTCTCTAACTCACAGCAGAATACTATTGTCAGACATTTTGAAATCTGTGTTTGTCTTTTCCAGTTTAGCTGTGTGTATCCTACATTTGAACCACCAACTGCAAGTCTGGAGGATAAACCGAATGAAGAAGAAGTAGAAGCTGTGAATTTTCCTGTATTCCTGAGTAATGCTCTCTTTCGCCTTGATCTGTATAACTCAGAGCTTTTCACTCAACGTCAACATGGCGCCTATAAAGTTGTAGTTAATAGCCATGTGTTTGTAGAGGTATCCTGCCCATTGTAACATCTTATCCTGTTTTTTTTATCTGTTATAATTGTCACTATATTCATTGCCACTTTATACTGACAGTCAGACATTATGGTGTTGTACTTAAAATCTTTACGAGTATAATTTGTTTGATGGTCTAAAATCAACTAAGGTAGGATACATGCTAGGAAAGAGCAAATTGAAAATCTCAGATTTTTTTTAAGATGAACTTATTAATGCTTTTGTATGTGTGTGTTTTTTTCTTTCTTTCATTTTTTTTTGCATGTGTCTTAAACCTTGTACCATGCCCTTTACTAACTCGCTCATAATCATTTCCAAATTTCTCCTTCCACTCATACCCTCATAGCAATGGGTCTATATCATATGAGAGAATCGCACAAATTGTGAACGCTCATAATATCGAATGTACCCGACCTCGAAGTGCTTTTTCTGAGATTGTGGTACAGTGAAGAATGGGATATTTGCCCTTTCCTCACTGTAGTGCAATCTCCGAGTTGGAATATATATTTAGCGGGGGGTTATGGGGGGCACAGCCCCCCCGCAATAAGAAGTTTGAGGTATGGTATGTTCGATATTATGAGTGTTCACAATTTGTGAGATTCGCTCATATGATATAGACCCATAGCAATAACAAACCCTTCTGGCTTCGTCCCTAGGGATAGGCTGCTAATCAGGTATCCCCCAGATGGAGACTAGTAATCGGCCTCCTCAAAGTCTCCTTTGTAAGTGGTTTTCACTAGATATGTACCACATAAATTAAGCTGTATATCTTGGACGATTTCGTGAAGGAATGAAACTGAGATGTAACCTAAGTAGCTAGGTAAGCGTACTGCTCAACAGGATACAGGGTATCTGTGAGACTGGAATTTTTGGTGTACTTTTGTACATCCACCGATGCTTTATCTATCCATTAGTCATCCCTTCTGTTGGTCTGCATTACTAGTTATACCATTCACTTGCATTGGCCGTAACCTAGAAAAGTGACAGGCAGTTGCACAACAAACCAAAGGGGAGCATTGTAGGTTTCCCTACTGAATAACTGTTGACTGTTATAGGGTGTGCTGTTGGTTAGATAGATCCAAATTGTTTACATACTCTATGACAGATGGCAGAAGGCAATAAGACCTTCATTCCCCCACCCCCATTAACAGGAACCTGGGGCATTTGTGCCACATCTGAAATTACTGTTCCTGTACCAATCTTGATTTCTTCTCTTACTTTCCTTTACATGTTTCTCATATACATATCATTGCTTAAATGTATTTTTACATCATTATTTTTGTAATTTGTAATCATGACTGTCCTGCTTTATTTTAAATTCTGTACTCCATCCATATTGTGCTTCATGTCATGTGTTTGATGGTGAATTATCTTTGTAAATAATGTGATATAAGTAAAATTAAATGATATATTGTATGCCAAAATGTGTGTGTGTGTGTGTGTGTGTGTGTGTGTGTGTGTGTGTGTGTGTGTGTGTGTGTGTGTGTGTGTGTGTGTGTATCTATATAGTCTCAAAAATGAAAAAGGAAAAAGAAACAGGACCACCACTCTACTTATTCACTCCACTCAAATGTCTATAGCTGACACAGATTGTATGCTTGAGACATATTTTTCTATAAAACACACTTTGATATTGAAAGGATACTGTGTCACAAAGGCTGTCAAAGACATTCAAATACAGGAAGTAAAGATCCCCTGGACAAACCTCTCAACCTCTTAGTATAAGAATTCTGGACAAAGACAAAAATAATGGGGTGACAAAGGCACCAAACCAGGGATAAATTTTAAATTTTACTCTTATAAACTAAAGTTGCTAGAATAACAGGTTTGGGATTAAAACATGTATTTTCTGAAGGATATAAAGAATGAAACTCAAATGTCTGCCATTATTTGGTGATTTAAATCCTCCATAATTTACCAGAAAACCACAGATTTGTATGTAGAACAGACCAAAATTATGAGGCAAAAATGTGGTTATTCTGGAAACTTCTTGACAGTTCAGAGGTACACCAATGGGACATATCTTTAGTTTGTCAGTTTGTGTAGCTACTATATAAAAATGAGAACATCAGTAAAGGAAGCTGTGTATGGCATATATCTATTCTTCCTGAGTACATTGGGTAAGATAGTATGTTATTATAAATTTTTGGGTTCCTGCCTTCCCAACTAATGTAATTAAAGTACACTGTGAATAGACAAGGTACATAATGTTACTATCAGCCATGTACCCCTGAATAAATAAGCAGAAAAATGTCATTATTATCACAACTGGAGGCTGAAATGAATGCTAAGAACCCGGAAAACTGAGGGGCAATATGCCTTTTTGTGACATGAGACACTAAGAGGGACAATATGCCTTTCTGTGACATGAGACACTGAGAGGGACACTATGTCTTTTTGTGACATGAGACACTGAGAGGAACAATGTGCCTTTTTGTGACATTAGACACTGGGAGGGACATTGTGCCTTTTTGTGACATTAGACACTGAGAGGGACAATGTGCCTTTTTGTGACATTAGACACTGAGAGGGACATTGTTTCTTTTTGTGACATTATACTCCTTGTTCCTGTTGCTCTGTTTTGGCTTACCAACTCTAAACATACAATGCCCAGAATTCCAAGCAACAGTTTGTCACTGCCTATTTTGCTACTAAGGTATGTATAATAAAGCAATATTTTACAACAAATACTTTTGTTAACTACCCCCACCCTTTTCTTGATATGGAGGCTCTGCCCTCGCACCCAGTCCTCTAAATATAGTACCTCCTAGGTCATTTGACCTCGAGAGAAAACGCAAGTATGTTTATTTCTTTCACCTGAGTTGGTGTGACCAAAGAGATAGTATATGCAGAGAATGGGGTGTGGGTGCAGATACCATATTAGGGAGGAGGTGCTGGGCAACAATGCTTTTAAACCTTTTGTTTGTAGTGGTCATCCGGATTGGTAGGATGTTGTGTTTGGCATACTGGCCATCAGCAATGTTTGTCAGGAAATCAATGTAGACCCATTTCTGTGAAATAGAAGGAGTAAACCCCTTATATTGGGATTAGCAGAAAGAGTTTCAAAGCAGAGAGTTGACCAGTTGTAGGTGTAATTAGTAGAAAAGCCTACCTAAAGAGATACTAAGCACTGCAGTTATTTACTTTTTTTTTTATGCTTCAGTAAGGGAAAGGTCACTGGAAGTCATTGGGGAAGACAAATTTATACTGCAGCAAAGAGCAAGTAAGTTAAAGTATAGTAAGATAGGTAAACTGGAGAGAAGTTTTGCAGTGGGTATATAGCATAGAATAGACAAGAAGGATGGGAGCTCAAGGGAAGGCCATGTCTTCTAGTATAAAGAAAGTTACCAGGGAACTTGTTAATTCTAGTGGGAGTGTATGTACTCGGCCCCATTTATTACAGAGGGATAGGATAGCTATGTTAGACATAACAGTAAATAACATGCATTATTAATATGCCTCTTTCTTGTGGTCCTTATTAGAGTAAACCTCAGCCTTGGATGTTGTTTGCCTGGAAATGATGGTTTGATTGATGCCAGTTCAGTGTAATAGTTGAGGGAAAGAGATAATTAAAGTAAGACAGAGAGGGTTTGGCAAAAATAAGAATAAGCAGAGGAAAAAAATACAAGTTAGGTTAAGGCAAGGGTGATATGAGAGTAAAAATAGGTTAGAGGATATACAATTAGTTGAGGAACAAAGGGTAAAGACATAAACAGTCAATAGTAAGTTAAGGAAATGTTTGCTTAATCCCAATGTTCTGTGAGCTTGCTCTAACATACACACATGGCTTTTGACAGCACATGTGTTTTGTGTGTGTGTGTGTGTGTTTTGTGTGTGTGTGTGTGTGTGTGTGTGTGTGTGTGTGTGTGTGTGTGTGTGTGTGTGTGTGTGTGTGTGTGTGTGTGTGTGTGTGTGTGTGTGTGTGTGTGTGTGTGTGTGTGTGTGTGTGTGTGTGTGTGTGTGTGTGTGTGTGTGTGTGTGTATACGTTCAGGATTGTAACATCTTACAACACAATTAATTTTATTATTCTTATGGGAATAGCAGTTTGGCCTAAACTGGCATAGGGGACTGCTTGGGAATAGCATGATTTTTTTGATTCTGTAGTTATTGTATTCTTTAAAAATTGGTTCATCTACAAGCACTTGAGTCATAGGTGCTCAAAGATCACTGTCTTGAAGCCAGGGATTTGGGCATCTTGTAGTTCACACAGGTTGCTGCTCACACTCAAGCTTAAATATGAGTTTGTCCGAGCATCTGCTGCACCTTACCAGAGCACGTTACTCCAGTTCAAGCAAGGTAACCCTGGCGAAGGAGGGAGTGGAAGGGGATGGGAGTGTAGATTAGTGTTTTAGTCAACAATTGGGAGGGGAGTTAGGTTTAGGAAGGGGGAGGAAAATTTTAGGATTAGGGAGAGGAGTTTTAGGGTTAGGGAGTAGGAGAGTTTAGGATTAAGAAGAGACTGGGGAATTTAGTTTTAGGGAAGGGAATTGGAGTTTTAGAGTTAGGGAGTAATCAGGGATTTTAGGTTTAGGCAGGGGCAGTGGAGTTTTAGGGTTAGGGAGCAATAGGGGATTTTATGTTTAGAAGAGGTGTGGAGTTTTAGGTTTGAGGAGCAATTGGAGATTTTAGGTTTATAGAGGGGAGTGTAGTTTTAGGGTTAGGGAGTGATCTGGAAATTTAGGTTTATGGAAGAGGAGTTTGACAGCTAGGGAGTGAGGACTCCAGCAGTAGTGTAGCTAGGGTGGGACGAGAAGGGCAACTACTCCTGGTGCAAAGTAGTGGGGGCACAATCTGGATCTCTCTTTAACACAGTACTGGCTTTGAAATGCCAATATTGTATTTGCAGTCAAACCCAAGAGCTGTAGCGCTCTTTTTTTGTGATTTAAACTGTAACAACCTGCTTGCTACATCATAGCAAGCAGTTTGCTACATGAGTCCTGTAGCACTCTGTACAGGAAGATATAGCTCTCAACTGTCCATCTTCAAAATGAGGAACACTACCTCTCATAATGTGTAACAAATGGGCAAAATGCGGAGCATCTTCTAACAACTTACTAGTAACTTAAACTGAGAAGCTCATAGGATGGTTAAAATGGGATACTTTATAGTTATAAAGACTTCTTTTGATGTATTAATATGATTCAGTCCTATTTATCGTGGATATTAGTTAAAACATTTCTAAGAATGAATATGTGACAGATTCTTTCATTATGGAACTCAAGGAACATGGACTTTTTTATTCCCAAAATGAGGAACATTCCTCATAATGAGGTACACTTGAGAGATTTGTAGGCAGGGTATAAACTGTAGCAACTGTTTACTCAATCCCTCTCTCTTCCCCATTAAGGCAGATGATTTTGATTTTTTTTTTGTAATAAAGTATAGAAAAAGTGTTGGAGTAGGGCACAGAAATGGGACCTGAATGTCTGGGGCAGGAGGGTGTATTTTATGCATCTGACCACCTGGTAAGTTTGCCAGTAGAGGGAATAGACTATTTTTTACATTTCAGAATGCTTCAGTGATTGAAATGTGGGATACAAACTTAAGAAATTTTACAAAATTTTATTTTTATGAAATTGACATAGCAGTACTGCTGGACAGTAGGAATGCTAAAGTGATACATATAGAAACTGTGAATTTTATGTGCATTTTTTGCAAAGTCTGCAGTGGTATAAATACTGCACAGTCTGATGCCTGGGAGTAGAAATTTCCCTATGAAATAGCTGCATTAGCACACATCAGCACTATAACTGCAAATGCTTACCCAGGTACAATACATTAGTAAAATATCTACTGCACAGCTTGGAAATGGTGTGTAGATGTGTATAAGACAACAGCTAAACACAGAGTAAAATGAATTATTTTGGACACTTGTTAGCTGAATGACTGTTAAAGATGTCCATATTAGAAATAACCTAGCTATGAGGTTATGATACTATAATATAACCAATTTGTAAAAAGGATAAAAAAGAAAAGGTCCAAGCATTTCATTTTCCAAAAATCAACAGGCGCATAGAGCAGCAGTGAAGCTAATATGATTTAAAATAAGTAAATTATAATATTTTGGTTAGTAACTTTTGTTATTGGTATACTTACTGGAATAGAAAGTAAAACTCATGGGGCCAGATTCCAAAAGAGTTGCTCTCTGTATAACTGACTTACTTTGATGTAAGGCCTATGAAAAAACAGGCTTACTACTGGGACCAGATTCCAGAAGACTCGCTCTCGGTGTGGTCACTTACACCAACAGCAAGTCTTTTGGAATCAGGACCATTTTGAAACTTGAGTATCACTACAATATTTTTTTTCAGAATTAAACATATGCTGAATATTCCTTGGGGTTAAGCTGTTGGCATTATCCACTGACTTCAGTATAATAGTAGAGTTAGAAGTAAAGGATGACTGACATTGGACTATTAAGTCTTAAGTATTGTGAAATGTATAAATTATTAAATCATTTCTTTTTCTGAAACTATCAGTGGTTATGTAGCCACTTAATTCAAAATAATAAGATAAGCAATCATGCTAGCTACAAGAGCAGTTGAGAGACCAGTTGGCACAATGGTTAAGGTTTTTGCCTCCCATGTACAAGGTACAAAGTTTGATCCTGACCTCCAACCAATGCCTGTTTGGAGTTTGCACGTTCTCCCTGTGTCTCCATGGGGTTTCTCCCATGTCCAAAAAACATGCTGAGTGTTTCCATCTCAGACTCACCAATGACTGGAACTGTGAGCAGCAGCACAGACTCTACATGGTGCCTTATAGGGGGAAGAGTTGTACACACAAACCACTTTGGGCTTCTATGGGCTTCTACTGTGGTGTGCAGTATCCTCAAGATAAGGAAACGTGGATCACAGACTGAATGCCGTGGCAGGGCTAGCCACTTGATGATGTAAAATATGGCTCTAGGTGACTTGGTCATATTGACTATCTGCAAGGGATGGATGTAACATTGTAAGTTCTAGATGTGGAATTCTGTACACCTAATGTGATCAGTACTTTTTTTTCTGCTGATTGTAGGTCACAATGACACTCAGGAGTGCAAAGCTGAGCTTCACAATCTTAAAGTGTTATCACTCACCAGCCTCAGACCCTGAGCAGCACACAGGCCATGCTCTGATCGAGAAGGCATGCCCATTGGATGAATCAGTCACATTCTATGCCACCCATCATAGAGGCCTGCCTATTAATCCAACCTCTCAAGAGCATCAGAGATTCAGTTTCCTACTCAGGCCATTGTACAATGATTCCATTCAGTTTCTGCACTGCAAACTCACCATGTGCCACAAAGGTATCCAAAGGAACAAGAATTCTCCAAGCATTCCAGAGGTTTGTATTTAATGTCATTATCCTACCTGCAAACTGAAAGACAATCTGGAGATAGCTTTGATGAGTATAAACAATTAGCAACATAACAATGCTAATAATACCTCTTCAATCATTTTGGCTAAGGTATGCAGGACTTAAGCAGCTTGTTTTCTGAAACTTTCACAGTCTACCTACCCTACAACTGTACCTATAATGCTTCTTAAACTTAATTCACAGTGTTACTGCATGAAATGTTTATATTACAGAGAAATTGTCCCAGGCTGCTTTTACCGTTTTTTGTTCACTTTGATTGCAAGTGTTGACTTTTTTGTCTACATTTACACCTAATTTGACACATTTACGCATTTCCAGGGTGACTTTCCTGAGGTAAATTCATTCATTTTTTTTTTTATGTTTTACCTTTTAATCACCCCATCCACCCCCCACCCCCCCACACACACACTCTTTGGAGCAATTTGTCTCACCTTAAGAATTATATTTTACTTTGCTTTTTCAGACTATTACATTTCCTTGTAATGTAATTTATTTGTTTAAAAGTGCATCGTCAGATATAACGGGTTACGCATATTACCTTGTTCCTGTTTCAGTCAAAATTCTTTGTAGCTTCAGATCAAAAATTATTTGGTCAAATACAACAAAGTGTTCAAAGAACTGCAGGCTCGTGTTTTATCAGTTTAAGTAAATGGATGTTCTCCATTCACTTACACCTACTGTGTGGTATCTGGTTTTGCAAAGACTGTCAGTCAATGAGCACAGTGGAAGAGTTTCTCATTTTCCCCACTGTTGTGCAATCTCACAGTTGGCATATATAAGCAGCAGCAGGTGTGAGGTCCTCATAAGATGGGAGGTGTTCGTCTATTAAAAACCTCTGTTTTAACTGTTTTTGAGCTTACTTTAAGAATTTTGTTAGGGTCAATGAAATCCTGTGGATTTGAGGTTTTCTGCTTCAGTGTACTAGTGTTCAATTGGATTAGGAATATAGATTTTGATATATGTGTGTGTATGTGTGTATGACTGATGACAAAATACTGAATGCCATTTTAGTGTTATCAAATTAGTGAAAACAATATGAAAATTTACTACAATACAAAGATTATACCTTTTTGCACATACTTAAATTACAGAAAATGCACTGCTCACCCCACCTTCAGCCTACCCTGCCAGTATACTCTCATGCAACAGTCACTCAGCCTTGGTCAAAGCAGAAGGTGTATGGTTTTGCAGAAATACTGATATGCATAGACATACTTAACTATGACTAAAACAGGGATTGTCTGTGTTTTTAGACAGAATTTTTTATATCAGTCAGTATATCAGCAGCAATATATTTGATAAGTCTTTGTCTGAATAAGGAGAGATTTCTGTTAAGACACGGAAACATCCTGTGAATGTTATCTAATTTCTGGAGTTGTGTTTCAAGTGTTGTAAACATCTGTAGTACCCATCCATTATCTTACATCTGGACAAGCATACTTATGCATCGTGCATCTTTTCCTCATACTTTTGACCTTGGTTTGCCCAAGACAAACAGACTTTTATTGTGTGGGACCACTGTGGTGGGATTTTTCACTTTTCCCTACTATTGTGCGAGCACAGAGTTGGTACATATATGTTAAGAGCTGTGCAGGTTGGGGGGCCTGCTCCAATTGAAATATACTGTTTGTTTTTCTTTTATTGTACTTTACAGTTACAGTTTATGATTTAGGAAAACCAGTGAAATATAACGAAGTATTGTGGCTCAATTTAACATAGATAAACTGTACTTAGCCATATTGCTCTAGTTTATGACCAAAAAGCCTGGAATCTTGTAGCTTCTGAAACTGATATATGAGCCTTGAGGTAACAGACTGAGAAGACAGGAGAGGATCTATAAGGACAATGCTACAATTTCTTCACTCAGCTCCTTCTTCACGTAAAAGGCTAATAAGAGACATTAACTCAACTATTAAGTCTGTCAACAAAAAACTTGGCACCCTCTATAGAATAAAACCCTTTCTTACTCCTCCTGCAAGAAAAACAATTGCCCAGACTCACCTCATTTCCACCCTTTTCTATGCCTCTGTTATATACACCAACCTATCCCAAAACAACCTCTCTAAACTCTCTACCTGTTATAATAGCATAACTAGATTCATCACAAGCTCACCCTTTAAAACTCACCATTGCCTTAACCTCAAACAGCTTGGCTGGCTAGAACTTCATAGCCACATACTCTATCAACAACTACTTATTACTCAAAAGATCCTATACCACCCTAATAATACCCCTATCCTCACTAATCTTGTTACACCTTATACGAATCTACCTACACTACGCTCTGCTAACAAACTTCTAGTCTCCTCTAATAAAGCTAACAACAAAGCTGGGGATTCACTCTTCTCAAACACTGCAGGAAAATTCTGGAATCAGCTTCCTGCTGACTTAACTTCCCTTGCGAAAAGAAACACCAAAAACGAAAATTGCAGCCAACTGGAAAATATCTTTACTTCTTAAACAGATTCTGATACCTCGGCCTTCGCCTTCATTGCAATAAATTATTCTAAATCAAACCAGCTTATATATACACCAGTTACTTCAATCAAACAATCAAGTAAATACATCAATTAAGAAATTTAGAAAACTTTTAAACTTGTCACAGCATATTATTATAAATCTTTAATATTACTTACACACATTAATATAATACTTAAATTTCTAAATTCATACCATTTGAAAACAGGGTTTTATAATTTATTATAAAATTTGATTCCATTCTCAATAATTTTTTCTGAAAATTAATGTTTGCCCCCCCCACCCCCATCTGGTTTTGCCAAAACACTAAATATAAAATCCTCACATCCACCACCATGAAATTGATGAAAATGATTAGCTACTGGACTATCCAACCTACCCCTCCTGATGTCTCCCAAATGTTCCATGATTCTTAGTTTTATTTTTCTTTTAGTCTGCCCTATATACCATTTTCTTATTTCACACTTACAACCTATTATATAAATTACCCCAAAGGAATTACAGATGAAATGATCAATGGCATTATATTTAACGCCATTTATTATACTACCATCCAAATTCACAATTTTACTACAAACTTTGCAATGTCCACAAGCATAAGCACCTGCATTACTAGCTTTAACCCTCCTGCCTTTGTACCTAACAAACTCTTTCAAAATACTGCACCTACTATAAGGGAAAATAATATTATTGGGGATAATAGTTTTCAAAAAATCATCATCAATAACTATAGGCCACATATTAAGTATTATTCTTCTTAATGTAGGTGAAAAAAGTGAATACCTGTTAATAAAAAATATTTTGTCTTTAACTTCCACCTTATTGCCATCATCATAGGCTGATTCTAGAAATCCTCCATTAACCCTAGCATTCCCACTTTTTTCACCAACACCCTTTTTACCTAAGTATTGGTGATCACTTGAGTACAAATTTAAGTCTCTTTCAACCTTGTTTCTATGTAACAAAATATTATCCCATCGATATCCTCGATTATTTAATTTTTCACAAATTACATCAAATTCACTCTTTATATTCCTAATCTCTGAAGTATTAGCAGCAATTCTTTTAAATTCTCCCAAAGGTAAAGAGTTGGTCAACTGAACACTATGCATACTAGTAGCATGCAAGAAATTGTTTACTGCCGTGACTTTGTGGAAGGGTTTATGTTGCATCTTCCCATCACTACCAACATAAAACTCAACATCCAAAAACTGGATTGACCTTGACTTCACTTCAAAAGTAAAGTCCAAACCACAAGAGTTTAATTTCAAAGTTGATATAAAGTCATTAAACTCCATTGAATTGCCCTTACACAAAAATATCAAATCATCAATGTATCTCTTGTAAACAATCACATTTTTTCGAAAAAAAATTTGTAGTGTACAAAAATGAATTTTCAAAAAACCCCATGAAAATTATGGCATAAGAGGGAGCAAAACTAGCACCCATTGCTGTACCTTCCCTTTGTAGGTAACATTTTTTATCAAATTCAAAAAAATTGTGAGTAAGACAAAATTCCAATAGGGAAATGATATATGCTGTTCTAGGTCCATCACCCAAGAGTTGATGTACTGCATCTAAACCCCATTTATTACAAATAGATGTATATAAAGATTTTACATCAACACTTGCCCAATAAAAAATGTCCTGCCATATGATTCCCTTGAAATTATCACAAACCTCCTTTGTATTTTTAACATGTGAAGGAATTCTTGTGATATGTTTCTTTAGAACAGAATCCAGAAAAATGCCCACATTTTGTAAAAAGGCCCCTTTACCACTAACAATTGGATGCCCTGGGGGATTATTCAAATCCTTATGTATTTTAGGTAAAATAAAAAACTTTGCAATACTAGGATTTTTAATATATAATTTTTTCACATCCCCAGAAGAGAAGAAACCCAATCTTTCCCCTCTGTCCAATAAGTCATGTAGGGCACTATTGAATTCCAATATAGGATTATTCAAGAGAGAAGCATAAACATTATTATCTGCCAAAATGTTTAAAGCTATTGAATTGTACTTTTCTTTATTAAATACAACCCAATTGCCCCCCTTATCTGACTCCACAAAAACATAACGGTCACTGAGCTCTCTTATTTGGCAGAGTGTTTGCCACTCTTCCTTTGTTAAATTAAAATGCATTGCCTTCTTTTTGAGCAATCCATATTCCTTCATAACTTGTTTTTTTACAACATTTTCAAAAATATTAATGGTCTGATTAATTTTAGGAGGCAAAAAAATCACTACTATGTGGGACCTGAGGAACATCAAATTTACCATAACCAGTATTATATTCAAAATTCAAACACGAAGAATCATCTGCCATTTCATAAATGTCTACTATTTCATTTTCATGCAGAGAAATATCCATTAAAGAACTATCCATAAATGAATCAAGTGCAAATGGTTTTTGAGCTTCCTTGTTACAAAAGAATACCTTCAGATGTAATTTTCTACAAAATTCCTTGACTTCATTTAAAATTTCAGCCAAACAAGGAATATGCATAGGAACAAACTTGGTCCCGTTACATAAAACACTTTGCATGTTATTTGTAATAGTACAATCAGATAAGTTAATAATATCCAAAACGGACTCAGAACAAACATTAACATCAGACATTTGAGAATCAGGCATTTGAGTATCAGGTGATACCCTGTTTCCAAATGGTATGAATTTAGAAATTTAAGTATTATATTAATGTGTGTAAGTAATATTAAAGATTTATAATAATATGCTGTGACAAGTTTAAAAGTTTTCTAAATTTCTTAATTGATGTATTTACTTGATTGTTTGATTGAAGTAACTGGTGTATATATAAGCTGGTTTGATTTAGAATAATTTATTCCAATGAAGGCGAAGGCTGAGGTACCAGAATCTGTTTAAGAAGTAAAGATATTTTCCAGTTGGCTGCAATTTTCGTTTTTGGTGTTTCTTTTCTTTTGGTTTATCTACATGTGTTTTTTTGCAATTTAACTTCCCTTGCTTCTACTTCTCTGTTTAAAAAACATCTCAAAGAACATCTCAAAGCCCATTGGCTCTGTCCATGCACTAACCCAGATTGACATCTTTTCTCACTTCTGTCCATAACCCTATACACTACTCCTATAACCTTTACCTCCAAATTGACTTACTACTATTGACTCTTACTCAGGAATTTTAGATTAATATATATATTCTTTTCCCTTTTCTAAGACTTGCTTATACCTTCTACTGTGAGTTGTAGAACTGTTTAGTTTAATTTCCACTAAAAGTGTTTAGTTTTACAAATTTATTTTATAACTGTTCTCTATCAGAGTGCTAACTCTGTATTGTACTTCTCATAGTTATATTCATTGTTAAATTTCCCATTTTTTTTGCTTGGAGCTTTTCTCCCCGGGCCTCTACTGAAAATGGACATATATCCAACTAGACTAGCCCGGTCAACAAATGTAAAATAAAATAAATAAATAAAGACTGTCTTCTTTCTTCCTTTCTAATCAACTCCTATACAGTCATTGCCAATGTTTGATGCACTGATGCTTTCTTTATTAAATGCCCCTAAATTTAATAGAGTCAGAAAAGCTAAATTACAATAGTAGAATAAACAAATAAATAAAACAGAGTGGAATGTCAGAGTGACAAAATAAACATGCAAAGAAAAACACTCTTTAAAACAGAATTACAGTGACTGAGATATATATATATATATATATATATATATATATATATATATATATATATGTGTGTGTGTGTGTGTGTGTGTGTGTGTGTGTGTGTGTACATATGTAAATATATATATATATATATATATATATATATATATATATATATATATATATATATATATATATATATATATATATTTACATATGTAAATATATATATATCTATATATATATATATATATATATATATATATATATATATATATATATACATATATATATATGGGTCTCCTACACATGATCGAAATTTCACAAAGCCAAAACTTTCATGGCTGGGACCATATGATCAACTTTTGAAATTTCGATCATGCAGAACAGGCATCTCCGTATAGTGTGGAATTGGAAAAGTCCCATCTTCTGCATTGCCGTGCAATCTCGGAGTTGGTACATTTAAATTGCAGGGGGTGCAGGGGGTGCAGGGGCTTGCACCTGCTAGCAACATGTAGGTAAGTTTTTGTTTTGTTTATTTTTTTTTTACATGTTCAAAATTTGAAAAGTCAAACATATGGTCTTGGCCATATGGGTTTTGGCTTTCTGAAATTTCGATCATGTATAGTAGCCCCTATATATATCACACATGATGTTTGTCACATGACTACACTGCTCATTAACACTACTCCAAATAATTATAAATACAAATATAAATGATAAATGCAAGTATAAATATATATACATAATTAAATAAACAATATTACATTTACACTTTCTCCACTATTACTACACATCTAATATTAATATTTTAATTTAAGCTGGAATTTCTGTCTTCAGTTAAAGAAAGCTGCTACCTCAATTCCCAAACCTCTAAAAAATGTTGATAATACCCATATCCAGTTATTACATGATCTAATACAAAAGAATGCAAACTTTTTAAAATCAGTACATTGTGTCTTTGTTTAGCTAAAACACTGGAACAAAATGTGTTAGGAATAGCCGACCCTTGTTCATTAATTCTTTGTGAGATCATTCTAGTGGTTTTACCCAAGTAGAAGCTCTCACATGAACAAAAGGTGCTTAGTAAACAGCCTGAATAGACTTGCAATTATACTGCCTTTTAAAAAAAATCTCTCATATTGTATGTTTTAGAACAACACTTTGACCACTATTGATAAATCTACACATTTTGCAGTCTTTACAGGGATTAAGTACCAGAAGGACTTTTACACATATATGATGAAACACCATTTGATTTTTCAATTATTTTTTTAAATTTGTAGTCCTTTTGCAACAAAAATGTGGAGAAGGACCTAAAACCTTAGCTAACTGCTGATTGCCACTGAATACTTAAATTAAAACTGATGATATTTTAATAGAATTGGCATCACAACTGGTAGGAATAAGAAGTGCTGCTATATATGTATCATTGATAAAATTAACTTCTTTAGGAACAAAATCAGTGTATAAAAGAGGAAGAAAAATACTAACCCTTTTCTGCATAACTTCTAAAATAATCTCACCTAACATGGTACATGAATATCCTCTATCTATAAATATTTTTTTAAATTTAATTCACTCTTAAAAACTTTATCATCATGGATTATTTAAGTTAATCTAATAAAATCGCCCCATGACACTCCAGTTCATGTAATTATGATGTCGACTTTTATAATATAAATAATTATTAATAAATGTCCTTTTTCCAAAAATGTTACTGTGGTTCATAGTTCATAGGTGTGTACTAAGCTAACAAACTCAAGTACCTTTTTAAGCCTAGCCATGCATCTCAAATCTCTGACAAGTTCTGGTACCCTTGATAAGTGTAAGCAGGGGTCTGGTAAATTAACCATTTACAGGCTGCCTGTGTCCATTAGTGACATAGGTGACAAAGCAGGGATGAATTTCTTATTTGCCATCCAATTGTCTAAGTTATATGTGAATTGAGTTAACAAGGAACTCTGCTTCACATGGATGGAGAGCCTGTTCCAGAGAAGGGGTAGTCTCTTGGATACATACCTGTCTCTTCAGCAGATCCTATTTATATCACAGAAAAAATTAAGACTTTAGAATGGGTAATTCTGGTTCTGTTTGTTTTGCATATATGCAGGATGTCCATCAGAGTGGAATCTGACAATGCCCTATATGCCAGGCATAGATCTCACCTCAACAGCCTGTAGGAGACTGAATACAGGGTTAGGGCCTTGAGGTGGTCTGCATAGGACATAGGGGCTACTAGCCTAGGGTTCTTTATAAGCCTAGCCCCTAGGGCATGGCCAAGCTTTGCCCATTTTTTTTTAATTTTGCTTTTTTTTTTTTTAGTTTGCTGTGCCTCTGTCTAACAGTGACACAGAAGTGAACACCGGGGCACTTGACAGAATCCACATCCACTCATCACTCATGAAGTGAGCTCTTGAAGAAAGTCAATGTGGACTCTGCCTAACCTGGACTGGGATTTTTATTCCAGAGTGAGATTTGATTGGGTTATGAATCTGTGTCCTATTTATTGTTCTATTTATTTCAGCAAGTCCTTCAAGTCTCTTAGTAGCGTAGGATGTGATTTTTGATTTGAGCCGTACGGCATCTATAATTCTGATTTGCACTATTTATACGCCAGGTCGACTCTGAGCAGGCTCAGAGCCCACTGAGTAGAGCTGGAGTTTCTTTAACCTGGGCAGCATATGGCATCTGTTTACGCCTTTGATCCTCTTTGGGTGAGTACTTTTTGGGGTCTTTCTTTCCAGTTGCTGGTGTCTGGTAAGGTACATCCCAAAAGGGTCCCAAAGGCAATATGGGCCCTGATGAGGGATGAGTAAAGAGGGATATGATGACCTCCCTGATCTAGATGTGAATCTCTTCATGATTAGGTGGGCTATATAAAAATGTTTTTCTAACTAATGCCCGAAGGTGTTTTTGTGAGGTCCAGGTAGGCTGTGTACCACCTTCCTCTTCCCTCCCCTCCTTGGTGACTGTTTCAAGAAAAATCAACCAGGTAAGGATCTGGATCTGCCTTAACAAACTGCAAACTGTCTGTCCTCAGGGTCCCAGGTCCCTTATATCTGAGGTCCATGATTCCATGGATCCCATAGCTTTGCAATGCCCAAGCTAGTCAGGCTTATTGTGGGGCGATAGTCAGGATCGTGAGGCACCCACCACTAGGAGAGGGACCACTGCTGTTGCACGCCACTCTTCGTACATACACCTGTAGTGGGCTAAACTAAGACACAAGTTTTATGCGTTTGGGTTTTTAGCTCTCTTTGAGTCATGCAGACGAGCCCGGGACACCATCTGATGGGATTTGGTCTTTTGGGTCTTGGTTTTGATCCATGCATAGATGATCCATTCCATAGAGAATGAATGCTTATAATGGAAATTTCTGCTGTCTGGGCTGTTTTTTCCACAGGCAGGGGGCTTGAATGATTGATTTCCGGTTGGTTTTGAGGTGAAATTTGCTTTAGAGAAGTTTTTCACTGTGGTTTTCTGGGCAGGGGGGGTTGGGATGTGAATATATCCAGTGAGATTAGTTTATGGTCTGATCCACCCAGGAGGGATACACTTCTGCTCTGGGGCATAGTGTCCCATGTTTGTGATGATCAGGTCCAGTTAGTTTTTTCTCCTCTTGTGGAGTGGTAACAAGTTGTTCCATAGCATTTGAGTTTATAAATTCTAGGAACCTTGCACTGTTAGAATTGAGACTTTAGAATGGGTAATTCTGGTTACTTATGCCCTGTATTCTTTTATTGAGAAACCTCTTTGGATGTTGCAGTTGTTGGGTGTGACTGGTTAGGTACATACCAAAGGGGGGATTGTACTCAATGATAGGTTTAATGAATGCAGAGATACAATGGAACAATGACCTCCTTGGACCTAGATACCATACCTTTGTTTATAAGTTGCACAACATGGAATGATTTCTTCACTACTATAGACAAGTGATGGTCAAAGACTAGATTACTGTTTATTTGTAACCCCAAGTCCCTGACTACTGGGTTACCTCTTAGGGGAGTGGTGTCAATATAATACTTTTCAGGGTTGTATGACTTCCTGATGGATGATATTATGTATTTCTTGAAATTTAGTTTCAGTGCATGGCCCTGATACAAGTTATTTGTTTGTGTCAATCCTTCCTGGAAAACATTTGTGTCAGAGAGGATTCTATGACTCTCCCAATTTGCAATCATCTGCAAATTTAGTCAGCCAGAGGCCTTTGACATTGACCTTGACTTCAGAGAATAAATACTAAAAGGAGCGGTCCCAGCACTGATCCCTGTGGGACACCACTTGTGACCGGAGGCGGACTTATCAATTCTAATTTCTTGGGTCCTATCCACTGGGTGATATAAGGGTTTACACCTAATCTCTTGACTTTGTCAACAATGTCCAAGTGGATTATTATATCAAATGCCTTGGCTAGATCAAGGTAGGCAGAGTGAACTGTTTGCCCTCATCCATTGTCTTGGTGACTTCCTGAAAGAAGTCCACCAGGTTAAGTAGCCATGATCTGCCCTTGACAAAACCAAATTGGGCTGAGTCCAGTGTCTGGGGGTTTCCTATGTCATTATTGATCATTTCATGATACTTATTTCCATGGCTTCACATATGAGACTAATGAGACACATGGGTCTATAGTTTTCAGGGTCTGTAGATGGCCCACCTTTGTGCAGAGAGATCACTGTTACTGTTCTCCATTCATGAGGCCTAAAGCCTGTTTGGAGGCTACAGCTAAATAGCAATTCCAGAGGGACTGATATGTCATGTTTCATGCCATTTAGAAGACATCCTGGAATATTGTCTGGGCCTATTGATGTAGTGTTCTTGAGAGCATTGAGGACCTGATTCCTAGTGATAGTATGGGGAGTTATATTTGATAGAATTTTCTGAGAGGAGGTTGAGGGAAAGAGAGGAGTAAAGTTAGAGCTGAATTTGTCAGCCAGTAGGTTTTCCATATCTTCTGGCCAAGTAGAGGTGGGTTCATTGACAATGAGCTTTGTACACAATTATGTATTGCCTTTGAAGTGGTGGACACAGCTAAAGAATGCCTTGTGGTTGTACTTAGCTGGGGAGGTCAAATTTACCTCACATTGATCTTTGGTAGACTTTTATTTGTCCACTGAATTGTTTGTTTAGTTTCATGAGAGTGCTTTTATCCTGCTAGGTGCTATGCCTCATACTTTTTGCCATGATGTTATGAAACATTAATAGCCTGTTAAAGCACATTTGCCAGTATCCAAGATCAGTTCAAGATCTAAAAAAATGTACAGTTTTGCCTTTATTCAAAAATGTGAAAGATAAAAACTCTGTGGTACTATTTAATTCTTTTAAAATGTCAAAATTATTTTCATTAAAATCCCATGTAAAAATAAATCATCAATCTATCTTTAGTAGAATGACACATACTTAAAAAGATCCAAATGCATAAATTTGTGCTCTCAGCAACTCATAACCAAATTAACAAATGTTGGGGCACCTTGCCCCCCATAGCAACACTTTTAAGTTGATTGTATATTTAATCTTGAAACATAAAATAATTGTTACTTAATATTGAACCCAAAAACAAACAAATGTTATTAATATTAGGGGCATCAAGACTCACATACTTAAATAAAATCTATCAAAATCAGTACCAATATTTAAATAGTGGATCTCCCAAAAATGGGCAGGATTTTTGGATATTTTAGATGTTGATTCTTTGCACTTGTGAATCATTCAAAAATGGTTCATAAATTCATATACTATAGCAAAGGTCTGGCTCCACAAAGTGCAAAGATATAAAAAAAGTACCCATCAAATCCCCTATTAATGGAAGATATATATCCACATCAGAGTAGTGGATAGTCTGTCCTTGACTTTGTCTTTAGCAGGCCACTCCTGAGGTCTAGGTGGTGGCTACTGCCATGTTATTATAAGAAGCTAGTTCCTTAGATAAGTTGAATAATCAGTGATGATAACATTTTTGAGAATTAAGTTTATTTTTAAAAAATATATTTATATATGGGGATATTGTAGCATTGTCGACTCACAGCAAGACGTTGTCGCATTCGATTCTCAGCTAGACCGTTTTCTGCGTGGAGGCATGCGTGAATGGGCACGCCTTTGTTGAAGGCTGTGCATCAGGGCTGGTACCTCGGCACATAAAAATCCACTACTAATCATTAGCGGACCGGAGTTCCGCTGTGGCAACCCCTAACTGGGATAAGCCGAAAGACACAACAACATTTGTATACGAGGATATTTATGCGCTAAGCTAGATGAGATCATTTCAGAATTTATGGAGGAAAGGATTGGTAATTTATCTCCTATTTCAATGCCTGTTTTTGTTCCTAAAGAACTTAATTCTATCAAATAGTGTTTCCCCATATGCGTTTATATGACTTGTGTGACATTGATTTTACTTTTATAACAGAAATTTGGCTAGGTTCAAAATTTAACTCTGGCTATTCTGCCTGGTATATAGTGTTTGAGGGGTTAGGGAGAAATGCTTGTGGCTGGGATAACATTATGCTTTATATCTGTGCTTACACTGAGAGAGACATATATGACATCACTAATCCCTGTTAGTATGTTCTTGACATAAGAACAAACTGCATGCTTCTCCCTGCTCATCTTCTACCAGATGATTTAGTGGCATGTCGGAGGAGTTTACTGACTTCATTTTCACCGCATTGTTGGAATGCCTGGAATACCTGAAATGATTATGTCATTGTAATTTCAACATCTGGGTCAGTGATGAGTCAAAGACTTATCCTCAGATCTGGGGGCATAGAGCTTGTTACAGTGATTACCACTGCTAGCAGCAATAATGGACATTCACCTGACTTAGTATTCCAGCTGGGGGTGGTCTGCTCTTCCTGGCAGTGGAACCAGTCTCCTGGTCAGAACACTATCTGGTTTATTTAACTTTCATGCTGCTCACTTGTTATGTCAAAGCACAGGAGACTGAACTGATAACTGATGGTGATTGTGTCTCTGCTTGACCTCATGATCTGGGGCAGCAGTTTTGGCTTATCTATCATCTGTTCCAGCAGGGCTCTGTCTTCCACATTCTTCACCTAGTTTGCCTTTAATCCATGGGAAAATACCAAGAGAATTGTCCCTCTGATTTTTTTTCCTTTTAAGGATTGATCCCTGAGTTATGGGGTACCTCTGGGCTTCACATCAGAGCCACTGTTTTTCACAATATATCTATATATACTTCCATGTTGGGATAGCATTCAAAAGTGGGTTTGTGGTATCACAGTTATGCTCATAAAACCCAATTATACCCCTCCTTTCCCCAGACATATCTATCTGCTCTGGCCACATCACAGGACAGCCTGGATTCCCTCTTTAATTGGGTAAGGAGTAGTCATTTGAGGCTCAGCCCGAACAACACAAAGGCACTGTCCATTCAAGTAACCTGCAAGCACTGCAATATTCCAAGTCTTTACCCAGTTACAATCTATAGTGGAAATAAACTGGAGTTTGGGTCTTAGGTTCAGAGCCTGGGCATGATCTTGGATGATAAGCTGACAATAAGGCATGAGGGGTCAGCAGCTATTAGATTCTTCTTCTGTCACCTTTGAAGTACCAAAAAAAAGCAAAGAAAAAAACAACTGGGACACATTACATTTAGCAAAAATTAATTGGGTCTTGAATCTAATACATGTACAAGATATTATCAAAACAAATCTGCCATGAACATTTTTGGTTTGAATATGCCTTAGCAATCATGGTCAGAAAAAAGCCCAGTCATACGTTTATGTAATAAAGAGTCAAAAGTCAAAATGTTGGTATAAAAACTGTTTTTATGTAAAATAGACATTATAGCAAGAAAGCTGAGAATAAATATTCTATAATAAATTCCATTCACACATGCCAGATAATTCAAAGTAAATAAACACTATCCTGGATGCAGGTTTGTAAGGAACAGGCAGCTATAAGAAATCATCTAATTAGCTTCAATTTCAAAATGCAGTTTGGCTGCCATATCACAGTGCTTTGTGAGCAATGCCACAGTGCCCAATAGCACAATGGTGATGTAATGCAATTCAGAGACACGATAAAGCCACATGCAACGTTTCATTAGCAACTCACTAGTGTCTCTGAATCAAACATTGTGTGTTTCCACTACCAACTTAAACAACAGTTGCACAGACACTTTCAGATATGAGCATATGTGCGCACACACACACACACGCACACACACACACACACACACACACACACACACACACACACACACACACACACACACACACACGCACATACAGTACTTGCCTCCAATGTGCTCCATAATGGTTGTATGCATTTGAAAGACTATGCACACTTATTTTGCTTAGCTCCCCAAATAAAGCAGTAGAGATTTTCTTTGAATCCCTCTATTGTGCTATTTTGATCTTGGAGAAAAGTGTCAAGGAAGTGTATATAGCTTTGTAGCATTAGCTGCACTCCTGAACTGCTACATTTGCATGCAGTTTTCACCAGAGAAATCAGTGACTGGAGCTTTCTTACAGCAGCAGTGCTACAGAAATCTCTGAATTGCTCTGGCAAAATGCACAGAGCAGTTTTTCTACAATTAGGATTGCACAGCACATTATGCATTTCTGAATCCAGCCTTTATATTGTTGTGTTCATTGAGGCCTAAAAGTTTATCTGGCTGCAGCAATAATTGCCACTGCAGCTCATAGGATTCAAACAGACTTTCAGTCTCCTGTTCTGCAGTTCATGCAGATATGCTCAATCATATAAACAATAATATATTATACCATGTTTGTAAAAGGCATTGTTTTTGTTCTAATGGCATATATTTGTTCATTAATTCTTGTGATAAGTCTAGATAAAGTTTTTTGTGATGTAGAAACTTTCACAGATTTGACATGTTGCTCTATGTACATCACACCACTAGAAATGTAGTCATGGTGGATGCCCAAGGCATAAATTCTGTTAATGTGACATACATATACAGAAGACCCATCAGTAATAAGTATTCAAGAGGAGCAGTGTTTGCAGGAATAAGTCTCCCTGGGCTTATCAATGATACTATACACTGCAAGTAGCCCCTCCCCCTGACTCAGGCATGATCTTCATGTGAACATCACTTTTGTTCACAATGGAAGGACTTGACCCAATGATTTCTATCAACTCTCTGTTTTTTGTCGTCACCTTCTAGCTCTCATTATTAATAATTTAATCTGTGTACTGCCAATAGAAGAAATTAAAACAAAGGCATGTGACAAATCAGTATTATTGGCTGTGATCGCCTGCCTTAATTTTAAGCTCAGTACAGTGTTTTTAAGTATAGAAGGTACAAAGCAGACCTTCTGTTAGCCATGTCATCAGCCAGAAGACTCACACACTCTTCTTGTGACCTTTATCAGTAAACAAGTTTGCTAGAAGATCAGCTTGATGAATTAACACCTCATTCTCTCGGTTCTGTCCATGCAAAGTAGTACATTGGGGAATGAGTGCTCATCTTTAATTAATCTTAATGCTGTAATCAATTCATTTTTATGACCTTGTTATTCATGAAGTTTGGTAGGCAAATAGAAGAAATGTAAATAATTATTGCCATAAGTGTCCTTCATAAAAACTGTCAAATATTTTCCTGTTGTTTCAATGTCTAAGTAGCTGGACCACCAGGGGAATTAACTACTTTTTATTAACTCATTGCATGCCAGTTTAATTGTGATTATAATTTTAACTGTGTGTATAGCAAGTGGTAATTTTGTACGCTTGGGATAATTGCCATTTTCATTCTTGAGAGAAGGGTAATGGGCATTGTTCTATTGTTCTATTATTTAAATTGCTGTCTGGTCACTAGCACTGCTTGTACTAACAGATTGCTTGCCACTACTTTATTTTGCACTGTGCTACACAGGCACAACTCTGTGCTTAGTTTTGCTGGGCTCAACACAAATGGGTTTGACTACAATTCTGGGCCCTAGATCATCAAGGAAGTGACTATTTTTTTTATTAAATCACTGAGCTTAATTTAATGTGACCGTGATTTTCACTGTGTGCCAAGTTAGTGGTGATTTTATTTGCTTGGTGCTACTGACATTTTTAATTTTGAGAGAAAAGAAACAAGGTATTGTAACTTTTAAACTGCTATTTTTCCACAGGTAGACAGCAATTGCTGGATATTTCATGGAAAAGACAGAGGTACCTGGGAACATGTTTTTTGGGAATGTACAAGTTGGTAGATTTTAGAAATTCTCTACATGGTATTTTGTTAGAAATGCTGGGGATGCAAATTATTTTAACCATGGAAATTATTCTTTTGAACTGGGATATCGAAACTGAATTGCCTAGTTGGCTGGCAAAAACATTTACTTGGAAAGGAATATCAAAAATGAAAGCGACTATAGCGGAATTGTTGAAAGTTGTAAAGGAGATAAAAGAACTGGAGGTGGGATCTTTAAAAAAGGGAAGGAATAAACTACATATAAAGAAAATGAGTTTGTGACAATACATACTGAATAATGTTCAGGAGTGACATTTCATTCATGGAAGACAGAATTTGACCAATATGTATTATGTCAAACTGAATAACTACTCACAGCGCCCCATGTCTAGAAGTGCAGCTGGCTCAGTTAGTACCCTGGGACAGTATTATGAAGCAGTACCCCATCCCCTCAGCTCTTCAAGTGAAGACCAAAAGAAAAAAACTTCACTGTAATAAGCCATATGTGACTGGATTATTACAGTTAGATCTATGCACCGCCGCACAGCCCTCCAGCAAAAAAAAAAAAAGCAGACATTCCTTCTATTGGCACACCAACCAGGTGACTAGATATATGACATGTTCCCCCCTCCTATAGCCCCAGCCATTCGGGTCCCTTTTCTGTACCCTGCCCCCAACCTTCCTTTAACATATTTTATTAAAAAAAAGAAAGCATTTCTGTTTTTAAACTAAATATAGCAAACAGTTGGTAAAGTTTACACCTGCTCTGATGGAGCAGTTCAGCACTCAGGTTTTAGTTAAAAAAATAAAATAAAAAATTATTTTTAAACTCTAGCAAACTCTGCCTGCATGGAGCACTACTGTGCTCAAATTTTAGGTTAACAAAAATAACATTTTTTTTTAAACTGTAGCAAACTGCTTGCTACAAATGTAGCAAACAGTTGCTACAGTTTATAACCTGCCTGCACTGAAGGCTACAGTGCTAAGGTTTCAGTAAAAAAAAGATTTTATTTGACTTCTAAACTGTAGCAAACTTTTTTTCTACATCGTAGCAAGCAGTTGCTACAGTTTAGACAACACACAAAGCATTACAGCACTCAGGTTTGACTGCAAATGCAATACCTTTTAAAAGCTGGTATTGGGAATGGATGATAGTGCCCCCCCAACACTTTGCACCCGTTGCCCTTTCCCTCCACCCTAGCTATGCAATTGCCCACTTCCATACCAGGTTTACCAACTCTCCTTCTACCACCCGCCCGACTACTCTGGTATTGCTGGGGCTGTTCCTAAGGGCATCCTGGGGACTTGGCCATCTGGGGGTTGCTTTTATATTCTCTGCCCACTCCCTTTTCCCATCCTCCTTACTCATCAATTATGTCTGATGGCAAATACCCTCTTTGGACCACACCTCCCCTTGGGGAGCATCATTGATAAGTGCCCTTCCACTCAGGATGGACACACCTATCTCTCCCTGCCACTCTTTCAGTCACCTAAGCTCAGCAATTTAACCTGCACCACCTAGGCTGTAGTCAGGGCTTTACCCTTCCACAACGATCGAGCAACTTGTTAACCTGAATACAATTGTAAGACAAAAATCATATTAGTATAATGTGTATAAAAGAAAAACACTTGTTGTAATGCTTTGTATTCTCTTTTATAAATGAATGCATACTCATGTTAGTTTGTGATGTTAATAAAAATATTTAAAAAAAATCATTTAAATTGCTGTTGGTTACAGGCATTACTCACCTTGATCAGTGGTTGTCTGGTTATTTGCTACTACTTTATTTTATTCTGGATATGTAGTTCTATGCTTAGTTTTACTGAGCTGCTTAGTCTGACTGCATCGCGTAGCTATGAATGCCACAGTTTCCACATTGCTCTTACTGTGGATAAATTGCACTGTTTTATTTCCTTCCAAAGCCCAGACATTCTTTACCTAGAATACCTGCTTTATTACATACATTGGATAATAGCTACTAGCCCATGGTTTCAGAGCCTTAATACTCGGTACATGACTTATTGTTTCCAAGTAACTGTTTCACAACTTAGGAATACACTCTTATTTTCACAAATTATGATCAGAAAGACATTCTGTCAAATTCCTCATGACTAGTGCTCATTAACCCAGTGAAATATTTACGTATGGCATTATAATGTCTATCTAATCTGTAGTAAATAAACAGTTTTTGTTTGAACTATATTGAGAAATCATGTATGGATTTTGCAGCCCCATCCTCCTGTTACTTTCCCAACCTTCAAATGTTTCCAAGATGTGCAAGGCTTGCTGCCCCATCCCATATAAAATCTATCATAATGCTCATTGTTGACTTCAGATAAAGTCCCAGAATGCCCTTTGGGAAGGGTTGAATTGTGTACAGCATCAAGGATAACAAACAACAAAGTGCTTTTACTCTTTTACTCTCTAAGTTCAAGCTTACCATTTTCCGTCTCTTAATGTCCCATTTCAGTTTTTTCCTCCTACATTTTGTTAACTGATACTTGTTTGAATTTTCCTAACCAAACACACAGAAATTAAATATGTCTTGTTTTCCACAAAAATACTCTATTTGTGTTAGTAGATTATTAAAGGACACAGATGTAGTTTTATTTTCATTAATCTTATATCCAAAAAAATTATATCACAGCAAGAGTTTCTCCAGTTTGAATCTCAGTCTGCATGTCCTCCCTGTGTTTGCATGGGTTTTCTCCAGATGCTCTGGTTTCCTCCCACATTATAAAGACATAATAAACCACAACAGTGAATAGCTGTAAATCCAGCAGCTCAATCAAAAAAAAAAAATTAAAACAAATTAAACTACTGGAATAAACAGAAAAACACATCTTGTTTAATGTGCAAGTCAAACTTTAGCCAAAAGAATTCTTCAGGCACTGAATTAAACCATGAGACACAGAAATTATTTAAAACCAACCCATAAAACATGACAGGAAATTAATTAATCCAACAATTACTCTTGTTCTTGTAGACTCTTAAGCAAAGGTTTTAAAGTAAAAGTACCATTTAGTCCAGGTGGTAAATGTGCTTTATGCCCAAGTATCCACCACATTTCCTCACTCTCTGTGAGAAGCTTAATGTCACCACCATGTAATGGTAAATAAATAACCTTTAAAATTGCAAATTTAAAACTATGCATATCACCTTTCCCTAATATGTGTTTGTACAATGCATTTGTATTTACTTTCTGCCTTATATCTGAAAGGTAGTTACCTATACGCTCTTTCAGCTTCCTATTAGTCATGCCTATATAATATCCATCACATGCTATGCACAGTGCAATATATACTACATTTTGTGTATTACAATTACCATAGGGTTTTAAAACAAAATTATGATCCAGTACTGGAAGTTTAAAGGTCTTTTCAGGATAAAAATAATCACAGTAGGAACAATCATTACATTTAAAGAGCCCTGATTTTACACTCACAATGCTAAGTTAGTTCTTTGACTGCTCTTTGTAACATAGTACTTGTTTAAATGAAGCACTGCGTTTATAACCAAGCTTAGGTTGTGATGGTATAATAGTGTTGAGCTCTGGTGTATCAGTTAAAATAAACCAATATTTATTTAAGACCTGTTGTACCTTATAAGTATTTTTGTTATATGTCAACATACATCTTACTTTTTCTTTACCATTCTTAACCTTTAATTTCTGCTGTTCAGCTGAAAAAAAGTAGGTCTAACAAAACCTCTACGTTGTTGAATTACGTTCTCATGACCTAATGTGATTTCTCTGTTATGATAATCATGTTTATGAAAATCAACAGCCATGGACTCTAGTTGTTTAAGCATAATTGAATCATAGTTATTAAGTCTAGCAACACGATACAGCTGACACTTAATAATATTTTTAAACATGAAAGAGGGGTGTATACTTATACGATGTAAATAATTATTCTTTTTAACCAATTTGCTATGCACTTTACTACATTTAGATATTAAAATGTCCAAGAATGTAATTTGTGAAACAGATATTTCATGTTTAAATTTCAAAAACGTAACAGTACTAGAAATATATTCTACAAAATTATTAAAGCTAGATTCATCTCCCATCCAGACCATAAAAAGGTCATCCACAAATTATCTATAAAAACCTATGTAATTAATAAAGGGATTAATTTCAGATAAAATATACTTGTCGTCCCATATAAACATGAGAATATTAACGTGTGTATTGATGAAAGGGGTTCCCATCGGCACCCCTTTCGTTTGGTGATATACATTTGTCCTAAAAAAATACATTATTTTGTAATAGTAATATTAATAAATCACAAATTAGTGGAATCCTATCTAAAGAATAGTCTGAATATTTACATAAAAATGTACATACCATCTACCCTACATCATGTGCAATGATCGTAAAATGAGAATCAACATCAAGTGTAACAAAATAGGCTGATGTTCAGCAATTCCCTGTGACCAAGCATAAAATTGCTCAAGAAACACTGTAGTATCTTTCAGAATTGTACTAGACTTATCTAACCAGGGTCTCAGCTGTTTTTCTAAATACTTGGACATGGTCTCAGTGACCCATCCCCCTAGATGAAACTATCGCTCTCGCGGGAGGTTTTTGTAGACACTTGCGTATCTTGGGTATACCATTGATCACTGGTAACTTCGGAGTAGTAACAATAAGATAATTAAATAAATCAGCTGTAATTCTGTGACAATCATGCATGAAAACAATAGCCTTCTTAACGGTTAAAGCAATAGCATTACTCTCTCTTCTACTAACATACTCAAGTGTGCTATAACATAAGTGTGCTAGCTTGCACTGCATTTGAATTGTTTTGACTGCTGTTTTAGCTACTTTTCTGTATGTATATATATATATATATATATATATATATATATATATATAAAATACATTTCCTGTAACTAGTGTAGTCCAGATTCAGATTTGCTGTATCCAGGACTGTATGTAAGCTTCTGAGCCCCCCCCCCCAAGCTTTCTGTGTTGGAGGGAAGTCTTCTAGCTTATCAGTGGGAGTGGTAAGCACTAGGTAACCTATCTACCACATAAGGAGTGGTTCTGGCCCAGAAATTGTAGTTATTGGCCGTTTGAGCAGTTTTTCTATCTCTCTCAACTTTCTGATTTAAAAGCCCACATTTGCACTTGTTTCCCCCCTTTCCTGTAACTAGTTTAGTCCAGATACAGATTCTTACTTTTAGCACTTGAATTTGCTTATTCGTGATCAGCACTTGTTCAGAACTTGTAAGCACTAAATAAGCTACAAATTACTACAGCACTCAACCTTCCTCATTACCTAGTGGAAAACAGTTTTTGTACTCACTTTCCTCACTTATCTAGAGGAAAATAGTTTTTTATTCAGGCATGTCCAAGGGTCAGCTCCCAGTGCTCTCTCCTGTCTATCTGATGAATCTGGGCATCTTGGGGCAATGTAGAAATTGCCTCATATACACAGACAACCCTCTCCTCCTACCACACAACACTGCAACCTGTGAGAGATGCACTTATCTAGCCAAACTGGAGGTAAAGCTCTCTCCAATCAAGACTGAACTTGACAGTCAAGAGGAGAAGGTAAACACTTGCACCACACCACACTCATCACATAGTCTCACTAAATCTACACCACCAAAATCCACACATAGAAACACAAAAACATTCCTGGTGGCTCTCAATAATAATCTGCTCAAGCAACAGAGACCTCCAAAGCAGAAACACAAGCAACCTCCACCCCCCCAACACAACCCAAATGACACATAGCCCACAGATTCAGTGTGCCACTCAACCACAGCCAATAAGGCAAAACAACGTACCCAACACACTAGTCATAGGCAACTCTATAGTCAGGCACACTGATGTCCCACTCACCAGGCTAAACAAGGAGAAGGTTACTGTCAGCTGCCTGTCAGGTGCCTGGATCTGCCACATAACCCACACACTCAGGTCACTCCACAACAACTACAAATATGACTCTGTCATTGTCCATGTTGGTGTGAATGACCTGAGACGTACCTCCCTGGACTACATGGAAGAGCTCTCCGATCTTGTAGCCCAGGCAGGTATGACCCTAGCCCTGAGTAGCATTCTGCCATCACCCAGAATGATGCCGCAGTACAAGGACAAAATGATTGACTTCAACAATTGGCTAAGCTTCTGTTGCCATTCTAAATGGATCCAGTATCTGTCTGGCTGGGATGACATGGTCGACAGACCATGATGCTTTGCCAGAGACAGACTGCACCTGTCACCCCTGGGATTCCGGATACTGACTAAGGTTCTTGCCGCCCCTATAGTGCCTTTCTTAGGCAAGGTTCAAATGACAAATTCACCACTGTAACAGGAACAGGCAAGCAAAAACTGAGGGTGATGCTACTCAGTGCTAGAAGTCTAAATCTCAAAATGCACTCACTTGAGGCACTCCTTAAAATGAAGAACATTGATATCTGTGCAGTGACTGAGACCTGGTTCAAGGCTCCAGAGAGCACCCCTGCACTACCAGGCTATAACTCATACCACACTTTTTGGCCATGTAACCTGGACTGGAACACCAAAGGCAGAGGTGTGTCCATATTCATTAAGGATATCCACACCTCCAGGCTAGTTGCTCAGCATAATGCAGCCAAGGTTATCCAAGTGCAACTAACTCTGGGCAAAACTGCAATCCAAATTGTAGCTTGCTACAGATCACCCACCATGCCCCAGGATTCCCACTCCTCTTTTCTTGATGTACTGGAAAATATTAGGGTTCAACCAAACACCCTAATAATGGGTGATTTCAACTACCCCACCATTAACTGGGAAAACTACTCATGTACCAACTGCTTTGCTCAACGCTTTTTGGAATTCATAAACTCCAATGCCCTGGATCAACTTATCCACACCCCCACCAGGGGCAACAATATCCTAGATCTAGTCATTACCAGTATGAGTGACCGGTGTTCCACACCTGAAGTCAGTGCCTCATTGGTCTGATCCAACCATAAGCTAATTACCTTACATATCCACATCCTGCCTCCACCCCCCATTAAGGAAACCATGGTAAAAAATTTCTCCAAAGCCATATTCTTGCTTCTTAAGACAGAAGTGGTGAACTTCATGACATCCATGCAGATGGACAATACAGTTACAACTACTGAATCCTACACAATTGCACTTTATAAGCACTTACATGAGTGCATGGATCGTGCTATCCCAAACAAAACCAAGATGCTATCCTCCAAAAAAAGGAAGCCAATCTGGTGGTCCCCTGCCATAAACAAACTGTACAACAGAAGGAAGAAACTCTTTCAAAAGAAAGTAAAATCCCACGAGTGGAGGAGCTCCCTGGTCAGCCTCAGTAAGAAGCTGCGATCCCTGATAAAATCCTCCAAAGCTAGTTATGAAAACAAAATTGCCACTGATTCTAAATACAACCACAAAGCATTCTATAGCTATGTCAAGAATCTCAATGGCAACACTCAGATCTGCTCTGAGTTAAAGCACAATGGCACTAAATATACAGACCCAACTGATATTGCCAACATCCTGGCAGACAGGTTCAGTGCTAACTTTACCCCCCCCCTCTCACCCCCTAAAGAGCGCATCTCTATACCGGAAGAATGCAAAGTTCCTTTAATCACGGCTGCACAGGTAAAAACCACACTCTCCAAAGCCAAGAACACAACATCCATGGGACCAGACAACATCCCAGGCTGCGTTCTACATGAACTACAGAATGAACTGGCACCCCACCTAAGTACCATGTTCAATCATAGCCTCACCTCAGGCTTTGTGCCTGCTGAATGGTGCACAGCAACGGTTATCCCACTCCACAAGGGGGAAGCCATCATGGACCCCGGGAACTACCACCCCATTAGTCTGACGAGCCTGGTCTGCAAGGCCATGGAATGTATCATCATGGAACTTATAAACAAAGACATTGGTAATCTCCAAACTCTGGATCCCACCCAGTTCGGGTTTGTAAAAGGCAGATCATGTCTCCTAAACCTTATAGACTTCTTTGAAGCAGTCACCAAAGCCGTAGACAAGGGTAAGGTGGTTCACACAGCCTATCTAGATCTTGCCAAAGCTTTCGACACCATCTCCCACTCTGGTATTATAGATAAACTCACTAAACTAGGTATAAATCACTATGTCACAAGATGGGTTGCCAACTGGCTAACTGACAGAACCCACACTGTGAAAGTAGCAGACTTCAAATCCGACTTCAGACCAGTGACAAGTGGAGTACCACAGGGTTCAGTCCTGGGTCCTCTCCTGTTTGGTATCTATTTCTCTGAAGTACAGGCTAATACAGAAGGTCTTTGGCTAACAAAGTTCGCAGATGACTGCAAATTAGGAGCCATAATCGAAACTCCTAATGATGTGGACATCCTACAAAAGGGCTTCTCTGAGACAGATGCCTGGTGTCAAAGCCATGGCCTCAAGCTCAGTGCCAAAAAGTGCATTGTCATCCCCTTTGGTAAAAACTCTGCACCCATGAACTACAACATAGGCGGTAGTATACTTAACACCGAAAGTGTGATAAGAGACCTTGGGACACAGGTGGACAGTAGTCTCTCCTTTGATAATCACATCACCACAGTAGTCAGGAAATCCTTCTATGTGGCACACCTCATCACAATAGGTTTCTCATCCAGAAAAAAAGAGGTCATTGTTCTCCTCTACTCATCACACATTAGACCCATTATAGAGTACAATGCCTCTTTTGGTATGTACCGCACAAGACATCTACAACAATTGGAAAGGCCGTAGAAATACCTCACAAAGAAAATTACTGGCCTCAAACAGATGCCCTACGCAGACCGAATCAAAAAAATCCAGCTTTACTCCATCACATATCGCCTACTCAGAGGTGATCTCTGCCTAACATACAAAGCTATGTCAAACCCAGAGCTGTTAGACATGCTGCACTTAAAGAAATCCCAATCCCTCTGAGCTACACGCTCTAGGGACCTAAATCTTGTCACCACAATAAGCAGAACATACCGGAGGGATAGATTCCTGTCCCAGAGACTTCCCATACTCTGGAATAAACTACCTATCTATATCAAACAAAGCTCCTCATTAGCACTCTTCAAGAAAAATGTTTATGATTGGATGGGAAATAGGAAATTCAGCCCGGGGATCACCTCTGTGGCTCTGCTCGACTCTGGCACAGGAAAATAATTTTCTTGGGTGGCAAAAGCCAGGGTACCTTTTTGGCTGGGCTTGTACAGGCCCAGGGCCGATAGCCTAGTACCTACCTATGAACCTATGAACTAATGGCTATATAGCGTTTTTAATTACAATATCATCATTCGTAATTAGAGAATGTATAGCTTTGAATTGTTCAATAGTTAAATTGTGAAACTTATTACATGTTCCAGCATTATATAATTTATAGATTTCTCACTCAATGGCCCTTTCAAAAACTTGTAGTATAGTATTATTGTAAGGTATAAATAGACTACAACTCGTGAATGGATTTACTCCATAACTACTATCAGTACAAACATTAATTTTAAATTAAAATTCCTTACAAACTGCTTGATTTCTAATAATATAACAGAAATATCAATAGTCTTTGACGGCACAAATGTTAAACCTCTAGTTAAAAAATAAAGTTCAGTTCAGTCAGCCTATATTTAGATAGGTTGAAAATCACCTCCTCGTTTGACTCCTCATGACCAGTCGATTCGTCTGCACGATTCCCTTGCTATCGTTTATCAGGCTCTTCATTCTTGCCTTTGGTTTGAGCATTGGGAGAAGCTGTTCTAGCAGTAGTGGAAAATCCACTGGGTCTAATGCCCATACAAGATTACCATCAACAGTTGTGCAAAAATTATTATTAGTAGTAATGACAGGCTCGGAAACCGTATTTGTCATTAGTTCTTGAGGAGATTATAAAGACATGCATTAGGTGGACTGGGCACACTAAAATGGCCATTGGTGTGTGTGTGTGTGTGTGTGTGTGTGTGTGTGTGTGTGTGTGTGTGTGTGTGTGTGTGTGTGTGTGTGTGTGTGTGTGTGTATATGTGTGTGTGTGTGTGCACACGTGTGTGTGTGTGTGCACACGTGTGTGTGTGTGTGTGTGTGTGCACACGTGTGTGTGTGTGTATCTGTCTGTGTTTGTGTATGTCTGTCTGTGTCTGTTCTGCCTTTGTGTCTGGTATGAAAGAACAACAGTGGCAGGTCTAGCCACCCAAAGAAGTGAACACTGACTCTAGAAGATTTTCACTGCTGATGTAACACCTCGACCTTATGTGCAAAATGAAAAAAAGACAGTATGGATAGACGGAAGAACTTTATATCCAAAAAAAGGAGAAAAACGTCTACAAATATAAAAAAGTCCTGCTCAGATTTTGTCAAATACACTAACACATCATCCATAAATAAAGATGTCATCATGCCTTTTACTCTAATTCAATATCTGTATGTTTTTTTTATTTATGTATCATCACAGATATTGGCCCAAAAATGAGAAAACTGCAAAAATGGACACACTTGATACCTCACCCTAGATAAGCTAAAGAAGAATAGACCTCAATTCAGCATTACATGTCATTGAATTTGAATATGCTGTCACTATTCATGCCACAAATTTCTTCCTAAGTCTAAAGGCACTCATCATAATGAACCACTGCACCCTATCAAATACCTTTTCTGCATATAAACTTAAAGTTAATAATTTGCCCTGTGTTATGCATCCTTTATTAATAACCCTATCTTTAAAAAGTTGTCTAATGTCTGGCTCCCCAAACAAACCATACTGATCATTTATGATCAATTCATGCACATAGCTGGCTGGAGGAATAGCTATAGTAGTCATAGATAATTGTGGTCATGAATGAATATAGGTATTTGTCTATATGAAGATGGCAAACATGGAAACTTTTCCTCCTTTGAGAGTTACCACTACAGCTGCTTATTTCCACGTGGCTAGTTATTAATCTGAACAGACCAATACAGTGCATAACAGTAGTGAAAAAAGATCCATGGAGCTTAATCAATCTTTGGGGACTCAGAACAAAGGAACAGTCTTGGCAGTAAACAGTAGAGTCATCAGTTAATCAAAGCCATTGTTTACTGACAAAACTGGTCTTTTTATTTTCTTGTTTCTCCTAATGATGGATTCAACACCTTGTATTGATTTACTTATCAATGAGCTAGGTTATTAATCTAATTGTAATAACCTCATTAAAAAAACTCACCAAATTTCAAACCACTTTGTCATCACTATTATTATTAGTAGTAGTAGTAGTAATAATAATAATAATTGGACTACATGAAAAGAGACATTGAGGAGCTCTCTGATTATGTAGCCCAGGCAGGTATGACCCTGACCTTGAGCAGTATCCTACCTTCACCAAGAATGATGCCACAATACAGAGATAAGATGATCAGCTTTAACAATTGGCTTAAACACTGGTGTCATTCAAAGGGGATCCAGTATCTGTCTGCCTGGGATGACATGCTGGACAAGCCACGCTGCTTCATGAGGGACGGCTTGCACCTGTCACCCTGGGATTCGGATATTGGCAAAGGCTCTTGCCACCCCATAGTGCCTTTTAGGCAAGGCTCAAATTCTAAACCTACCACCCTAGAACACAAAAAGGAAAAAACTAAGGGTAATGCTGCTCAATGCCAGAAGTCTAAATCTCAAAATGCACCGAGGCCCTTCTCAGTATGGAGAACATCGATGTCTGTGCTGTGACAGAAACCTGGTTCAAGGCTCCTGAGAGCACCCCAGCTATCAGGTTTTACCTCATATCATGCGTTCCGCCCCAAAATCCGGACAATACCAAGAAAGGGGGGGTATCCATATTCATCAAGGACACCCACACCTCAAGACTGGTGGCAACGCATGATGCATCGGAGACCATCCAGGTGCAATTAACCATAGGCAAAACTGCTCTGCAAATTGTAGCATGTTACAGGCCACCCTCACAAACTCAGGAACCTCACATGGCCTTCCTGAAAACACTAGAGGGATAAATGTATCACCAAACACCATCATACTAGGTGACTTCAATTACCCTAATATAGACTGGGAACACTACTCAAGCCCAAACACCCTAGCCCAAAAGTTCCTGGAATTCATAAACTCAAATGCCATGGAACAACTAGTCCCCATCCCCACAAGAGGAGATAACATACTTGATCTCATCATCACGAACATGGGAGCACAATGTTCAACACCATAAGGATACCCCTGACTGGTGTGATCAGATCACAAAGAAATCTCGCTGGAGGTCTTCATCCCACCCCACCTGAAATAAAAAGACCACAGTAAAGAACTTCTCAAAAGCCGACTTCACACTTCTAAAGACTAGTGTGGTCTCCTTTAAGGCCCCGAGCGGGAAAACAGTACTCAAGCCGCTGAATCACTTACAAATGCCTTCTACCAGCACCTGCAGGACTGCATGGATAAGGCAATCCCAAGCAAAACAAAGACTCTTTGTACCAAAGGCAAGCGTCCAGTCTGGTGGACCCCAGCCATAAATAAACTCTACAACAAACGAGGAAGCTACTACAAGATAGAGCAAAATCCTTAAAAGGTAAGACACCCTTGATCACTATAAGTAAAAACTAAGAGCTCTCATAAAATCATCCAAAGCAAATTTCGAGAGAAAAATAGCTAAAGACTCAAAAGACAATCATAAGGCCTTCTTTAGCTATGTTAGAAACCTAGGAGGAAACTCCCAGATATGCTCAGAACTAGTTCAAAATGATGTGAAGATTACTGATCCTACAGACATTGCCAACATACTGGCTGACAGGTTCAGTGCAAACTTCTCCCCTCCCCAAAGGAGAGATATCTATACCAAACGATTTCAGCCCCCAAACATCTCCAGCGCCCAAGTGAGAACTGCTCTCTCCAAAGCAAAAACACAGCATCCATGGGACCTGATGGTGTCCCCGGCTGTGTGCTCCACGAACTCAATGAGGAATTAAACCCACAGCTAGGACAGCTGTTTAATCAAAGTCTTACCTCTGGATACGTACCCAGGAGTGGCGCACTGCAACTGTGGTCCCACTTCACAAAGGCGGTGCCTCCACCGACCCTGGAAATTACCGCCCATTAGCTTGACAAGCCTTATCTGCAAAGCCATGGAGAGGATCATAATGTACCTCATAAATAAAGACATAGGGAATTTGCAGACTTTGGATCCAACCCAGTTTGGCTTTGTCAAAGGCAGATCATGCCTTTTAAACTTGGTTGACTTTTGAAACAGTCACCAAAGCCATTGATGAGGGAAAGGCAGTCCATACAGCCTACCTCGATCTGGCTAAGGCCTTCGATACAATACCCCACTCGGGTATCATTGAAAAACTCATCAGCTTAAATGTTAACCCATACATCACAAGATGGGTTGCAAACTGGCTGAGTGACAGAACCCACAGGGTCAGAGTTGCTGGCGCCATGTCAGACTCAAAGCCTGTCACAAGTGGTGTCCCACAGGGCTCACTCCTGGGCCCACTCTTGTTTGGCATCTACTTTTCCGAAGTAAAAGCAAACACAGGAGGGTTATGGCTGACAAAGTTTGCAGATGACTGCAAACTGGCCATAGTAGAAAACACATCTGACACAGATATCCTTAAGAAGGGTCTCACAGAAACGGAGAACTGGTGCCAGAGCCACGCCTAAAGTTAAATGCCAAAAATGCATAGTCATACCCTTCGGGAAAAACAAGGTTACCCCTAGCTACCAAATAGGTGGCAATCCACTGAGCACAGAAGAAGTTATCAGGGACCTGGGGACCCAGGTTGATAGTAGTCTGTCATTCGACACCCAAGTAGCTAAAGTAGTTAGGAAGACCTTCTACATTGCCCACCTTATCATGAAGGGATTCTCATCTAGATCAAGGGAGGTCATAGTCTCCCTTTACTCATCACTCATCAGACCAATGATTGAGTACAATGCCCCATTCGGAATGTATCTGACCCGACACTTGCAGCAGCTGGAGAGGCCACAAAAGTTCCTCACCAAAAGGATAAAGGGTCTCAAAATATGTCCTATGCTGCCCGACTGAAAGAACTCCAGCTCTATTCAGTCGCTACGCTGCTCAGAGGTGACCTTTGCCTAACATACAAGGCCATGTCAAACCCAGATTTGATGAATATGCTTCACCTCAAAAATCTAGATCCATCAGAGCCACAAGGGGGAGACTTAAACCTCGACACGGCTATTAATAGGGCGTGCTGGAGGGATAGATTCATCACCCAAAGACTCCTATGCTGTGGAACAAAATCCCGGTACATGTGAGGCAGAGCACCTCGCTGGCCTTGTTCAAGAGAAATCTTGACCAATGGATGGGAGATCGCAGATATACCCCAGGGATTACCTCAGTGTCACTGCTCGACAGAGGCACAGCAAAATAATGGGTATAGTTCCCCATACTAAAGGGGTGGCGTAAGCCACAAAACGATGGGCTAGGCTTGTAAATGCCCTTGGGCAGATAGCCTAGTATGAACCTATGAACCTATGAACCTATAATAATAATAATAATACAATACTGAACCATATTGTGCATGGAAGGAGTCTGGGTTGCAAGATGGGGGAGTTGCAAGCAGTAATGCAGAATGAGAGGGGACATTAGTGAAATCACAGAAGCAAGACTGATGACAAGAAGGGTTGGAGCACTGGTCCCTGGATATAAGTTTCGCGTGAATGACAGAGGAAAGAAGGCGGTAGGTGGAGTAGCAGTCTGTATAACAGAGGTTATCAGATGTGTCTTCAGAGAAGAAGGAGAACACTAAACCACAAACAGGGCAAGGGTGTAGCTGGTGTTAGAAGTTAGGTTACGTGCTTTGCCAACTAAAATGAAGGAAGAGGGCAGAGCTGATGAAATGATACAGTGTATCATCCCTAGACACAGCAAGATAGGATGAAGACAAACTGAGGAAAGAATAAAGGAGTGGGGTAAGAAGACGAGGGTAATATGCAGATTGGAATCTGCTAGGAACAAACAGAGTAATATGGGGATCTGAATCTGCTGTGAACAGACTGAGACATTGCACATTCCCGGGAAGACATGGAGTGCCAGCTGGATGAAGTATTTTTTTAAACACCTTTATTGAATTATTACTTGTGACATAGGCAAATGTACATTTATATAAAAGTAATCAAACTGGCCACAAGGATGGAGGCATATTTACAAATATTATACTTCACATATATTGCAATATATCATATAACCTAAACAACATTACATAAATTATTCAATTCCTACCCTTTTTTTGTTAATCAAGAAACAACTTTATTACTACAAGCATACATTTATATAAATGAAAACTAACCACACCAACACAATCCTAGTGCAAGCATTTTACATCACAAACCATACTGAGACACTCCCAGTTGCAAACATTATACATCACTTATAATTTATCCAATCATTTTCAGTCAAACATTAAATAGCTCATTTAAGTCCTGCCTTCTTATCCTGTATGCATTGTTCCCACAATTCCCATTTTTTCCTATGTAGTTTGCTCCTACCTTTTTCTAAAGATCTCAATTCCATTTTTTTATCTCTGTTACTATATTCACCACTTCTAGTGTAGTTGGTTTAGATTTTTCTAGTATATTTGGTTTCGATGTTGCTTTCCATTTTCTAGTAATTGCTTTTTTGGCAGCCACCATAATTAGATACAGCAAGGCCTTACTGAAATTCTAATCCAAGGGTTCAACTAACTGGTGCAGGACTGTACCAGAAATGATAGCATTCTGGACAAATAGCCTCTTCTTACCATGTGTTTGGTGTTGCTAGAAATTCTTTCTACCATGTACTACCAATCCTTTGTGTTATCTTATCAAGGTCTAGAAAAGTTATAGTTCTGCTTTATTCATCCTCTATTAGGAGCATCATTGAATTCAATACCCTCTTTAGCCTGTACCTTGCTAAGCCTCCAAACCAGCTTGTAAAACCTTACTGTTTCATCATCAAAGGGATCTAAGGTCCTAACACCCTTAGCTACCCTAATACACTAGCAGCCTCTTGCATGTAGGTATCTACATAGCCTTCCATGCTATGAACAGCCTTGCAGTCTTTGAGCTCCATTTAAATAGTACAGGTGTGCAAGCAAACACCTGCTCTGGAGACCTAAGCTTAAACTGCTATTTTTACATTATCAGCTGGCATGACAGGTACCTAACCTAGCACACCCCTATTTCTAGAATCAACTTTCCTTAACATATAAAGCAGATTACTTCCTTATCAATGTCTAAAATTTTTTCTGGATGACTGGATGGGTGATCACAAATTTTCACCCAGGATATGAGCTGAAATTCTTATTTACCAGCAGACAGTATTACTCTCCAACCAGTACTGGGTGATATGAGTTTCTCAGTGGTGTTTTGGGCATAAGCTTGTTTGTAACTTATATACCTATGGCCCTTATCAGTGAAGATGGCGACATGGGTGTCCATGTTAAGGCCCTGCTAATTGCATCACTGTGTGCTTTAGAATAGGGAGGAAGTGTAAAAACAAAAAGAAAGAAAATGGCATTGGATATTGGAAGAGTGGACTATTCTGTAGGTGTGAAAACGGTCAAAAGTTAGGAAATTAAAGGATAAACAAGCTATGGGAATGGGGAGGGACTGAGTACTCAGGCCTAAGGACAGAGGTGTGTGGAAGAAGCAAAAAGATAAAAAGAGAAGAAGCCAATGTGGCTAAATAGGAATATGAGGCTGGCAGCTGGAGCATAGATAGGGAGGTGGCAAGACACACAGTGCAAGGAAAACTAGTAAAAAGACAAAAAGATGTTAAAGGCAGCAAAGACTAAGTTGAAATAGGGTTATCGCAATGGATCAAGGAGGGAAACAGGGGCATTTTAGGTGCATGACAGGAGCAAAGAAGGGAGGAGCCTAAGTACCCAGGCAGAACAAAGATGGCAAAGAGTTCAAAGAGGCCTTGTAAAAGCAGAGATATTGCCAGAATACTCTACTTCAGTCCTCACAAAGGGAAGAAAGAGGGGATGTCATTCTGAGAAGAAGGCTGAGAATAATGGGGGAGCAGTTGAGAGGCACCAGCATAGAGTGGTTGGAGGTGTGGATAGAGCAGGCTGCTATTAGGGAGGATAAAGCACAAAAACCAAGAGGGTGGCCTCCAAAAGACCAGTATATTGGCAGACCCCCTGTGGAGTTCTTCACCAGATCACTCACTATTGAGAAGTATTGGAGGGCTGGAGAACAGCAATTGTGGCACCCACGGACAAGGAAGAGAAGAGAAAAAAAACATCAATAAAACTACAAGCCTACCAGCATAACAACAGTGGTAGGGAAAGGAATAGAGAGAATCTTGGGGGGAAGGATGGTAGCATTTCCAGAGGAAAACAATATTCAGGACAGAAACCAACATGAGTTCATGACCAGAAAGAGATGAATGTTAAACATGATCCAGTGTTGTGATAGGATACAAGGGAACTTGCTTGGAGAGTACCAATAAATGTGATCTAGCTGACTTCAGCAAGAAGTTTGATTATCTCCTGCACAGAAGGCTTGGCAGGGAAACTGCAGCAGATGTGGGTAGGATCAGATGTGGGGACTGATGAAATGGAGATCTGCATTGTCTGAGATTACTGATACTGAGAGAAAAGGTCAGGTATTAGGGCAGTGAATAGCAGAGTGGGACATGAGTCTGTAATGGGCCATCTTAGCCATAACTGAGGGAATATAGAACTGGATCAATATCTTTGCTGGTGACACAAAGATGGATGTAGGAGTGAAAATTGGGGGAGAAATCTAGTGAAGAAGTATTTGGAAAGTTTGAACAAAAGGTCAGAAAGGTGGCAGTTGAAAGTACACTCAAACATATAGAAATGACTGCATTTGGGTCACACTAATCATGGTATGAAGTATCAACGGAAGGGGTAGAATTGATGGCAACAGTGCTGGAAAATGATCTGAGAGTGTTACTAACACCGGGATTGGATCACCAGGAGCACAGTGAGAGAACAAAGTAAGCAACAGCAGAATGCTGGTTTGTATCCTCTGGGAGAGATTCCAAGGAAGTAATTGTTGCACTTTATAGGATCTTCATTAGACCATACCTTGAGTAGTATGTGTAGTTCTAAAAGTCATATGAGGAAGCAGACATTGGGCTGCTGAAAGGAATTTGAAATAAACCACAAAAATGATATATATGCATGCTTGCATGCATGTGTGTATGTGTGTATATGTCTCTATCTATCAATATACTGTCTTTTTTTATATATATATATATATATATATATATATATATATATATATATACATACAGCACACACACACACACACACACACACACACACACACACACACACACACACACACACATAAATCTACAATGAAAATGGTGCTTCTTGAACATCAAAGCTGCTGGCTGAGCTTCCTTAAAACCAAGAAAAAAGAACCACAGAGTGCAGCCAATCTTAGCTGAGAGTTCAAAGTAATCAAGCACTTATAACTTGTTTAGAAATCGATACTCCTTTATTGAAAAACAAAAATATTTAGTGGATTTCATAGCTGGAGGATTGTTATTATGAAAGTTCCCAATTTATTTTGTTGCTTGTATCAGATTAAAGATGGTGTCTCTGTCTTAAGTCAGTTTAAGTTATTCATGGTGTGCTGGGTATGATCTAGTATCTATAGATGGGTCTACTGATGATGATCAAATGACCCAAACTTTAACATTCACAAAGTTGACCAGAAAATGTAGACATTGCAAATGTCGACATGCTACTATGCATGTGGTGAGCTATAGCCATGGCACATGCAAAAATAAAAAAATAAATAAGAGCACCCCCACACCCCCTGCTAATTATATATATGATCAAACAGATGCTGACTCTCTATAATGACAATCTTCAGTGCTCCCATATGTATATATATATATATATATATATATATATATATATATATATATATATATGTATACATATATATATATATATATATATATATATATATATATATATAGATAGATAGATAGATACAGATATAGATGCAGATACATGCATGGGATAAGCATTTGGTCACCATACAACAAACATGACAATACAAAAAGATCAAAAACAAAAGTAATACAAAAAGATCAAAAACAACAGCTATCAAAACTGCAAAATAATAAGCCAGCTCCATGGCATAAAAGGGGAAAGCTATGGCTATGCTGCAAAGAACCTAAGTTCAACTAGCAGCTCATGTACCTGTAGAAGCTGGCAGGTGAGGATGGCACTGAGTGGCTACTGTCAACTTACCCATCATGTGTGGGGGAGGTAGCTATGACTCACCATTTTGGTAACAAACCAGGTGTTGCATGCTTGGAGCATGAACCTGTGAGCCTGAGCTGCCTGCAAACATGCAGCCAATGTGAGAGAACGTGTGGAGGCATGATACCTAGATCTGGTAGCACTGAGGTAGAGCTCAATATATCAGCGCATGGGAGTGGTGCTTTAACCACCCACTAAAGAGGAAAGCTAGCCCACTCCCTAACCCCTGACTCTTGCCATGGAGTGGAATGAATGGGCTACTAAGCATCCTGGACATAAATGAATGGGTCATAAGACTCTCAACTTGCCCACTGCTCTCACCCGCAGATAGAACAAATGGGTCAGTTAGGTTAAAGCAGTGGAGATATCAGGCAGGTCTGTTGAGGAACAAAAAAAAGACTGCAGCATAATGTCACCACCAAACAAACCCTGCTGCCACACCACTACTCAGAAAGTGTTAAGTCATTACCATTGTACTTCTATGGTGCTGCACAGTGTATGACTATTGTAGATTTCCCAGTATTTGGAAGAGAACATACGGTATTCATAATGAAACTTCTTGTATTTCCTCACTACCTATAAAAAGGTAAAATAGTGCCTCTGCACAGTATCTAACATTACTTCATCAATGAGTGACTATCCAACATAGTAAATATCTCCTGGATACCCCACAGACCAGTGCACAACCACAAACTCAGGAAGTTCTTGAATATTACTTTTAATAACCTACAGCAACAGGAATGGCAACAGTGTTGCACATCACATAACTAACATACAAAAAAAAACAGAAAAATGAAGCATGAATCCTTCAGGGAATCCACTCCTCCCACATGCTCTTTACATATATATACCCAATGGTCATAAAAGTGCAAATACAAAACAAAGCAATAGTCAATAGAATACAAAGTGAAATAATAAGTCTGATTTAAATGGCATCATTGTAAAATATAATTTCAACTTGAAGTGAAAACCATTTTGGCAGAAAGCATGTCCGCATATATAAGGAAAGCGAGAGAGCAGCATATCTACACCACTGGTGTGCACCATCAAATCAGTGAAACTCCCTAAAATGACCACATTTTTGCTACTCACATGACTATAGGAAAGTATACACTATGTACACAGAAAAGAGACATTAACCGCCCAACACTGTAGTCCACCTAAAACAACACTTTAACTCAAACTCTACCTTAGTTTATCATAAGACCATGGAATAATACATAAAGAAAGTGAGAGAATGGAAGAACTGAAATATGGATGACATTCCTAATTCTTTTACAGGTTCTTTCACCAACTATAGAGCATTGCTATGCAGATTTCAAAGACCCCCAGTAATATTAATTTACTTTGTGGAAAATATCAGAATGTAACCAAACAGCACAAAACAAGAAAACTTGAAAGAACACGTAATCCAGTACCATAAAGGATGTCCTGTTGTCTTCAAGGAACCAGTACGTTGAGTAACCAAACGAAAGTTTATTGCACAAAAACAAGGTTCAAATCCATAAAATCACACACTGTCCATTAAGCGCTTTCGTCTCCTACCACGGGAGACTTTGTCAGAATAAAGTTTTATCTCATAGAAGGTCTTAAATAGATTCCCAATTAACACCGCAAGACATGCAGGTTTACCGAAAAAGTTCAGGCGCAATCAAGACAGTCTGTTGATTGCTGTCTTGATTGCGCGCCTGAACTTTTTCGGTAAACCTGCATGCCTTGCGGTGTTAATTGGGAATCTATTTAAGACCTTCTATGAGATAAAACGTTATTCTGACGAAGTCTCCCGTGGTAGGAGACGAAAGCGCTTAATGGACAGTGTGTGATTTTTATGGATTTGAACCTTGTTTTTGTGCAATAAACTTTTGTTTGGTTACTCAACGTACTGGTTCCTTGAAGACAACAGGACATCCTTTATGGTACTGGATTACGTGTTCTTTCAAATATCAGAATGTGTATGTTTATATAAATGCTCAACGCTGTTAAATGTTTTTATCACTTCAATAATGATTTCTTTGTTGTATAGTCTGGAAGTTATTTGTTAAATTTCATTATTAAGTTGAACTGTTTTACTGCTTCTTTCTGAATTTCAGTTTTAGTATAGATATCTATTTTAGATTTAGTTATTCATAAGGCTGCAACTTCAGAATCAGATGCTATGAAGATTCACAGAAGAGTATGGCTGAGGTTAAAAGTGAATTTATAGTGCATAGAAATACCAGTTTTAGACCACAACTTAGTTCTAATGTACTGTTTGATATTAGCATAGCCACTAAAGTACAGCACAAAGAATTGAGGTTTGCACTGACATACAGCTTGGATTGAATACTTTATGGTAATGGGGTCTTAAAGAATCACACTGTGGTAGGTAGAGTTCCATCAGGATTTCTTATAGACAAGAAGAAAACATTCTTTAAATGTTTTAACGTGTGTCACCTCTAAATTATTGTAATGCTAGCATACATTTTACTTTCGAGAGATACAGTGTTATTGGATCTAATTTAAGTTTGGGTGTGTCATTTTTTTATAACAATAATTTTTTTTCGCTGCGTTAAAAATGACATTATGTGTATTTCATATTCATTTTGTTGCAGACTTAGTCCACATATAATCTGCTTCATTTGTAATAAGCTTTTTGACTAAAAACAGAAAATACATCAGAATAATGAACGATTAATGTATCTGACAGACTGCCTTACATTTTCAGATTAATGATGTGCCAATGAAGATTTAAAAAAATACATATGAATTTGGATATAATTTCTTATTTATGGTTTGTAACTCTGGAATTGCAGTGTGTCCCTCTGGATGAAGTGTGTACTGGCAGTAGCTCTAACCAAGAGTTGGCAGTGGGAATCTTCAGTCGAACAGTCTCAAAGCCCATGATTGTCCTGATAGATACTGAGCTCGGATTTTCAGACAATCACAAAGCACCACCTGAAGCTGAAGGTGAGACATTAATATCGGATACTTTGTTTAGAAACTTCATAAGTTACTAAATACATTTTCCATGATTTTACTTCTCACACTGTACTTTTAAATGAATGCTGCATGTGAAGTCACTTGTACCATTGCAGCCTCAGTAACACAAACCAAACTATGAGTCTTCATTAGAGAGATTATACTGCAAAACTACTTTTGGAATAAACAAGCAGAGTACTGCAGACAGCATCAAACAGCTTCACTGCAGTAATGACGTTTATAAGGAAAGGTACCATTTGTGTTCTTGCTATGTAATGAGGTGTCTTGGAAAGTGAGGGATGAGTTGCTGCCTAATACTTTGCCAATAACAGAAGTGCAGCATATCATAAGCATATCATAACTGACCACTTGGCACATCACTGCTATAAATGTAAATGGATTCGGTCATTATATTTGACGCTAACCCAATGGGGTTCAATTATGTAATAACGTGATATGCTGTTGTGCTAAAATAATACAGAAGATTATTATAAAGTCTCCATTCATAAGCAGATCTGATTATAACTAAATTATAGCATATGGAGCATGCTGATTATTCTCCAAAACTGAGGTAAAAGGCAACCTTATTATGCACCTCTCTAACATTAAAGTGGGGCATAACAAGTTTTGTTATGCACATCTTAGAACTGTTATGGTAGAGAATCTCTAATGAATACGCAGTAGCCACCATAAAACATCACCGAGAACAAAAAAGAGTTTTTAAAATCTGTAAAACCCTTCTTGCTGCCACTCAAAAAAAGGCACAGTAAAGTGCTTACCAGCTTTTGAAGCTGTCAGTCTGTCTGAGGGGTCTTAACGTTTTATGGTTTTCATAGGAACATAGGAAAAGTATTAGGCAGACCATCACAGGGACTATAAGATGTCTACCAATATAGACATTTAAAAAGACACACTTAAAAGTTCCTAATACAATTTCAAACACGTAATAGTGCACACCTCTCAAAGCTGTAAATCACATTGTTCTTCACTTTTTTCAGTAACTAGCAGTACATCAGAGTAGCTGAAGCTGAATGTGCTACAGAATTATGACGACGTTTGTCCAATCATAACCAAGTAGTTATGTGTTTGCTTCACTCTGCTCTCAAGATGAATTCCATGACATCCATCTTGAACATAAAACAACCAATTTAGTTATGATTGGAATCTTGTTCATAATCCTCTGTGCTATAGGTCTAAGTAATGGATGCTAAGAAATTCCCCTCAAGATTGAAGGTAAAGATTTTCTTGACATTTGTTCGGAGAACACATATTATCGTAGTTACAACTGGAGACCAGCCTTTAATATTTTTAATATATGGAGAGTTACAGAAACCAAATAAAAAAGTGACAGGTCTGTAACAACATTTTAGCCTGTTAGTTTAATAGCACTGCACTTCACTTCTCACTTCATTATTGTGACAATTTAAGATGTATTACCATTTTTAAAGCTGTTGTTTGTTTTCTATTTCAGCATCCTAGTGGCTACCATCTCTGTGGCAGTTTGAGATTATCATACTTTTATAACATTGATCTTCATAATTAAGAAGCTCATTATAACAAAGTTACTTTAATCTCATTTTCAGGCTATAATCAAAGTGCTCCCTTATATTACATACAGGATTATAATCAGATTTACAATCATAAATCAGTAGTTTATCTAGGGTGAGATGAAGGGGGCAGCCATCCCAGGTGCAAAGTGTTAGGGAGCGTGATCAACAGAAGCTGATCAATCATCGGAGTACTATTGGCATTCAGAAATTAATGCTGATATTGCATTTGTGGTCAGAACTGAAGCATCTCTTTGGCACACCATGTGTTGCATAAACTGGGGCAACTACCAAGGTAGCAAGCAGTTGCTACAGTTTAACAGGAAAAAAAGTTTTTCTAGTAAGTCTGATTGGAGAAATCCAATCATAAATTGTTTTTTATACACGGAGTGCTGGTTGCTACTAGTTACAGAGAAAAAAAACTGTAGAGTACAAAGTGATAAAAGCTGTAAAGCTCACAAAATATCCCACAAAACTGCTATAAAATATTGTAGTTGTTTCCATTTGCTGGATGTTGGTGTTCTTGGTTTTACTCATTTTGCAGGATATTTTGTGAGTTATTAGTTGCCTTTCTCTGCATTCTCTGCTTTTTTTGTTTTATAAAAACAGCACAACACTGCCACACAGGCAATAGCCAGCAGTAAAGTGTGCTACCATAAGAGCTTTAAAAGGTGCTAGACATTTACTTTTGTTTATTGTTCTCCCTATGTAAAATGTACTACAACAATCAAAGTACTTCTGTTCCTGTTACTCTTTAGTGGAGGCTGCAATGTGTACTGAAGCATGAGCCTTCCCAAAAAGGTGTAAGCGGTGCAGGGAACTGTTATGAATGGGCCTTGTGGCACACAAGTATATATCTTGCTTTTCTTTTGCCAGTTTTGAAGTATTAACAGTGTGATTCGTGTTTTACAATGTTATTATCATTTAATTACGAATGACCTGTTACTAGTCATCTTTGCACTTAGTCATTCCTGAGTGCATATCAATGACATTTTCCCATAATAATGAGTTATCTCATCTTCAAGACAAACCTTGATGAACTGGAGATGAGGCAGCACTGCAATAATCTCTGGGTGGCTGGCTTAAAACAGGGATCCGAGGGTAACAGCAGGATTATATTTCTACAACATCATATTCCATGGGTGTTAAACTTCCTGAAGACACACATGCTAGAGCTACTGATTATGTTACAGAGCCCTGAAGCTACTGCCAGACAAGTATAGTAAGCCCAGATTTGTCATTTTAAGCCCTTAAACTTTCTATACCTACAGCTAAAAGTAAACTCTGTTAGAAAAGACAAATCATTCCTGTTCTGTAGATCTCTTGGATGTCTGTACCAAGATTTTGCCTTTAACACAATAACAAAGAAAAGGGTCGTCTTGCAGACTAAACCCTTTTATTGTGGAAATACATTTCAGATTCAGATCTGATACCCAAACACTATATCCATACAACTGGAGAATAAAGACTTTGTGACTCCCCTGACCCTGCCATGGAATTTCTACCATAAAGCCAAGTATGACAATCCCTGGATATGTGGTAATAGATGTATTATGCACCCCCTAAGGGTCCTATTGCACTTATAAGATGGGCATCGGTACTTATTTTGCAGTTTAAATTGTATATTTAATAATGTATGCATGATAATTATACATTTTATACTGTATTCAGATGTAAAATAGTTCCTCCACCAATTTTCAGAGTCTGGTTGTTTTGAGAGTAATGACATTTTAACTATGTGGGATTTTGGCATGAAATTTTCAGGATAGTTAAGTTTAGGAATTCTTCCGTTAGATAGTTGTATATCATTGCACATTTCTATTTGTAAATGTCATCTTGGCAACATTTATTCAGATTATATTCTGGGCCTGAATTTGTCAAATTCATTGTCACTGTTGAAAGTCCATAAATAGTATATGGAAACAGTTGAAAGTCTGTAGATAGTATATGGAAAATTTGAGCTCAGCCTCTTAAGTTTTGGTAGAGTTATGAGCACTTGTTGAGTGTTGCCTACTTTCACTATATGATCATTGTACAAGGTATAGCTTTCTAAGTAAGTAAAACTTTGGTATGAAATTTTAATATAGTCATTGTATGCACTCTTCTAACTATCTAGTATGCATAGTTATAAATTTTCAATTGTAAATATTGTTTCACAGTCATTTTGATGGCTCTAGTATGAAAAGTTGATTTCAACAATCTCAAGAACCAGGCAGGCAAAAATAATGCCTGAAGCACAGAAGGGTGAAAAACAAAATTAACTTTTAAGTGTTTTTTGCAGAGGGGCAAGCACCCACCTCTGAACTTATGTATCAACTCCACAGTTGCACAAATTTGAAGAAAGCAGAAATCTCCCAAAAGAAGTGAAATGTTGCCAGCGCACAGTCAGAAATCACACTGGCACACAGAGACTGAGATTGTGTTCCTCTGCATTTTTTTTTTGGGGGGGGGGCTACTAATGTTCAAAGAATTCCATCCTGATCATCTGTACAGCAGCATAGTTTAACAAATGACATTCTAGTTCTTAGCTGGTCAAATTCAGTGCTGGAATTCAGGTGGTGGTGGTTAATAGGTAGTATGTTGAAAATCTGAGCTCAAAAATATTACATTTTGGCAGTTATGGACATTTGTTTAGTATAATATTAAAAATATGCTTTACTTTATTTTGAGTGCCACTCCCATGTATTAATGTTCATAGTAACGATGTCTATTTTGTTCTTTTTCCCCAAGTTTTTACTTTTCATTTTAAAATTTATTAGTTAACGAACAATTACAATAAATAAATATGACATTTAAACTTTGCATAAATAGCTATTCACAGAAGTCCATATTCAACATTCGTAAGTGAAGAAAACAAATTGTGCTAAAATAAGCAAAGAGAATCAGCATTCAGTTAATATTTTTCTAATACATTTTCTACTTTCAACCAACTATTTTGCTTGGAATTATTATGATTACTTCTCATCTTAATAACATGTAATTCATAATAACAAAGAGTCTTTGCAATATTTATGAATTCAACGATTGAGGGAGTATATGAATTCTTCCAGTATTTAGTACCAAGTTTTTGATGGCATTTCCTGCCTTTTCTTTTAAAGATGACTGCAGAATCTTCTTCCATGGTAGGTTAGTGTTAATGGTGAGAGAAAAAAATGCTTGTGAGAAAAAAGGGATCTGTAACTGAATGTGGGGTCTAGGTGGCATGCAAAAAAATGTTTCCATGTGGTAGAACAGGTTTGATGCATAGATAATTAGCAATCTGATTGGTCAGTGTTTTGTACCCATTTTATAAATGATAATTCACTGTGTTTCTATCAGCCTTAATCAGTAAACTGTATTGTTTTGTTAGTTTTTGCTTAGCATTCTGACAAATATGATTGTATAAAATGCAGTAAAAACCGTAGTGAAAACTGACTGTTGAAATCTAACATACTCTGTTTCGACTGCCTTGGTGAACATGATGAATGTGATATTTTATCATTTTGTATTTTTTTTTTCAGGAGGCAGTACCGATGCATCCTCTGACACCAGTGTGATGTCCCGTTTTGGCCTGCTGCAGCCACGTAAGTTACATTAACATATTGCTTTTCTAACTTCATTATGGTTATGGAAAGCTAAGGAGACAAGGAACATAAAATCAAGACTACTAAGTAAAAATAAACACAGTGCAAGCCTCTGTAGACTAAGTCAGTCTGGAACTGACATAGGTTCATAGGTTCATAGGTAGGTACTAGGCTATCGGCCCTAGGGCCCATACAAGCCTAGCCAAAAAATGTACCCTGGCTTTCGCCACCCAACAAAATTATTTTCCTGTGCCCCTGTCGAGCAGAGCCACAGAAGTGATCCCCGGGGTGAATTTCCCATTTCCCATCCAATCATCAAGATTTTTCTTGAAGAGTGCTAAAGAGGAGCTCTGTTTGACATAGATAGGTAGTCTGTTCCAGAGTATGGGAAGTCTCTGGGACAGGAATCTATCCCTCCAGGATGTTCTGTTTATTGTGGTGACAAGGTTAAGGTCCCTAGAGCGTGTAGCTCGGAGGGATTGGGATTTCTTTAAGTGGAGCATGTCCAACAGCTCTGGGTTTGACATAGCTTTTTATGTTAGGCAGAGATCGCCCCTGAGTAGGCGATATGCGATGGAGTAAAGCTGTAGTTTTTTGAGACGGTCTGCATAGGGCATATGTTTGAGGCCAGTAATCATCTTTGTGAGGTATTTCTGTGGTCTTTCCAGTTGTTGTAGATGTCTTGTGAGGTACATACCAAAAGAGGCGTTGTACTCTATAATGGGTCTAATGAGTGATGAGCAGAGGGGAACAATGACCTCTTTTTTTCTGGATGAGAATCCTTTTGTGATGAGATGAGCCATGTAGAAGGATTTCCTGACTACTGTGGCGATGTGATTATCAAAGGAGAGACTACTGTCCACCTGTGTCCCAAGGTCTCATCACATTTTTGGCATTAAGTAGACTACCAGCTATGTGGTAGTTAATGGGTACAGAGTTTTTACCAAAGGGAATGACAATACACTTTTTGGCATTGAGCTTCAGGCCATGGCTTTGACACCAGGTATCTGTCTCATTGAGGCCCTTTTGTAATTTGTCCACATCGTTAGGAGTTTCGATTATGGCTCCTAGTTTGCAGTCATCTGCAAACTTTGTTAGCCAAAGACCTTCTGTGTTGGCCTGCACTTCAGAGAAGTAGATACCAAACAGGAGAGGACCCAGGACTGAACCCTGTGGTACTCCACTTGTCACTGGTCTGATGTCGGATATGGAATCTGCTACTTTCACAGTGTGGGTTCTGTCCGTGAGCCAGTTGGCAACCCATCTTGTGACAGGGATTTATACCTAGTTTAGTGAGCTTATCTATAATTCCAGAGTGGGGGATGGTGTCGAAAGCCTTGGCGAGATCTAGATAAGCTGTGTGAACCATTTTACCCTCATCTATGGCTTTGGTGACTGCTTCAAAGAAGTCAATCAGGTTTAGGAGACATGATCTGCCTTTTACAAATCCAAACTGGGTAGGGTCCAGAGTTTGGAGATTCCCAATGTCTTTGTTTATGCAAGGATCTTTCCGTATAGGGAAAGACTGGGATTTTATTTTGTATTCCCACATGCTAGCTGCGTTCTGTCTTTTTTCGTTTTCTTTCCCATTTCCTTCCTTCCTTTCCTTTCTCTGTTTTTTCTTCCTTCTCTCCTCATCCTCCCTTCCATACTCTTTGGAACGGTTGTAGGTGCAATGGACATCACTACTGCCTTACCAGTGCTTTAACACAACACAGCATCATCATTTTGGCTTCCCATTAATAGCAAAGCATACAGTGTATGGACTGTGCCTATAAATTAAGTTTTTAGAAACTGAAATTATTAATTTGTTTTAATCAGCTAGTTAAGCAATACATCACATTACAATATAGCAAACAAATATTTGCATGAGTAATGGTATTAATAATCACTTTTTTCAGCATTTCCACATTTCAGGTTATCAGGGCCCAATATATCTATATTTAAGTTGGAAAAACAAGAACAGTACAATCTGAGCAAGAATAAAGTTAAGCTGGATCCTTACATTTCAAAGTGCTAGTTAATGTTCTGATTCTATTTGATTGCAGTAACAACTGTTAAATTTTAAATAACTGGATTAGTTTCGAAAGATAAACTGCTCTTCTATTACTATGCATACCGTCTTTTAAAAAGTCATTGACATGCTCTATCAGGGCATAATATTAGACTAGTACCTTGCAGGATCCGCAGTAGCCAAATCCTGCCCCAACCACACCTCCAGCCCGGCAATGAAGCAGCTGCATGAATATTAATTTCTGTGCCAGAATGAATATAATGAATATTGATGGCCATATGTAACTTTGGCATGTAAAAGTCAAAGTACGTGTTATTTACGCACACCTTGACAATGAATATAATGAATATCGATGTGGATATCTATAGTAGCTCAAAGTGAGTGGCATGCAAAAGTCAAAGACACACAAGTAAAAGGCAACAACATCCGAGTAAGTTCAAAAATCATCTGTTTATTTAATATTTATGGACACCCTTCAACAGCATTTCAGACTGAAGTACCAGCAACAACATTTACGTACATTTCAAGACTTCGTTAAAAAAATATTGCAGTACCATACTCAAAAAACTTGTCAGACTAGCATTACTACTATTCGTTAAGAAAGCATTTCCAATTAAACAGTGAAAGGGCAACAACACCCGCACACGGTAAAAATCATGTGTTTATTTACGGCCACCCTTCAATAGCATTTCAGATTGAGGTACCAGCAGCAACATTCATGTACATTTCAAACTTCATTAAAAAATATTGCAGTACTGTACTCACAAACCTTGTCAGACTAGTATTACTACAATTCGTTGAATATTAAACAGCTGTTGGTAATTTGGACATGACGTGACATGCGACTTAGCATGCCTGCCAGTCATCTGGGATTTCCACTCCCATTTCGAGCGTCAGTCAGTCCTGACACACCCAATGCTGCGCAGAACTAAGCCCGAGGTACTAGTCTAATATTATGCCCACTATCAGCTGTTAAAACAGCACATCTGACCACGTCTTACAAAATATTGAAGGTTCACGAAGTACTCGTGTCTGAAATTTGAATGAATCATATTCTAACCATGAAACTATTTCTAAAACACCAAATTTTGACGCTTATTTTAAAGCAAAGCACCAGAGATATTAAGCAGACAGGAACCTATATTGCCAATACTAATACTGTTCTGTTGACAGTTTTGTAGCCATTCAGGTACTTTTTCACATTTACATTCATTCCTTATCCATCCATTCATTCTCTGATACACAATTTAATGTAGGGTCACAGGGAATCCAGAGCCTATCCCAGAGCTTAGTGGGTACAAGGTATAGAACTCATAATGAAGAGGGTTGCAAGTCTATTTCAGGACACACAAAGAAATACATGCATGTTCACTCCCATATGGCATATACACCTGCAGTGAGTTTAGAGGATCACCAATTCATCTGAGCTGCATCTTTGCTGGAGTCAGAGTACTGAATCAAAAAACCTACATAGGACATGCAGACTTTGTACAGAAGGCATCCCAGCTAGGGACCTACTTAGAGAACCATGCATTGTTATGTAGCAACTATAACTTGCATCATCTATTATTTAAATTAATTTCTTATATCTAATTCATCTGTTTTGTTTCACTGATAAATATATAAAGTGTTTTCTTCTAAGTCCAGAAGTAGAGAACTTATTTTTTCAAAGAAAAGTAGAACGATCCACAAAAAGCTGGGGAACATCAGTGCTGACCACAAAAGTAGTGCTGTCTTTTTTTTGGCACCTTATAGTTTTGATGAATGCTCAGAAATGGACCTGTGTTACTCCTCTTGTGAGAAGCACACAGCACACCAAATCTGGGAGCAGGCCTTGTTTTTCATAGGAGGTTGTTGTATACACAACCACCACAAACACTGAAAAAGCACAGAAAAAACTTCTGGAACAACAAATGTTGCTGCTAAAATAACCTTTACTGGTATTTCTGGTACCTCAGCTAAATGCCTTCAAGGAGTGATTTTTACTGCACCAAGCAGCTTTTTAAATACAAGTGCTATCAATTAATTGCAATCCAGTTACCTAATTATATAATTACCAATTATACATTGATCGACAAATGCAACTACAATCATATTTTAATGCACATTCCAGCTTTAAAACATATTGTTTTAAATTTTACTTCACACATAATTTATTCAACATTTATTAAACTTTTGTTAAATATTAAGATTCACTTCTAAATCCATTCCCCTGGGTTGTATTGTCTTATAATTGAGAATAAACTTGCATTCCATCTCCAAAAGCATGTGAATGAAATCACCCCCCCTTTATCTAAGTCTGCTCTAGCTAAGATATTAAAAAAGAAACTTTCATTAGACAGAGCACACCAGATCTAGAAGCAGACCTTGATTTTCATAGAGGGGTCCCAAATTGAATAATGGCACCACTAATCTAGCAGCAAATGTAAGTGGTTTGGTCCATTCTACCATTTCAGCCACAAAAGCAAGGGTAAATATAATGCATATGGACATTTTTAATATAGTCAGCCAGTCAACATTTTTGAAACAACTTTATTCAACAAATAAACCTTTTAGCTCATTCTTTCTTTCTATCTTTTTTGACATCCAAATAATCAGAATAGAATACAGAGATAAATGCAGTTTGTCTGTAAAATTGATAATTTGGATTCAACAATCTCTAACAATTTAAAGAGTAAATAACAACAATATTAATTAGTATATACTCATTAATGATTATTGTCCAAATAGTTGAGAAAAATTGGACGGCAGTCATGCCATATTTTTATATCTAAGCCTGAATTATTCATAAACTAAGATTATAAGTAAGAATATGAACTGAATACATTCAGTTTAATTTTCTGACTTGGATTTCCAATTTTTTAATGATTGACACAATAGTAACAGTTGCACTTCTACTCCAATATTGCAAAGTGTTAGACAGAGATATATCTAGGACAGGTACACACAGTAATCACATTTTTACATTGTCAAATGCTGTAAAAGTATTTATGGTAGTAATATTAACACTTTGAATCATATGAATACAAATACAAAAATCTTAGGAAAAAACTATAGCATGTATTAGCAACTGACTTTGTTTTGGGTGCATCTCCAACATCTGTCTTTTACTGAATGAGGACAACAGAGATCTTTGCCAAATATTAAATAAGTTAAGGATAGAAAGACATGAAATCTTAGGGATGTCTTTATTTATGTGTTTTAAGCCCTTTCTGACATTTTACCTTAGAGATAATCAGACTCAGTCATAATTTCCCATTTGCTTCTAAGACAGCCTAATAATTTCACACTTTCTATTAGAAAAATGTTCATCTAACAACTTAGTCTCTCCATACTTAGCTTTCATGTTGTCTCTGCTGAGATAGTTTTTCTCCCCCAAATAACTGAACCAAGAGTTTTCCTTGTATGCATGTATGCATTTGAGTACTTATAGTGTGCTGAAGTTGCAGCCACTGCCATCATTGAAAGTTTAAATAATAGAACTTTTCCTTCAACTCATTTAATTATTTTAGTCTCTTTAAGCATGTGTCCAAAATAACTAACCAATTTTTATTCTGCTTTAACCCAGTTTTCCCAAAATAAGAATTTACCCATTTATTTTCTATCTTGATTGAACAATGGCCCCAGATCCTAGATGCTAAAGTAAGAAAGGAATATGCTTCTTCAAGTCATTCCAAAGATTCATTCCACCTGGGTCCCATACCTGTGCGTGCCCTTTACAAACAATATATGATGTTCTAACCTGGGAACCAAGTCAAAGTTAAAGGAAAAACTCCACAGTAAATCTATCAATTTCTGGTGCTTTACCTGATGACAGAGTCTTAATGGCTAATAGAATCTCTTCACCTGTGACAGATTGGTGAAGCAGCTTATATTGCTTCAGCATGGCATATGATAGATTTAAGCTGTCAGGACATTCTATATCTTTTTGATTTTCTTGTAGGAAGACTGTGGGATGTATGGTTTACATCAACACTACAGCACATGTACTGTCTGGCTAGCGACTAATGTATTTTTAGAGCAGTATTCACATTTACCCTCATTTCAATCTTTAACTGAAATGCTACCACTTCTTTTTTTCAATTTCCTTACATCTATTTGATAACAGCATTTGTGACAAGATTCCCTTAGCCCAATGGAACAGCTTTAGTCTTTTCCATTTTCTTGTATCATTGCCAAAAGTTATATGATATGATACATGAACCTATGAACCTATAAGAATCTCGATAGGTGGATGGGGGATCGTAGGTTTGTCCCAGGGATTACTCCCGTGTCACTATTAGACAGAGGCACAGTAAACTAAACCTTAAAAAGGGCACAGTATACTCAAATCAAGGGGTGGCGTAAGCCATACAGAATCAGGCTAGGCTTATAATTGCCTCAGGCAGGTAGCCTAGTATGAACCTATGAACCTATGAACATGCATGATAATTTTACTTCTTTAATCTTATAGCATATCAGCTTGTCTTTGCAACCTTCCTGACTAAATTTTTTTTGCATCACAAGAAAGATGCTTAACTTCCAGTGGCTTGATGTCTTTCTAGTTCTGTTTTACTCTTTTTTTTAATATCAAAAAAACTGTTTACATTCCATTTTAAACCAACCACCATCAACTTATAGTATTTATGTATGTCCCAGTATCCCTGTCCAGAAAGCTCTAATCCATCTTGTATTTGTGTTTAAACTTTTGTTTTTCACTTTTAATGGACCCTGCTTCGAAAGATATGACAATAAGATTTCTGAGGGACTGAAGTTGTAAGTTGCATCATAAAAGAATCATCAATAATATAGAGAAATGTTATGCCTGGGGTATTAAATATTGGGAGATAAACCAATAGTTTATTCTACTAGTACTTTTCATGTTGTTGCTATAAAAAGTAAAATCCCAATTTTCAGTTCCTGTGATACATGATGTGACTGCTTTCTTTTTTAACTCTGGTGCTGACAAATAGTTAAGTGCCTATAAAATTTTAAGCAGTAATCTATAAGACCTATTTTACTTCACTACTAATTGCCCTTTGTGCAGACATATATATGGCACTGAAAAAGCCCTCAGGGAAGCTGAAGATTAATCTGAAAAATATTGGCAAATCATGCTGAGCTCTCTACACCAGCTATGGCACAGCACATGGTTTCCATTGAACTGCACTTGTGGATGTGGGGGTCATCACAGCTATCTGCAAATGTGGAGCCAACACCTTAAACAGAAATAGACATATTAGTCATATTCATGGATAAGATAACCCTCTCCTTGAAATTGTCTCAAACCAGACTGCAATCACAAGTACAAGAGATTAAGGGAACAGTAATGGATGTCTTCAACAGGACTCCACAGGTGGAACAAGTGACCCGAAGTCTACAATTCCAACTAGAGGAAGTGGAGCAGCAAATAGCATTTCTTTTGGAATTTACCCAAAAACTGCAAGACTGCATTGGTCTAACTGCAGCAGATAGTGCAGACAGGGCAGGAGGTCTGGAGGCAGCTGTGATGGGCTGGGACCCAGATGTGTGGTGAAGGGACTGCAGCTGATACCTGTAGAGGGCTAACAGCCCCTGCTAGAGGGATGGGTACAGGTTGTGATGCTGCTGTATATCATAGTAAAGTAAATGGAGAGAAATAAAATTATAAATAAAATAAATGCGCATAATTGAAAGGATAGTGACAAAGAGATTAGGGGGGTCCAAATATAACGAAAAACTGCAGCTGATATTTACTGATCCTATGATTACACCCCATATAAATTAATTAGTAACAAACACATCTCCCAAGCTAATATCATTGTTGTTATACACGAGTGAGAGGGAGAGCCTGAACCCAGTGCCTTCAACACCTTAATTTCAAAAAGTGAAGGATTAGCATGTATCAGCTACTTGAACAAATAAATGGTGTATGTAGCCCAAAACACAATAATGGTATGTCTGAGACAAATGTACATATACAAAAAATGCTTGCCACATACACCTTTCATTCTCAGGTTATAAGTGAAGGAAACAAGTATACTGACATGAAGAAGATGTCCACCCACCCAAAAATGTTCACAGACGTGTAGGTGGTTCAACCAGTGTCCTGGGCTGGTACTATGTGTGAAGAAAATGAAAAACACTGTTGTCTATGTTAGCATGTCTGGCAGGAGATTTGTGTATATTCTCAGATTAACTTGTATTGTATGCCAGCATGTCTAACTGTGAAAATGTAAATAAGTTTTTAAAATCATGAGTATCTCCCTGTTTATATAAAATGCTTAAAGAATATGTCAGTGTTTTCATACATTTCTAATTGTACATGTTTGTAAGGGAGATTCTAAAGTACAAACTGTCTGTGGAGAATCAGCTGAACAGTAGGTGATGTCATTATAATGTTCCTGGTTGCTATGTGATTTTGTGAACTGCTGATTGACAGGAAAAAGAACTTTTTCAAACAGATGACTATTATTTTTAAAATAAGACAGTTGAGACTGTTAACCTGGGTTATAAAGGAGACTGCTGAAGTCAGTTGAAGATCAATTTGTGAAGAGTTGTAGTCAGTTACAGTGCTGTGCAGAAGATACCCAGAAAAAAGACTTACCAGAACTGTGAGGCATAGCTCTCAACCTCTTAGAGCAAGAAATCTGGACAAAGTCATAATTAAGTGGGACAAAGGCCCAAAAATAGGGACAATTTTTAAATATTGCTTACAAACTTAGAAAGTTGATAGAATAACAAGTGTTGCATTATCATGAATTTTCTGGATGGTATGAAGTCTGAAACTCAGTTGTCTGTCATTATTTTTTTAACGTCAGTCTTTAATGATTTGCCACTAATTTGTCAGAAAACCACGATTTTATGAAAAATGAACCAAAATTAATGAAGCAAAAATTTGGACATTCTGCGAAAATATGTACAATCTAGAGGTATGCGGTAAGCCTGCCTTTCCCTTGCTGTTATGTTTTAGATTAGATCAGTGACAGCATTCTCTAGTTAGATTAGGAAAGTTTAGTTATTTAGACAAAAGTTTTTCTAAGATGATGGACTTCTATCCTACTGTTTAATTTTATAGTTCTTCTGATTGAATTCTAGTGTTTATTGAAAATTATTGATTTACATTCTTGTAATCATTTTATTTATTATTAAATATTTTTCATTACTTTACATTGTAGCTGGACAATCAGTGTGTTCGTTAGAGATTAGAGACAACTGATAGAGTGAGAGGGAGACTGTGATATTTTGGTCCCTCTGACCTTAACTTATGCCAGTGATATCAGAAATATGTGTGATATTATTAGAATCAACTGGCCCATTTTGACAGCTAATGACAGGGTCAAGGATGTAGCTGGGGAAACACCACGATTTAGGTATAAGACTATGAAAGCTTTTAAAGACAGCTTTGCAATAGGACTGTGAATTCAAGATCTATTAAGTTAGCAGCTGGATATGGCACTAATTGTTGTAATAGGTGTAATTTTTGCTGCTACATTGACAATTCTAATAGCTTTATACATCCTATATCTGGACTTGCCTTCAGATTTAAGGTTAAAGCAGATGGTCATACTCCTGATATTGTTTACTTAGCAACTTGTTCTTTCTGCACCACTTTTTACGTGGGCAAAACTAATCACCCATTTTTTGAAAGAATAAGGGAGCATGTTTATAATATACGAGTAAAAGATACTAGATACATCCTGGCTAAACATGTCATTGTGATAGGCAGTTCATACACTTTCAATTTTAACTTTATAGAAAATGTTATACATTGTCCTCAGCTTGGTGACTTTAGGAACTTTACTGAAAGCAGAGAATTGTTTTGGATAGTTAAGTTTCAAGCAGACAAGACACCTGGCCAAAATCTAGGGATTTGTTTAAATTATGTGTTTTTCTTTTTTAATTAAATAATTGGGTGGTGTTTTATTTGGAAGGAATGAGATGGGATGCTCTTTTTTATTAATGTTTTCTACATTGATTGATTATGGTCTGAAGAAGCACAAGTTTGTGTGAAAGTGCTTACCTGTTTTATTGGTTTGTTTTTCTGAGTTTTTATTTTTAAGTAATTTTACTTGGATGCCCTCCACTGTGTTTCCATTGCCATTATTTTTTACACTAAATAATTGTATCTACTTTATACATTACGTCTATGTCAGTTGCAAAACTATTATTAACTCTCAGTAAAACATATTACCTTGGTCACTTGCAGTGGTATGGGTGATATTTTGCGGTGTACATTTCCTCAGTATGTATATATGCTTGACCTTAATTATGGAGTGTGGCTACAGAAACTTAATCTCATGCACACCAACAGCATGCCATATGGCCAACGGGCATACCTCTCAATTGCTTTGCATAAGAAATCTGAGCAAATCCAAAAATAATGGGGGACAAAGGCCCAAAAATAGGGACAGATTTTAAATGCTGCTCTTATAAACATAGAACATTGCTAGAACAAGTTTTTCATTAGAATATATTTTCTGAAAGACAGGAAGTCTGAAAATCGAATGCCTGTCATTATTTACTGACGTCAGTCTTCAGTGATTTGCCATAAAAACACAATGAGGAACAGACCACAAATAAGAGACAAAAATCTGGACATTCTGCAAAAAATCTGGACAGCTGAGAGGTATGCCAAAGGGGGTGACTGGTAGTGTATGGATTTAGTAGGACAACCTAGGAACAATGCTGCTAGTTCAACTGATTTTCCAAGCCTATAAAACAGGGATAGTAAAAGCACACTGACATCCCTGGGACTTCTGCTGAGAAATCCACATATAAGTCAAAGTCTCACAATGCAGAGAATAAGATTCTACTCCAGGCCCAGCATCTCTGTAGGCAATAGTTCTTTGGCCTACATTCAACTGACCAGGCCTACTAGGACCATGCCTGAGATAATGCTGTGGCAAAGATCAATGTGGCTGATGACAGCAACTTCAGCTATGATGTGGCATGCCAGAGGACAATGATAGCATATGTTCTGCCCATCAAAGAGCTCAAGTGCTGACAGGGCAAGGTAGGGCAATGGATGAGGGGACAATGAATGTACCACATCTCTTGGGGGAAGGAGAAGTTACTGGCCTCTGTCAGAGGCAGTGTTATCTCAACTGAGTCCCATGACATGGTGCTAGATGTTGTGTCAGACAATCGACTGGAGATGCTCCGTGTATGTTGACCTATTTCTGTACAAGCAATATTATCATGTTAGTATTTATAAAATTCTGTTGCATCTATATTTCTGGTGTTGGATAATACTTGTTTGATGGTCCAGGCTTGCAAGGGGTATCCAGCAACAGCCCTCCCAAACTGGTGCAGGAGACAGATGTACTTTAAAATATTCTAAGGATGAAATTAACTATATAGATATTTTAATTTTTAAGATTATAATAATGAACAATTATGTTCTACTTTGTACAGAAACCCACACATTCTAATACCTATTTACATTACCAAAGTGATCACCCCATGCACCAGAAAAGGCATCTAGTTAAAAGGACACTTTGTATGCTTGGCTGGAATGACTTCTAAGGCAAAATGATTTACTTAGGAGGCCTCTAAGATGAAAGATGTTTTTAGAAAGAGTCTATTCTGAAGTGTGAAAGGATTTACAAGGAGGTGTATGCTAAAAGACAAGATGGAATTTATTTACCCCTTCTGGGAGCTAAAATTGTTAAAAGAATAACTTTTGTATTATAAAATCTATGAAGAGAGGCGAATTTAATAGGACCACAATTCTGATGAATAATAAAACCAGTAAATTTATATTTCAGTACTTCACTGACAATACAATACATCTAGATAAAACCCCTACATTTAGTTATAAGGGGAAAAGACATATAAACACAAAATAAAAATTAATAGTAATAATAATAATAATAATAATAATAAAAATGAGCCATAAGTTCTAAAAGAACTACACAATTTGACTTTTACAACCAATGTGAATTCATGTACCAGTGCTTCCCTAAGGGCAATGGGCCAGTTCAGTTATAGTTCCACAGGAGCTATTTATCTTGTTAAGTATCAAACATGTCCTGCATTTTATGTAGTAAAGGCAACAAGGGCTCTTAAAAAACATATATATGGACATGTTTATTATATCAACAAATGGGTTTCTAAAAGAGCTTTTAGTAAGCATGTAATATCCTGTCAGGATTTTAAGATGTCTCAGTTTTTAGTTATTGAAAAGGAAGACTTGGATCCCAGGAGGGACTATAGGAAGAGATACAGGAAGCGTGTGAACTGAAATGGCCACTTAACCTTAGGGCAGATAGTTACCCAGGTTATAATGATGGAAGTTCTATTAATAGTATCCTAGAATTAAATCTGACACATTGCAATGGTCTGATATACACATAATTGCAGCATATGTGATGTATTTTTTATTTTGTGTTGCGATATTTGTTATCATATAAGAAACTGCTGGTAGTTTATATATATATATATATATATATATATATATATATATATATATATATATATAGATTCACTTCATAATCTCGAACTACTGAAACATCGAATTTCAGTATCTCAAGACCATGAAACCGAATCCACAAAACACTGAAACTACAAAACCCGAGCCCAAAACCATGAAATTTGAAAACCCAAACAAACCGCACACACCACACCACACCACACATACACCAAAACACCCACATCAAAATTTGAAACACAAAACTAAACACATACACAGCTCATACACACATAAGCAGGGGGGCAAGCCCCCCTACACCCCCCACACCTCCCTACTTATATAGTCTAACTCCGAGATCGCACATAGAAGAAACAAATGCAAACTCACACATGCACATTCTCCAGTCCCTCACACACACATCAAACATATCAGCACACTGACATACACTCTACCTCCCACTCAAAACCCTTACAAAACACTGACTTAGCTGACATAACACCTAGATCCACACATGGCACCATGCACCATCAACACTAAAACCCAAAAACAAAGTAGTGTAAGTCCATAACCTCGAATTCGAGATATTTGAATTTGCGATTATGAACTTTCGCTATTTTCAACATTCAGCTTTATAGTCTCGAGATACTGAAATTCGACATTTCAGTATTTCGAGATTATAAAGTGTTCCTATATATATATATATATATATATATATATATATATATATATATATATATATATATATGTATTGTATTATTTTGTAATGGAATATTAATTTATATGTTATCTTTATGTGCAATGTAATTAAATGTGATTGGTTAATGGATTTAATAGAATTGACTTTCACTATGTGCAGATTTTGATGAAGCCAATTTTTTTAACAAAAGAGCTTAATCTGCAGTAGAGTTTGTGAGTGGCCATGATCTTGTTGTGGTCTTCAGTGTGATCATTTGTTTTAAATGGTCACAGGTGTGCTACATGTAGGAGTCATGATAACTGCCTGGACCTGCACACATATTGTAGATGATGCCTTCTGCATTACAGACCACCACAGAGTTGATGGAGTGATACTTTTTGCAGTTCACATACCTCCTTCCCAGTTTACCAGGTTGGACCTTCATTTCAAGATGGGTACAGTCTGTACACCCAGTACTTCATGGCAGCATGCTATACTATAGAAATTCTGTACGGTCTTGGCTGTTTCTGCTGAGTTATGTATGAGCTACACATGTTCCCCCACATATTGCAGCACGGCATCATGAAAGTGATGGAGTATTCTCGAGACAGATGCTTGAGATGCCCCGTGCTGTGTCCACAGTAGGTCATTGAAAGGTCCTTGTAGCTAATATGCATAAAGCCACACATACCTTAGTATTCATTGGGATAGATACTCATGACTCCAACAGGACTGCAGATTTGATATTTTCTGACATTTGTTTTAAAATACTTTACACTAGCAGTCATTTTTTCATTGTTTACAATTAATGCCAGTTACTTTATACACACAGACACAAACACACACACACACACACACACACACACACACACACACACACACACACACACACACACACACACACACACACACACATATATGTACACACACATACTTCTAACCTGAAATTAACTTTGCACAATTATATTTTACCTTTCTAATACTACTAACATGTACTTAATTTCTATTCAAAGGAGCTATGCTACCTGACTCTGTCTCATTTCTACTTTGGCTGCAGTTAGAACCTCAGCTGTTATTTTGGTAGCTGCATCTCTCTCATGAAACTGAAGTCATTTGACATAGCAGTCACAGTCTGCTATTGTCTGACACAAAGATGGATAGGAGGTGTAGGACGGATCCTGTCAGAAAAACTAATCTCGTGTTATACAGTGATCCTCAGGCTTTAGACCTTTCTAAGTCATTTGAAGTTTGATTGTTTGGTATTGATACAATATTCTTAACAAGACACTTTCTAAATGTCAAAAAGGACAAAGAAGAATGTGTATGAATTTATGAAGTACTGGCAAAATTAGTGTGCAGTCACTGTGAATGAGAGTAATAGCAGCCAATGACAGCATGAGGTGTATATATATATATATATATATATATATATATATATATATATATATATATATATTTTTTTTTTTTTTATTTATTTTTTATTTTTTTTTTTTTAATCCTAGCAGGCAACCAGATATGCCCAGTAGGTAGATTTGGTGGGCAGAGTACCTGACAATTGTTCCTGATTTCACAGTATAACCCTGAGTTTGTTTCAGGTGTTTAGTTTGTTCATCATAAAATTTATTGTCTTCTGGTAAATTGCAGAGGGCTGCAAATCATCAAATAATGACTGACATTTAAGTTTCTGAATTCATTCCTTCAAAAAATGCATGCTATGCAAACCTGTTATTCAAACAACTTTCTGAGGTAGCTAATAGCAATATTTACAATCTGTCCCTGATTTGGGCTTTTGTTTCCCCAATACATATGTCTTTTTCCTTAGAAGATGAGAGAGCAATGTGTATAAAGAGTTGGACATCTAAGATTTGCTATAGACAGATAAATTAGCTATAACTGCTAGGGCTGACTGTGGATAAAAATAACCAGTTGGTATTGTTTGCACATTATTCTAACTTTGCTGTATTAATGTAGTTTTGTAAAGCAATTTAGAATAATCTATTGTGTGGTTATGGTTTCTGTGTTGAAATTCATTACAAAGCCGTCATTTTTTATCACAATCAGACATTTGAAGTGTACATAAAAGTGGTTATAATTGTTTCGTGAGGATGGGAGCTGTCTGAGGATGAAAGTAACTCACCAGCTTGTTATTTGCTCAAGTCAAACTGTCACTAATCTGTCTTTCTGCAAGACTAGTTTATGTTTGTGTGAAGTAAAATGGGGATAAGATTGGTAAACTGTTTAAATGGCTTAATATTCTAAAAATACTTATAGTCTCTCAACTGTTTACCTTTGCCAGTAATTACATTTTAGTCCTGTGTCTGCTTCTTAGTCTCTAGGACTATTTTCATACATCTATATTTTTTTTACTCATTTCAATGTAATTTTTTTTAAGGAAATTCAGTTTTAAATCTTTAAGTGGCGATCCCATGTAGCCAAAGTCTATTGCAACTTGATAAAGCTTAATGTAAGCCTGCTACTTTATTGTTAATATGTAAGAACTGTATAACATTTTAAAAACTGCATAATAACTGGATATGAACTTGTTAAAGTTTTGCAGCTATGTAAGCTTAGTTCTCTATCATATATGGTGTATTTATTTGCACTGTTTATTACCTCTGAGTCCAGGTTGCAACTGAAATGATTTCCTGAACCAGTTTGTCTACCTGGTTTATAAAATTAAATAAACGCAAGAAATGCTTCTTATAGAAAAAGAAAGACCAAGCAAGCATAATTCAGTTAAATGCTTTATAGGTTCATAGGTTCATAGGTTCATACTAGGCTATCTGCCCTGGGGCAATTATAAGCCTAGCCCGATTCTGTATGGCTTACGCCACCCCTTGATTTGAGTATACTGTGCCCTTTTTAAGGTTTAGTTTACTGTGCCTCTGTCTAATAGTGACACGGGAGTAATCCCTGGGACAAACCTACGATCCCCCATCCATCTATCGAGATTCTTCTTGAAGAGATTCAGTGAGTGCTCTGCCTCACATGAACTGGAATTCTATTCCAGAGCGAAGGGAGCCTCTGGGTTATGAACATGTCCCTCCAGCAAGTTCTATTTATTTCTGTGCTGAGGTTCAAGTCCCACGAGTGTGTGGCTCTAAGGGATTTAGATTTACTGAGGTGGAGCATGTCCATTAATTCTGGATTTGACATAGCTTTGTATGTCAGGCATAGATCGCCTCGAAGTAGGTGGTATGCAACTGAGTAGAGCTGGAGTTTTTTTAACCGAGCAGCATATGGCATCTGTTTGAGACCCTTGATCCTCTTGGTGAGATACTTTTGGGGTCTTTCTAATTGCTGCAGGTGTCGGGTAAGGTATATCCCAAAAGGGGCATTGTATTCTATGACGGGCCTGATGAGGGATGAATAAAGGGGCACGATTACCTCTCTTGATCTAAATGTAAAACCCTTCGTGATGAGGTGGGCTATGTAGAAGGTCTTTCTAACCACTTTGGCAATGTGGTTTTCAAAGGAGAGATTGCTATCAACTTGGGTCCCCAGGTCCCTAATAACTTTCTCTGTACTTAATGGGTTTCTGCCTATGTGGTAATTTGTGGGCACATTCTTTTTGCCAAAGGGTATGACTATACAATTTTTGGCATTTAGCTTTAAACCATGGTGCTGGCACCAGTTATCTGTCTCTGTGAGACCTTTTTGAAGGATGTTTGTGCCAGCTGGAGAGTCGATTATGGCACCCAGTTTGCAGTCGTCTGTGAACCTGGTGAGCCATAGTCCTCCCACATTTGCCTGTACCTCGGAAAAGTATATACCAAACAAGAGTGGTCCCAGGACAGAACCCTGTGGGATGCCACTTGTGACCGGTTTCGAGTCTGACATGGCTCCAGCAACTCTCACTCTGTGGGTTCTGTCTTTGAGCCAGTTTGCGACCCATCTTGTGACATAGGGGTTTATATTTAAGCTGGATAGCTTATCTATGATGCCCGAGTGGGGTATTCTGTCAAATGCCTTTGCAAGGTCCAGATAGGCTGTGTGGACTACCTTCCCTTCATCTATGGCTTTGGTGACCATTTCGAAGAAGTCAACCAGGTTCAAAAGGCAGGACCTGCCCTTGACAAAGCCGAACTGGGTAGGATCTAGTGTCTGTAGGTCCCCAATGTCTTTGTTTATGAGCTCCATGATGATCCTCTCCATAGCCTTGCAGACTAAGCTAGTCAGGCTTATGGGGCGATAGTTTCCAGGGTCCGTAGAGGCTCCACCTTTGTGGAGTGGGACCACTGTTGCTGTACGCCATTCAGTGGGCACATATCCTGTAGTGAGGCTGAGATTGTATAGCTGTTTTATTTGAGGGGTTAGTTCCTCTTGGAGTTCATGTAGGACGCAACCTGGGACGCCATCTGGTCCCATGGAAGCAGTGTTTTTTGCTTTGGAGAGGGCAGCCTTCACCTGAGCATCAGAGATGTTTGAGAGGCAGCCCTCTGCCAGGATAGATACTTGCTCTTTTGGGGGGGGGGGGGAGTTTGCACTGAACCTGTCTGCCAGGATATTGGCAATGTCTGTGGGTTCAGTGTATTTTTTGTTGTTTAGAATCAACTCAGAACAAGTCTGGGAGTTGCATCCCAGGTTCCTAACATAACTGAAAAAAGCCTTATGATTGTCTTTGGTGTCCTGTGCAATTTTTCTCTCAAAGCTGGCCTTGGAGGATTTTATGAGGGATCGTAATTTTTTGCTAGTACTGATCAGAGATGCCTTCCCTATTAGGGATTTTGCTCTATCATGTAGTAGCTTCCTCCTTCTGTTGTACAGTTTATTTACAACAGAAGGAGGAAGCTACTACACTGGACGCCTGCCTTTGGATGACTGGGTCTTGGTTTTCTTTGGGATAGCATGATCCATGCATTCCTGGAGATGTCCGTAGAATGCGTTTATATAGGATTCTGCAGTTTGGGCCGTAGTTTCCACTGGCCCTGGGGCCTTGAAGGATTCCACTTCAGTTTTGAGAAGTGAGAAGTTCACTTTTGAGAAGTTTTTCACTGTGGTTTTCTGGGCTGGGGGTGGGGTCGGGATGTGGACATCCAGTGAAATTAATTTATGGTCTGATCTTACCAATGAGGGATATACTTGTGGTGTGGAGCATAGAGTCCCCATGCTGGTAATGATCAGGTCTAGTATGGTGTCCCCTCTCATGGGAGTGGTGACTAGTTGTTCCATTGCATTTGAGTTTATAATTTCCATGAACCTTTGGGCTAAGGTGCTGGGGCTTGAGTAGTGCTCCCAGTCAATGTTTGGGTAGTTGAAGTCACCCAGTATAATGGTGTTCGGAGAGATCTTCATGTTCTCCAATGTTTTCAGGAAAGCCGAGTGGGATTCCTGACTTTAAGAGGGTGGTCTGTAGGATGCTATAAACTGAAAAGCAGTCTTGCCCACTGTTAGTTGCACATGGATGGTCTCTGATACTTCATGCAATGCCACTAACCTGGAGGTGTGGATATCCTTGATAAATATGGAAACTCCCCCTCCTTTTGTGGTTCAGTCCGGGTATTGGGGCCGAAAAGCATGATATGAGGTATAGCCTGGTAGTGCTGGGGTGCTCTTTGGAGCCTTGAACCAGGTTTCTGTCACTGCACAGATATCGATTTTCTCCATACTGAGGAGAGCTTCGAGTGTGTGCATCTTGAGGTTAAGACTTCTGGAGTTAAGCAGCATTACCCTTAGTTTCTTGTTCCTTGTGCTGTCTATGGGGGTGGGTTTGACTTTTGAGCCTTGCCTAAAAAAGGCACTATGGGGGTGGCAAGAGCCTTTGCCAATATCCGAAAGCCCAGTGGTGACAGGTGCAAGCCGTCCCTAGCGAAGCAACGTGGCTTGGCGAGCATGTCATCCCAGGCTGATAGACACTGGATCCCCTTTGAATGACACCAAAATTTTAGCCAATTGTTAAAATCGATCATTTTGTCTTTGTACTGTGGCATCATTTTAGGTGAGGGTAAGATGCTGCTCAAGGTCAGGGTCATACCAGCCTGGGCTACATGATCAGAGAGCTCCTCTATGTCTCTTTTCATGTAGTCCAGGGAGGTACGTCTCAGGTCATTCACACCAGCATGTACAATGACTGAGTCATATTTGTATTTGCTTTGGAGTGACCTGAGTGCTTGCGTTATGTGGCGGATCCTAGCACCCAACAGGCAGCTCACCGTGACTTTTCTTTATTCAGCCTGGTGAGCGGGACATCAGTGTGTCTGACAATAGTCACCTATTACAAGAGTATCAGGTGTGTTATTCAGCCTTAAGGGCTGTGGCTGCTTGGCACACTGACTTTGTGGGCTATGTGTTGTGCGTGTTTTGTTTTGAGGTAGCGTTTGCTTGGATGTCTGCTTTGGAGGTCTCTGTTGCTTAGGTAGATTTTTATTTAGAGCCTCCGAGTATGTTTTTGTGTATTTATGTGTTTGGTTCGCTGATGTGGTGGGACTATGTGATACTGGAGTTCTGTTGTGTGAGGTTACCTTCTCCTCCTGACTGGTTACACCAGTTTTGAGATGAGACAGCTCAGCCTCCAGTTTGGCTAAATAGTTGCATCTCTCACATATATTTGAACCTGTTTGGAGGAGGAGAGGGTTGTCCGTGTACATGAGACAGTTGTAACATTGCCCCAAAATTCCCAAATTCACCAGCTGGACTGGAGAGGAAACCATTGACTGACCTTTGGACATGCTAGAGTAATATAGGGAAACTGAATTTAAGACAGACCAATAGAGGACAGGGTAATCTTAGAGAGTATAAGAGTAAGTAGTGCTTATGGTTTAATAGTGCTAACTTGTAGGATTACTTAATTGGACCAGTGAAGGGCCTTAGAATGAGAATGTGGTGTTTAAATTGAGAGATAGAGCAGTTCTAAGGGAAAAAGTGAAGAGCAGACTTTGTGGAGACAGGAATAGTTTAAACCCAATTAGGAGGCGCTGCCCACTGTTGCGCTATGCACAAAACCGCGCAAAACCGCGCAACAGAGGGTTTTAAGAGAGGAAGATGAAGGAGTTTGGAATTGACCCAAAATGGCCAATAAAACTACAGTTTCAAGTCAGTAACCACTCCCACAGGGGCAGGCAGGCTGCTCAATGTTTTTCACTGCCACTGATCAACAGAGAGACTTCCCTTTAGCCCAAGCAAAAAATGGCCTCCAAGAAACTTACAAACAGTTCAAGAACAGCAAGCCTGTAACTGAACTTTTTTAACTCTCAGAAAAGTGGGAAAAAAGCAAGATTTTTTTTGTTTTTGTTTTTTTCAGAGATAGCAGAGGTTCACAAGTATCAACAAGTTATAACAGTGCAGTAAATGACCCCACACAAGAGTGCTAGGCCAAAGACTGATAAAATGCAAGTTTTGAGAAAAAAACGATTTTAAAAATAAGTGCAAACAGGAAATTCAGTAAACAGCTCTAGGTTGTGCTCTAAATACAGTTACTAATGCAGAAATCAAGTTTAACAAGCCAGAAAATGCTCAAAATAGGTGGCTATGCAGAAAAACTTAGCAAATAAACAGAGGAAAAATACTTAAAATCTCAAAAGTGGCTCCTTTCTTCTCTCAGCGTTTTCTCCTCTTGGTGGGTGCTTCACCAACAGCCAACAAGCCTGCTTAATTTAACGAAAGAACTTCCTCAGAACAAATACATAAATGATGATTCTCTTTATAGCCTAACAATTAAATCACATGACTAATCAGATGACACAGGCAATAAATATTTTATTACTGCAATCACTACAAATTTATTTTTATCACAATTGAATGTCTGCGTTGTACACAACAAAGTCAATCTAACTGATAACTATAGAGGCCATCTATGGATTCAAGTTAACTTACTAACCCCTGCTGTTGTTTGATATCTGCTAAAAATCAGTCACTGGTTTGGTTTTCTAAGAGTATTGTATTTGAAATTGGTGTAAAACTAGTATTGCTATGTCTTATTCTGGTGTAGGGGAGGAGAGGTTTGTAGTGCATTTAAGAATAACAAGTTGTCCATAATTTCTTTCACTTTCTATCACAGGCATCAGCACTGTACATGATAACTGGGTATCCTCATAGGTCTAGCAGGATGTCTGTAAAAGTAACCAATGATTGGCATTGTGGGACACTAAGCAGAATTGCCATATAACAGCATGTAGCTCTGATTGACTGCTTGGCTGTGGTTTCTTATGAGTCGAGTCTGCATGTCTCCTGAATATGTATAAGTTTATCTGTATGCTCTGGTTTCCTCCAACACCCTAAAAACTTTAGGTAGATGAGATGGAGTTCCTCCAATTTTCATGTAGTTAAGCATGCATTGTGTGTTTGTGTATCTTTTGATACAAGTGGATTGTCAAGGTTACTGTAAGTATATGTGTGAGTTTGTGAAAAATCAGTGCATCTTGAGACAGTCCTGGCTTTTAGGGGGAGCAGCAGTGTGTGTGTGTGTGTGTGTGTGTGTGTGTGTGTGTGTGTGTGTGTGTGTGTGTGTGTGTGTGTGTGTGTGCGTGTGTGTGTGTGTGTGTGTGTGTGTGTGTGTGTGTGTGTGTGTGTGTGTGTGTGCGTGTGTGTGTGTGTGTGTGCGTGCATGTGTGTGTGTGTGTGTCTGCACAGAAAAAAAATAACACTAATTTATTGTCTGTGGACACAAACAGTACTGCCAACGCTTACTTAATTCTGCTGCTCATAAGAATTAGTTTCCTAAATAGTTTCACCTCCGCTAGCAGGACTAACACCAAGAAATCATTTTATAAAACATTTTTACATTTTCATTGGATGTAGACATACATTAACTGGTTCATAGTCTTGTATAGCCATTAATGATTAGGAAACAAACTTTGCAATTCATAAATAGTTAATACATATGTCTGTAAAAGTAACCAATGATTGGCACTGATCTTCATAGTAATCACTGCTGTTTTTGTTTTAAATACAGCTCAAGAAAAGTGGTTTTTATTAGAGGCTGGGCTTCATAGACAGAAACAGCTTTTCTTTTCTTTTTTTACTTAAATGCTTCATTTAATATTTTCTGCCATAACATTTACATTTCTTTGCAGTTTGCTTTCATTGTATCATATTACTTTAATGCTTGTTAAAATGACATTAGTTGTGTATACTTATTTTAAAGAATATGAATGATGATATAAACACAAGAAGACATTTCAGTAATGTTTTTTTTAAATAATCATGCTTACATTTCTTTCCCTAATAATGTAATAGCATAGCACAGTTAAACTAAATCTGTTTTCTTTCTCTACAGATGCTGACCAGGGAATACCTCTTCCTGGAGTCACGGGAATTGCATTTGCTGCATTCTTAATTGGTATAATTTTGACTGGAGCCATGTGGTTTATATATTATCAGACAGGTATGATTACTGCGTTAATTACTTCATTTGTGTTTGTACCATTAGATGTTCATCATTCCCACTGTTGCAGTAGCCTTTAGGCTGTATGGGTTGTTTCCCTGCTTAGGAAACAACAACTGCACATCTTCACAAACCCCCCCCCACACACACACACACACACACACACATACATACCTTTTCTGTCACTGTTGATTGACTAGCTCCAAGGAGGGAAATCAGCAGTCAGAGTAAAGATTTCTTCAGCAATTTCTTGCTGTCTCAAGAAGAATCCCTTGGGCTTCACAAGAGCAACAATCGTCTAAGAGCTTCATTTTTTGGGAACCCCTCCAAACAGAAATTGTTGGTCTTTTATGAAAAATATATTTAATTTAAAGTTTTGACTAAAAGCAATATTTATGCTTTAAGAAACCTAAGTTTCCTGCCAGGCACCTCTATTTTTAGTTACCTGTTCATAGGTTCATAGGTAGGTACTAGGCTATCGGCCCAATGGCCTAAGTAAGCCTAGCCAACAAGATTCCCTGGCTTACACCACCCAAGAAAGTTGTCATATTTAGCTAATTAGGAGCTAATGTTTGCTAAATGTATGCTATGGCTGTGTAAACTTTTAAACTTGTGACTAAAAGATTTAGTTTGGGACAGGCAGGGATGTGCTTTTACAGTGTAATGCTTTTGCTCACTTTGTGACAACCTAACAGCCATGTTTCTTTTACTATCAGTGTTTTAAAAGGATTGCTGTTAGAGAAACTGTGTGCTTCTTGTGCTTTTACTTTGTGATGGGGCTAGGACGAGAACAGTGAGAGTAAGTACGCTGCTTGTGTATACTAGATACTAACTTACCTTTGGAGTGACTTGCTCTATCAGCACTTGCATCTTTTGGCTTCTGTTCCTCAGCTGCAGCATGGATACTTACTCCAGTACTGCTGCTTCCACTCCCACTGTTTCTGGAAAGAAAACAAACACCTACCAAGGAGCCGTTGCCAACTGTGTAGACAGTCTGCACCTCGGCTGATGGGTAATCTGAAGTGGCCATTGCTTGTTCCTCAGACTACTCACTTACCTCTCTGCCTTCCTTTGGTGTAGTCATTTTACCCATCATGAACTGGAGGGTCAATCAGATCATCTTTGGCTGCTCCAGTGTTCAATTTGGGCATCAGAAAACCATCTTCTCTAAGGTTGGGAGACACTCTAGGAGATTTTTCACAGGGTAACCAGGGAAAGAGACCATTAGAATGGGCAGATGTCACTCCATCATGTCAGTCTTCTTCCACAGGGAATCCTATTACAAAAAAAACAAAAGATTATGCATTGTGTATCTTAAGGGTAATTAAACTTAATAAAGATGGTTCATAGGTTCATAGGTAGGTACTAGGCTATCAGCCCAAGGGCCTACGTAAGCCTAGCCAACAAGGTTCCCTGGCTTACGCCACCCAAGAAAGTTATTTACCTGTGCTACTGTCAAGCAGAGACACAGACGTGATCCCTGGGGTGTATTTCCTATTTCCCATCCACTCATCAAGATTTTTCTTGAAGAGTGCTAATAAAGAACTTTGCTTGACATAGATGGGTAGCCTGTTCCAGAGTTTTGAAAAGCAAGCATCACAGGCTATGAATCCTGGTGTCCTGACTCCAGAAGCCATTACAGGTGAGCATCCCCTGTAAAGAAATTCCTTAGGAAACTGGGTCTAATAATTCTGATTATGACAATGATGGTACACCTTCTCTTTCACATTCTCAAGTCCAGATTTCTGACTATAATGAAAATACAATTTCCTTTCCTCATGTGGAGGAACTTTCTTTTAATCAGACCATAGCTGGATGAATGAGGTATTTTTATGGGAACAAACAGAGATGCCCCCTGAACTAAGGATATATGGATATTCCTCATTCCTCACCTGTCCTTCCTACACTGCCAGCCTTGGAGGATGTGTTAAATACCGCCTGTTATCATCCTGATACCCAGTTGTTAGTCCGTAAAATCTACGTCTGTCAGACTAATGCATTTATTTTCTCTCATCTTAGATCAGACTCATCTGTAGTATCTACTGTGCCTACTGCTGTTAATAGATTGGTATTGAATACCAGCCCTTCACCTGGTGCCAAGGAAGTCAAGTTATTACACCATCTAGAAAAGATAATACTTTCTTCTTCTACTTGGTTTTCAGGATTCTCAATTACCAGGCCTACATGTGGAAGTTTATGATTTATTGTATGGATTATCTGAGGGAACTTGCTATTTTTCTTGCTACAGAAGAGAGGTCTTTTTTGAATCAAACTCTTTCTACCTTGTCCCAGGTAACCAAGCATGCTGATTGTAAAGATACTGTATTTAGGACCACTGCTACTGCTACAGTGTTGCGAAGATATGCTTGGGTACTTAACCAAATGTTTGCTGATGAGGTAAAGTCTGAAATCTGAGATTCTGCTTTAGATAAGGACATATTATTTGTCTCAACTGCTACCCAGTTTCTCAAATAATATGAGGAAAGAGGGAAATTGGTTCATGGAGTTTCCAAGATTTTTCATGTCCCCCAGTACACATTTTATAGACCTCCCTGTTTCACAAAAAAAGCCACATAAGCAAAGCCAGACATATTATGACAAACGTTGTGCTAAAAGGAGATGGATGGAGGCAAAAATTGAGAAGAAACAGGTGTCCTTTTAGAAAAAGTGACAGAACAGTGCAGAATAACTATATCTGCATCCCCCTTTTCCTCAGAATAATATCTCATTAAATCTATCTCAAAAACTGGTCCTCAACATCCCCCCCTTGCCAAAGGTACCCTCAGACTCTTGGGTTTTTAAAGTGGAGCATGAGGATTACAGATATCAATGGATACAAAAACCTCCTTTCAGGCAAATTCCTCCCCATTCTCCAAACCAAACAGAATATTTTCCTCAGGTCCTTCACTCTTTACACACCCAAGGAGTCATAGAACCAGTGCCTTTAAATCCAAGAGGCAAAGGCTTCTATTCCATAATGCTTCAGGTACCAAAGAAAGAGGCCCCTTGGAGACCAATACTAGATTTTTCATTTCTAAACCTGTATGTGAAAGTACCAAAATTCAAAATATTGTTTCTATAGAATATGTTGCCCCTTATTCCTCCCATGAGTTACATAGTAACACTACAGTGAAAAGATGCTTATTACCACATTCCCATAGCCATAAGCTTTAGAAAATTAAGGTTCTCTGTTTCTGAGTTACATTAGCAGTAATCAGCTCATTGCAGACTGAATGAAATTAATATATTTTATTATTTAGATGACTTACTCATCTTTGCAGGGTGTGTATCCGGATGTCAAGAGTCATTAATATGGGGTATATCTCTTTTGATAAATGTTGCAAAATCCTCCTTGAATCTATCTTACAGAATTCTGTTTCTCAACTGCTTTCTAGTTATTTCTCTTTACAAGGCATTTTTGACATGAGAAGGTGGAGTTTTATCTTAAATATTTCCTGAGCTTCTCCAATCAGTCTCAGACTTCTGCAGAGAATTTCTTAAGAACCTATAGTTTATGGCATCTGTGATTCTCAAGATTCCTTTAGCCAGACTGCACATGAAAAAGATGCAATGGTTTCTAAAAACACATGGACACTGCGTTTACATCCTCTGTATCATCACATTCCGATTTTGGGCTTTCTAAAAAAGGAACTGTGTTGGTGGAGACAAAGCATTCAGATGAACCCTGGTCTTTTTTTACTATCCTCAAACCCCAAACCAGTCTCTCACCACAGGAGCTTCAGATTTTGCATGGGGAGCAGTTTCCATACAAGGCCTGTGGAGTTATTCAGACAAATCAAAGCTTATCAATATAAAGGAGATGTCTGCGAACCATTGCCTTGAAATCTCTCTCCATCACATATGGCCTCCATGACCTCTTCAAGTGATTACAGACAATATTACAGTCATGTGGTTCATAAACAATCAGGGAGCTTCAAGCTCTTACCCCCTATGCAGACTGGCTGTGATGGCTTGGGAGATAGCTCTTCAACATTCCTTAACCCTCCAATCATACTACATTCTGTTAGAGCAAAACACAGGGGCAGGCAAACTGAGCAGCACCAGGACAAACCCTCATGAATGGAAATTGAATGAGGGGGTATTTCTGGAACTGATCCAGTTAGATCTGATCATCTCCTCTCAAAACGGAAAACTAAACAAATTTTACTCCGGAGGTACTTGCAAGCAAGCCTGAAAAACAGATGCATTTTAATTCCCTTGGAAAGAAATGTTCCTATATGCTTTTCCCCCATTTCCACTGCTATCTGGGGTAATTCTGAAGATTCAGAAGGATCCTCAAAAATCATTGTGGTAACCCCCTTTTGGTCCAGGCAACACTGGTTCTGCCTTCTTATGGAAGTGGACAAGAGTAATTACCACAAGCTTCCTCACAGACTAGATCTACTCATACAAGACAGGGGGAGTTTGATACACCCTGATTCCAATCAACGTCAACCAACAGCCTGGATGATTCATTTCTAATACTTTTAGGCACATATTTCATGACAATGTGCAGCAGGTCCTAAGGGAGACAAGAAAGCCTGCTACTAGAAAATCATATAGCGGTAAGTAGAAGCAATTTTTTTAGTTGATGCCTAACCAATAACCATGCACCCATCAAGGATTGTGTACCACTGGTGCTCAAATATTTGTGTGAAATGCTTTCTTCTTGCCCTCTTATTCCTCTGTTAAGGTTCATCTTACAGCCATATCAGCATGTCTGTCCATGGATCCTCCTCTTTCTTCTCTCTTTGTGATAAGACAGTTTCTGAAAAGAGTTTTACACCTGAGACCTTCTTGTAAACACCTTGCTCCTCCTTGTAATCTCAACTTTATGCTAGACAAGTTGACTGCCACACTTTGAACATGCTCATCAAGATGATGTAAGGTGCTTGAATTCAAAAACTGTACTCATCATTTCTCTGACATCTGCAAGAAGAGTGCCTGAGTTGCAAGCTGTGTTGGAGGGTGAGCCCTATCTAATTTAATGCAGGCATAGGTCTCTTTAAGAACAAATCTTTCATTCATGCCCAAAGTGGTTTCAAATTTTACTTTGAATCAAGCCATCAGTCTCTCAGTTTTTTACCCAGAACCTAAAAAACTAGGGAGAAGGGGTTCTGCATACTGTGGATGTGCATAGGCACCTCAGGTACTATCTTGACAGAACTAAGCCCTTTAGAAAAGCTGATTAGCTATTTATTTCTTATCAAGGGTCAACAGAGTGACATCCTTTGTCTAACCACACAATTTCCAAGTGGTTGTCTATAGCTATTGCTTTTTGTTATTCCCATCATGACAAATACATGCTAGAATGTTGTGCATTCCAGAAGTATTCCAGTGACGGCTATGTGGTTCTCCATGCATACCTTTACAAAACACTACAAACTGGATTCCTTTTCAAAATCCAGAGAAAGCTTTGCTAGGACTCTTAGCACAGTTGTATAAACTGCACTTGCCCATGTCGGTAGATTTTTGAGTTCCTCACTGCTACAGTAGTCATAACCACCCGCCACCCTCCTGCTCATGTGTAGTTGTAGTTGGGACTTAAAGTAGGATTATGTGTGTTCCTAAAGGCTACTGCAGCAATGAGGATGTCAAACATCTAATGTTATGGGTATGTGCAATGCATACAACCATACTTTATCAAACACAGAAATCTGCACAAATACTTATAACAACATAATCCAGGGACATCACACAAACCAGGAAAATCACAAATAAAAAGTGAAGACTTTGGATCTGAAGCCCAAACAATAATTTATTAATCAACGTCAAGCACTTTCATCATTAACACAATAGGACTTCATTAGAACAACAAACCATCATAAAATCACCCATTTATATAATGCAGTTAGTGGCTACCAACCAATCACAAATTAAATAAATAAATAAATAAATGCATCACCATGGTGACAAGTAAAGATGAAGAACATGTTTAATTTGAGAGGTTGCACTCTAACAAAAAACCTCTCCTTCGGGCAACTTTCTAACAGCAAAGTGCAACATAATGGGGGGAACAAAAGTCCAGAAATAGTCAAAGATTTGATTGCTCTTATAAAGGTATAAAGTTTCTTGAAGGAGAGGTTTTCTGTTAGCATGCATTTTCTGAAGGATAAGAAGACCAAGTCTCAGATGTCTGTCTTATTTAATGTCTTTAACCCAAGTGGCTTGCTAAAAAACTAAGTTTTTTATGTGACATTTTATGTGGAAAAAACTAAAACTATAAGGAAAAAATCTTGACATTCTGTGAAGATCTGGACAGTTGAGAGGTTATGAGAATCTGTCAAGATTTATGGAGGAACTGCACAGAAATATAAGTAAAATCAAGTACATTTCTTTTTCTTTAGTTTTGCAAAACATACCTGCTTTTTCTTGTATTTTGCCCTGCCCTCCATAGTATATTCCAATAGAAAAGCCCAGCTACTAATGGTACTGTATCAGCTGGACTTTTTTCTATTTGTATATGCTCGATTTACAATGGACACACTAGTTGAGCTGTCCAATCAGCATGCATGTTTTGAATAACAATGACCCGTCATTGTATAATTATTAGGAATCAGTATGTACAACTTGGTTACCTATTACAACCGCAAAACTGCAATTGCGCGAATATGGAAACGTTGACACATATTGAGCGAACCACGAAAACACCAAACGTCCTGAAGTGCAATATTCAAAATGTCAAATCATCATAGTTGGCCCTTCTCTGGTATAGCTCCTTAAGGTAAGTGTGCAATAGTTACAGACCTTAGGGTTATGGTGCGGGTTAAGGTAAGTGCATACATAGTAATATATGTGAGCTTTAGTTTAGGGTTAGAAGTAAGGTTTTGTTAAGTGTATGTATGTGGATTATTTATTTTGTTTGGGTAGGTAGTACGCAGCAGATGGTGGGGTTGGCCAACTATGCCGATTCGACATTTTGAATTTCAAGGTTCAGGCCGTTCGGTGTTTTCGTGGTTCGCTAAATATGTGTTGACGTTTCCATACTCGCATATGTGAGGTTTTGCGGTTATGATATAGACCCGTACAACTTGTACTCACCACAGTATGAAGATGAGTTATTTGTTGCCTGAAACCAGTCAGTGATTTTGCAATGTATATTATCTTTCTTTCCTCCTATGACTTTTAGAAATTTTCTCCCTATAACTTTTGGAGGTTTTTTTTGTCAGACATCAATTGAAAATCGCCTCTGCCTAGTCTGAGCCTCCTGGTTAAAAAAAATGCAAATAAATAAATAAGTAAAATAAATAACAGCATACTACATGACAGTTCATGGCAGAATACTTATGGGAATGTAGCCAGGGAATGGGTTCCAATTAAATGAATACTATATGCTATTAAATGCAGTAAATCACAAAACAAGAAAAGACATAGAGTCATAATAGCAGTGTGCATATGGTAAGGCAATATACCAAAGAAGGGACAATCAGGACATTCTTTGAATGGTATAACCAGAAGGCAGAGGTTCATACTCATAATGTTTCATTCACTTATGAGGCTCCACTGAGAACATTGCAGATAGCCCTAAAAAAAAAAAAATCAATTTAAAGAGTCATGCAGTTTCAACATCTATTTCCAGAATGGCTGAAAGGTGGGATAAGACAGGATAAAGACTATCATTGTATCTAAAAGGCATAAAGTCATCAAATGAGGGATGCCCCTTTAAAGTTAAGAAAAATAAATAGTTAACTGGTTTATAATTAAATGTGTGAGCGTGTGTGTGTGTGTGTGTGTGTGTGTGTGTGTGTGTGTGTGTGTGTGTGTGTGTGTGTGTGTCTGTGTGTCTGTGTGTTTCAGTGTTTTTGTGTGAGGATAGGAGCAGTGTTTTTGCTGCTTCTTCACTGAATGGGTAGTGAATACCCAGAATGGATTCCAAGTAGGAGACTGAATCAAAATCAGTATGAAGGATTTAGCCCCAATTGTTGGCTGAAAGGAGGCGAGGTGGTCTACTGAAATCTACTTATTACAGACATACAAAAGAGTTGTAAACTGCTGAGATCTTTGAGTGCATCAAATGTTCCCTTTCTACTATTAAACAGAAAATGCTATGTAGTACTAGGTGAATTTATAATTAATAATTGAATTTTGCTTTATTGATAAACAATTATTTGACTCTTAAGTATTTAAAACCTTAAGATGTCACAACTACAAACAGTGATGCTTTTTAGGCTGTAAAACACAACAATTTTTTTTTGCTGAGGAACCACTCTCCCTTCTCCCCTGATGTGAAGGGTCCTCAGCCAGAGCTAGTTAGAGTATTAGGTGACTTAGGCAGTTACCTAGGGCCACACTGGCTTTGGGGACCCACTAGCTGGGGGGAACTGGCCAGGGGGGGCTGACACAAAACTTACATTTCTTCTTTAAGGACACATGCAGATGGCATCCTTAGTAGTGTCTGAGCATGTGTCTTTAGTATGATGCATGCACGTTTAAACACTGGAGCAGAGCACGTAGGGATTTTTTATGGAGAATGATGAGCATTTGCTGTTTCAGATGAAACACATATTGAATGGGTTAGTGAACATGGAGAAAGGTGTGTGTGTGTGTGTGTGTGTGTGTGTGTGTGTGTGTGTGTGTGTGTGTGTGTGTGTGTGTGTGTGTGTGTGTGTGTGTGTGTATAAAATGCCCCACTTAGGGTTGGCAATTTGGTAACTTATTCAGGCTCAAACCCTGTACCATGGCTACAGGAGCCGAGAGTCTGAAACCTCTACACCAACTACCAAACTGTCATCAGTAGGTCTATTTCAGGCAGTGTTGAGTTTCACTAGATTTTCAAAGAATGTTGAGTTCCTGTAGATTTTTAAAGAATGTTGAGTTTCTGTGCATTTTTAGGGAATATTGAGTTTCTGTGTATTTTGAATTTCTGTGCATTTTCAAAGAATGTTAAGTTTCAAGGGAAGAAAAGTCTACTGTTGCTCATGCTAAGCCTTTTATCAATGTGTAACTGTTAGGCAATGACCATCATCAGTGTTTGTGCTATAAATTTTGAAAGCAGTGCTAGTAGCACACTTACCTGTAGTGCAGAATACTGTGGGTTCTACTCCCATACCGTGTAGATGGAGTGCTGATATTGTAGTGCCCTTTAAAGGGTAATGGGGGGTACTGCACTTCTGACTGTCTCCTCCTTTAGATAAGATTCCTAGTAGGTATGAACCTGTCCCCAGTTTGACAGCCATTCCCTTTTGCAATATTAACATTATCCGAGGTCTTAGGTAATAGATGCCTTTTCATTTCAGAGAGGGAAAACACTTGGTTCCTATAAGCATAATCAAGGAGGGTCCAATATACGACAGCAACGTACAATTACAGATGAGATATTGTGCGGTTGCATACCTTGTGGGCATTGCACACACTGTATTAGGGGAAATAAAACCAAACAGTTCAGCAGTAAAAATACTTCCTTGGTTTATGACATTAAGTTTTTGGCCAGTTGTGGGTCAGAATGGGTCATATATTTGGCAACGTGTACATGCTTTGCTTTTTATGTTGACCAAACCTCCAAACCCTTGCAGTTACAGATTGGGGAACATCTGAGTGATATCAGGAATAAGAGACAATCAAATGCACTATTCAAACATACGCTTAAACATGGAAATGCTTCTTACAGATTTACTGTCATTGACAAAATATTTGGTGACAAGATAAATAAATCTGGGTGGCATACTATCCTTAATGCTAAGGAAAGGAAGTGGATTATTAAATTAGGTGGGCTTTTTCAGCCTGGATTAAATGTCCATTTGTAATCAACCAATAACCAACTTTGTGTAATTAATGAATTTGTATAAATTATGTGAATGTAACAAGTCTGTGTTTAACACTGAGGAAGGCTATTTCAACAAAAACCGGTCTGGTTGAAGTTTTTGTGGGGGCTACAGGGTTTATTCCCTACCCTTTGTGTTATTTATGCTTCATTAAAGAAGTTATATTAACCACCTTTAGTGCTGGCCTTATTTTTGACTTTACTCAAGGTTTATGGGCCTGTGCACTTGCCGTACTTGCGAGGGTGATTTTGCTTTGATACATTAGCCCTCGTGCAGAAGGACAAGAGGGCAGTTCTATATGGAGAGATCAGCTAGTTAATATTGTTAGAAGGCAAGATCAAGGAAAGATAAATGTGTGTGTGTGTGTGTGTGTGTGTGCGTTCGTGCGTGCATGCGTGCGTGCGTGTGTGTGTGTGTGTGTGTGTGTGTGTGTGTGTGTGTGTGTGTGTGTGTGTGTGTGAGTGTGTGTGTGTGTAGCTGTGCTACACTGGCTTAACACTTAAATGAATGCAGTATAAAGTGACAATAGTACAGCTAACACATTGTAGATGGGAATCATTACATTTGTTTTTTTACAAATTTCCAGATGCAGCTAAAATGGTGCGACATGTCCCTGTGCAGTCAGTTGGATCAGAAAGCAGAGAAATGGCAGTAAGCAGCTCCCCATTAACTCCAATGGAGTATGCAACAACCATGATCTAGTGTTCTGTGATTCATGCATGCTCAGTCATTGTTACCAGGTGAGGCTTCCAGGGCATAGATGTATTTACAGTTTTACAATGAAATGGCAAAATCCTGCAACTGCATTGATTAGAGCTATCACATGACTGTAATAAATCTAATAATAGCCAACAAACTGAGTTATTTTGTTTTACTATTTCTTCATTGCAGACTACATGACCTCTCATTCAACAAAATACTGTTCCTCAGTTTTGATATAGTCCTATTCCAAGGGTGATGAGAGAAACAATGTAAAGGGACAGATTATGTATTTGTTTATGTATGTATGTATGTATGTATTTATTCACACTTTGTTGACAGGAGTAGTCCCACTAGGCCAGAGACCCTTTTTTGTGCCTGTCTCTTCTATTGACAGTATGTGCTTTGCATGTGGATTACATATTGATATTGGTATAGTGTGCTGTTAACCACTGATATCATTACGTGAAATCTTTGTTCCCATTTTATACATGCCATTGTCTTACTAATCTATTCCAGGCTGCAGTATATTATTGCAATCACTAAGATGGCATTCCTGGTTGTATTATTGTATCACTGGAATGTTTTTTTAGCCTTGTTTTAAAAACTATTTAAGATTCAGCATGCTTCCTAAGACCATTATCATTGTTTGCCTTTATGGCAGCATAAAGATGTTCATACATCCAACAATGCAGCTTCTTTTTAAATTTCCTTAAATAAATACAAGAGTGAGTCCCATAACATGCAATATAAACGTATTATCTTAGAGTTATAGTCATCACGGTTGCTGAAATATTTTCTTTTAGTATTTGGATGCTTAAATGGACAGAAAAGCTGAAATTAGAGGAAAGAATACATGAGCAATGTAAAGGAAAGTTCTGATAAAAGGTACAGAGTGGTAAAGAAGAAGAAAACAAGGAATGCATTTTATACGAAAGAAACAAGTAAACAGAACTTGGCACATGAAAACATATACTAGTAGGCTACAAAAAGTGCAGCATGAGTATTAAAGGAGGATGCATGGGTTAAAGCTAGTACAGTCATATACGGTTCTTACATAGCCATCTGTTTACTTCCTTCTTTTACATACCTTCACAGGAATGGGCACTACTCTTAATAAAGGGCATAATAAAAGCTCAGGATATTACGTTTGTCTTTATTAGTCCTGTTGCTCCTAGTACTACTGGAACTGTGTGGACGTTTCTCCCACGGTGCTGTCATTTCTGCTTGCAAATCTTTGTCCTTTGGATGAGATGCTAAACCAAGGCCCCATCATCCTGAGTTGATGGTATTTCTGGTGGATGTAAAAACAATTCCACTGCCCTAGCAAAAGAGTAGGGGTCCCTTATATACAACCATGAATATTCACACAGTATAAATTATATACTGACTACATATTTACAAAAACATTCAAATAAATAATAATTTTATATCATAAGTTATCTATACATGGCCCCCACACCTTCTGTCATTGTTATAATCTGAATTTATTTTATTATTATTTATTTTACATTTGTTAACCGGGATGGTCCGACTGGATACATGTCCTTTTTCAGCGGAGGCCCAGGGAGAAAAGCTCCAACAGAGTTACAGTGATAATTAGGTACAGTAAATGAGCTGAAAGAACTTAACAAAAACATAGGCTATTTACATACAAGTACAAGACTGCCATTACTATTTCTGAGATTACTACAAATGTAACATTAATAACATATTAGCAAGGACGGTAGGCAGTATAATGACATAGAGTTAGACAGGATACATATTTCTTTATCACAGTATACAAAGTACTTATCATCTTAGCTAGTTGTTTATGTTTTAGTTAATGGCACAGAGCTAGTCTGGGTTTGAGCAAGGACATAGCCAGTGTGACTTGAAGTGGAGTTTTAGACTATTTTTGAATTGACTTAGAGAAGTTGCAAGCGTGATGTTATTTGGGAGAGAGTTCCATATTTTACCAGTGGTGTTGGCAAATAGCGCGTCACCACCTAGGTTGAGAGATTTAGTTGTTTGGACAAGGAGTCTGTTTGCTGAGCGAAGGCAGCTTAGATTGGAGTAGGGAGTCATTAAGTTTTTTAGTGCTGGGGTATTCTCAGGTTGTTTAAGGATTTTGAAGGCCTCTATGAGTTGGGACTGGTGAAGAAGGTGTGGGAATTCTATCCATCCAAGCTTTTTTATTTAATTTTCAGACAATACCCATTTTTCATTAAGCAACATTTCATTCATTCATTTCTGCCAAATCTTCCACATCATTTTAATTATTTATTAACATTTTCAACATAATCATCAGTCATTTGTTCATAATAACCATGCAAGAGAGCTCATATTTTTTTATATAATTTTCATACCATCATAAACATTCTAATTGCACAATTTTCTTCATATTTTTTTCACTCTTTTACATTAGATAGACATGTTCAGTTGTTTTTTCACTTCAACAAAATTTATATAACCTCTAAGATGTAAAAAAAATAAATTATAAATATAAATTACACTTAACCAGTAATTTATTTATAGGCACAGTTTGCCATAACAAACTTCAGCTTCAGATGTCCTCACTAGGTCTATCTCAGCCCACCCTTTTATGCATCAAAAGTTATTTGTCCACTAGGTATTAGTAAAATAACATTTCACCTTCTCTCCATACCTCACTGTCACCACTAGTGTACCACAAGTGTCTATCTTTGCTGCTCGCCACTTTAACATTCTGACTAACACTCTCTACACATTCACACAACTGTAACATTTTAATAAATATTTTATAATATGGATTATTTAATGTAATAGGTCTCTAGTTGTTTATTTCATTTTTTTCCTTTTCCAAATAAATGTTACTACTCCTTCATACACTTAATTCTAATAAAAGCCCTTATTTAACCACTCATTTAATATGGTAAAAAACTAATTTTGCCACTAGTGTAACTCTTTGGGCCGGATTTATGAAAGCTTGCACGGAGTACAAGAAGAGCGTAGGAGCTCACGGAGGCAACATGTCTGCTGTGCAATCTGGGTACAGCCAGCAGGGGCGTGCACGAAAGCTGCTAAAGCTACTCATGGTATGTAAATTACCTCATTTGCTGCTGAAATCTATGCAAATGAGGTAAATTTGCAATCCAGGAAACACTAACCTGTCCGTGGAAGATTAGTGTTATCTGCAGAAATGTACTCCGTTGGTAACAGAATACCGTTCTGCAAATAGCTAAACGGAGCTATGACAGCTCCAAATAAAAGATGCATACAGTTGAGGAAGCATGCCAATGGCCAAATATAAGGCCATTGGCATTTATAAATGTTTAAAATGATTAAAACCTAACTTTTTTTCCCCTGATTGCCGATGTTTAAGCGTAGCGCAGCACCGCACAAACATGCGGCTCTTTAAAAAACAAGAAAATAATTTAAAAATAGTCAAAAATGGGCATTTTCACTAAAAATCTTATCCTGCCATGCAAGGGAATGGCAGGCTGAAGACAACATGGCCACTGAGTAGTGGTTGCTAAGGGGGGGGGAGCTCAGTGTGAGAGATGTAACCATGCATTAGTAGGCAATCCTATGCAAATGAGGATAAAGATAGTGAATCCCAATTTTCCCCGGCATGTAAGCCATGTCCCAAGAGTGTAAGTGTAGGAGTAGGTGAGTAGAAGAGTAGAATATAGGCAACATCATGAGGGTGTGTGTCAGAAAGGCTGTAAGCTTATTGGAGCACAGTGTCTTGTGATTGCCCTGAGTTACTCAGGATTGCAAGAGGCGTGTCTACAGTTGTCTTTTTTGAAAACCAGAAACCAAAGGCGTACGCCATGAATATATCTGAAATTTCTTGCAAATGTGCACACAGCATCTGCACGCCTCTGTGCTCATGTGTGCGCGTGTGCGCTTGTTTGTGCGGTGCTGCCTGGGTGGAAATAGAAAGGGAAAAGGAAGGAAAACAAGTAATAGGAAGTTAACCAAGCAGAACTAGCAGAGCTGCCAGGTGAAATATATCAGAATCAGCCAATTACACAGGTAGCAGACTAGCCCAGCCCAGCCCAGCACTTTAAACTCTGCAAACAGCACTCTTCCCTGTTTTTTCCAAAGAACTCTGCAACACTGCAGTATACAAAGACGGAAAGCTTAAAAACTTTAAAGTCAGACAAAATGTTAGGGGCTGCTCTTGCTATCATAAACCAACATGTGCAAGGTGCTGAGGGTGGTGATGTTGTGAATGCTGCTGAGCAACCCACAGTGAGGAGATAGAGAAGAGTGTACAGACCCAGGGTAACCTACCAGGGGCTACATGAGCTGGAGATAGTGGAGCGCTATAGGGTGGACAGAGACCTCCTTCAGCAAATTGTTGAGCTGTGCCGGCCATGCCTCACACACAGAACCAACAGAGGGGAACCCATCCCAGTGGATACCAAGGTATGTGTTGGCCTAAGAATACTAGCTACAGGTACCTTCCAGAGACCAACTGGTGATATGATGGGGATTTCAAAGGCATCAGCATCCAGGGTACTGCACCAGTTCCTGGATGCCATGTCAGCACATGTTGGTGAGCACATATATTTCCCCAATTCTCGTGAGGCAATGGCCAGAAATATGCGTCTTTTCCACCAAATAGCAGAATACCCTGAGGTAGTCGGTACAATAGACTGCACGCACATACACATTAAAGCACCACCCGGTGGGCGGGGTAGGGTCTACATCAACCGCAAGGGCTTCCCCACCATCAACTGCCAGGTCATGTGCGATGCCCAGGGCATAATAATGAATGTGTGTGCTGGCTGCCCTAGAAGTTATCATGATTCCCACATCTGGCATCTGACGTAGCTGTACCAGAGATTTGCCAATGGGGACATCCCTGATGGTCACCTAGTGGGGGATGCTGGATACACACTGGAGCCATGGCTGATGACACCCATCAGAAATGCACACACACCCGAACAAGAACTCCATAATGAGGCACACGCACAAACATAATTGAGCATGTGTTTGGGATGCTCAAGTCATGGTTCCAGTGCCTGGACACATCTGGCGGAGCTTTGCAGTACTCACCAACTACATGTACCCATATTGTCATGGTATATGCCATGCTACACAATATGATCCTACGGAAACAGCTGCAGCAGGAACAACATGGGGCAAGGCCAAACAGCCCCCCACCATTGCCAAGGCCTGCACAGGCACAGTGTGACTCGGAAGTGGAACAACCTGAGCCTGCCCCAGTAGGCAGAAGGAGGCATGCCAAGTATGCCCTGGCCTTGGCAAAGAGGCAAGGCATAGCACATACACTGACTCAGTAGGAACCCTGGAAATAACACCTCTTTCTGACTCACACATACAGTAAAAGGGATGCCTAACTTGACACTACCTGTTTTCAAACATGTATAGGGAGTGTAATATGTGCATCCGACATAGGCAGCCCTGCAGCACCACCTGAGGCATGAGTCCCTATTTTAAGCAATATAAAGCACTGCTAAGCAAAATTTACCAGTACTGAGCATATTTAAATACAATTGCATGTAGCTGAGCACCTTGCTAACCAGCGCAATGTCAGGCAACGTCGGGCAAAGTTGAGCAGAGTTGGGCAACGTTGGGCAAAGTCGGGCAAAGTCAAGCAAAGTCGGGTAAACACGCTCACACCTGCTTTACTGTTCTTTAACCAGTCAGGCCTGCCCAGCAGGAAAATAAAAAGCAGTGACAGGGCTCGAACTCAGGATACTGTGCACTATAGTCACAGTACTGAACCACTAAGCCATGACAGCATTTCACTGGCACAGACACAACTTAAGTCACTCACACATACCAGTTGGGGGGGGGTCACATATCGAACAGTCACAGCCAGCAGGACAATTGTAGACAAACGCAAACAAATGCTGTATCCTGCCCTCTGAAGAGGCATAGGAGTAACCTCCCCCCAGGCCTATGCAGACAGATAACAGCAGGCCAGGCAGTGTGATGTGGGTTGGGTAGGCTATGAAGTCACAAACTAATATGCATGTAATTGGAAGCTAAGGTCTGTAGTAGAGTGGTATGCCTCAAGCCAGTACGATAGGCAACAGTACAGACTGAAAAGGAGTACCTGACATAGAAGTGCAGGCCTAGCAAATGTGTAAGTGTCAGGTGTACCCCTCATCCTATGTACACCCACAGTAACAATCAGGTGTGCCCCCCCGGGTAGAAATGTACAAATAATAGCTGCACCCCCTGGATGTAGAAATGTTGATAAGTCTATGCAAATTGACTAATGGAAGCCCTGCAGGCACAGCATGCTTCTGGTTGATGGACAACACAAAGGTGAGCCCTGAAGTAAAAACCAACTTGATTTTTCACACACATATAGTATATATGCCCATAGTGGGCATATTCGCGCTCTTAAACAAATTTAGCAAATTTCAGTGAGCAACATACTGAAAGGTCATACTGGGCATGCTCACATACTTAGGCCATGTCTGAGTACAGCAGTGGGCCACACATATCTGTCAGTTGCAGTTCTTACTCCAGACACTTGTCACTATTCACCAATCCTGCCTTGCGCACACAGTGATATGAAAACAGACCCATGTAATATATTGGATCCCTGTCATAATCAAACTATGCACTACAAGTACTTAAGTTGTTCAATGAAAGTGAAAATTCAAAGATCATCAATAAATCTCCGATCAGTATCATCAAGAAACAATGAGCACTCCTAACATTATCCAAGCCATGTTCGGGCAAAAATATTGCCAAAGAGTCCATAGAGAACCATGAAGCTTTCTTTCGCTATGTCATAAATATCAATGTAAACTCATATATGTTCTGAGTCAGTGCAAAGTGTAAATTAATACATGTACATGACTGACATTGCCAACATCTTGTCAGACAGGTTCATACATATTTACTCCCCTCGCACTGACGAAAGGGTCCATTACCATACCTGGAGATTGTGAAAACCCAGAAATCACATATACAATGGTTAAACAGCTCTATCCAAACCTAAAAACATGGTGTCTATGGGATGACATGGTTTCCCTGGCTGTGTCATATGTGAACTCCAAAACAAACAGACCCTGCACCTGAACAGTCTGTTGAGACTCACCCTCTGTACAGGATATGAAACTGTTGAATGGGTTACAGCAATGTTTGGCGCACTCCAATGGGAACTATAGTCATATAAGCCTAATAAGCCTAATATGCAAGGCCATGGAGTCCATCATTATGGAACTCATAAACAGAGCTATTGGGAGCCTACAAACACCCAACTCTACCCACTGTGGTTTGGTCAGGGGCAGATCATGGTTCCTAAACCTGCTAGACAGTTTTCAAGGCAGTCACCCAGGACATACATCAATGAAATGAGCTCCACATGGCCTACATAAACCTTGAAAAGCCCTTTTCCAACATCCCACACACATGTCATATCCACAAAATCAACAACCTGTGCATAAACACGTATGTCTTCTGATGGATTGCCAACTGGAGCACAGATAGATCCCACAAGGTAAGAATTGTGGTCTTCTGTTCAAGCTGGTAACAACTGCTGTACCCCATGGCTCAGTCCTGGGACCCCTCCTGTCTGGTGTATACTTTTCAGAAATACAGTCAAACACACGAGGGCTATGTTTAGCAAAGTTTGTGGATGACTGCAAAAAGGTCGTCATAATCGATGTTTGGGAAAACAGAGACATCCTTAAAAAGGGTCTCAGTTAGACAGATGTGGTGTCAAAATTATGGGCTCCAGCTACAGTCATACATATACCACATAGGTGTCAACACCCTAAATATGGAAGTAATAATAAGGGATCTATGGATACATGTGGATAGTCATCTCTACTTCCAGAAACTCATTCACAAAGTGGTTAGAAAATCATGCTATGTGTTCCCACAAATTGCCAAGGTCTTTGCATGTAGGTCTGTTAAGTAAAAACAAATTAGGACAACACAAAAGGCTCAGATGCAAAAAACTTTACTAGTGTACACCAGGAGGCAAAATACCATACAATACAAGTATAGAGTTTTGTCTGGCATAAATCAGGAAGTGTTCTTCATTTTATAATCATACATTCAAGCTGTGCCCACCTTACTGACGTGGTCAGTCACAGGGCACCTACATCACTATAGTCTACAATATTCTATTCATAAGAAAAAGCTGATGTTATACTTTTTAAAAGTTTTCCCATGAGAATAATACAGCCTTGCAAAGCACCTGGTCAGTTATAATGTCTTTCTGTAAATGTTATTCTTTCAAGGTTTCAGTCCTGCTCGAATACAATAGTCAGTTCAGTCTTGTAATATACTTCTTTGTTCTTCTCGCAACATTACTTTTAGCAGCTGTGCTTTATCTCTGATAACATTCGCAAGGCCAACCATCTCAGAGGAAGGAAGAAAGATTTTCAATGCTCTATACATTCATTTTCCTGACCCAGCAGATAATCATTAGTGAAAAACATAAGCTTGCTGAGCTGGCTACTGCCGGGGTCAGAGTTCAAACACACTGCAGCTCCAAAGCTTCAAGCAATTACATGTAAGATCATTCTTACTGCCATATTGTAAAATAGAATAAAATGCATTACATACTATTTGCTTTTAACCTAGCACTTTATATATGTTCAAATACATATTTTTCTAACAAGGTCAAAGGAGGTTCCCTCTACTCATCAGTCATCAGTTACATCAGAGAGTATCACGACACACTTGCAATGAATCTGACTAGGCACCTTCAGCAGCTGGAAAGACCACTGAAGTACTTCAACAAGAGGATTACTGGCCTCAAACAGTTGCCCCATGCAACAAGACTGAATTTAACTCAATCTGTACTCTGTTGCATACTGTCTACTCAGGCGATATCTGCCCAACAGACAGGTCCATGTCCAATGCAGAACTGATGTACATGCGCTATCTGAAGTAAACCCAAGCTCACTGTGCCATATGCTCTAGGGATATCATCATCGCAACAATAAATAGAACATATTGGAGGGATATATTACTAACTCAGACTTCCCTTGCTTTGGAACAGGCTCCAAGCCTACATTAAGCTGAGTCCCTGACACTCTTCCAGAGGAGCCTTGATGAGTGTATGTGAAACTGAACTGTCACACCATGGATCACTTCATCAGCTCTATTACACAGAGGCCTAGGGAACTAACCCCATGTGTGGTGATAGCTGCACACTCTGGCCATACTAATATATGCCTTCAGGCAGATAACCTATTACCTACCTATGTACCTATATATATATATATATATATATATATATATATATATGTAGGGGAACACAGTATAATAAGCCAAAGATGGATGGGCAGAGATGTGTGTAAGAGAGTGACCATGACAGGGAGCCATCCAGGACTGTCCCACCCAGCACACATCCCAATGGCACAAAAGACATGAGGTACACATTTCACTCACTGTACATAACAGCCACCAGTATCTGTAAGCATTACAGTGTATGTATGTGGTCCATGTGCCTGCTGTACAACATGACTGTACAATGAAGTACACATCTACTATATGTAGACATGTACCTGTCACATATTTTCATAGGTATGTAGTAGACTATCTTCACAAAGGCATATATTAGCCTAGGCAAGTTGTGCAGCTTTCACCACCTCATTGGGTAGTCTACCAAGCCCTAGTTCTAATAGTTAGTACCCTAAGCCCCTTTCTTGTGGGGCTGCTGATGTGATGCCCGGCGTGAATTGTCTGTTTCCCATCCACTCATCAAGGTTCCTATTGAAGAATGTCATTGAGGGGCTCTGTCTGATGTACATTGGGACTCTGTTCCACAGTAAGGCAAGTGTCCAGGATGGTACTCTATCCCACCAGCATGTTGTATTCATTGTTGTGATGAGGTTCATATCCCTGGAGTGTGTAGTGTGACTCAATTTTGTTATCCGTAGATGGAGCATGTTCAACAGTTATGTGTTGGACATGGCTCTGTATGTTAGGCAGAGTGTGCCTCTGAGTAGGTAGTACACAACGGAGAACAGATTTAGTTTTACCAGTTGTGTTGCATAACACAACTGTTTGAGGCCAGTAATCTTCTTGGTGAGGTACCTCTGTGGTCTCTACAGCTGCTGGATATGCTTAGTTGAGTACATCCAAAATGGTGCATTGTACTCAATGATGGGTCTGATGACTTAAGAGTAGAGGGCCACCACTACCTCTTTTGATGTTGATTAGGTGGGCCACATAGGATTTCCCAATCACTTTGGCAACATGGTTGTCAAAGGAAAGATGACTATCTACTTGTGTCCCCAGATCCCTTATTACCTTGTCAGTTTTAAGGGGGTAACACCTATGTGGTAGTTTGTGGGTACTTTGTTTTCACCAAAGGGGATTACTATGCATTCTTCCACATTGAGCTTGAGGCCATGATTCTGACACCACATATCTGTCTCATAGAGTCCCTTCTGGGGAATATTTGTGTCATCCGGGGAATCTATTATGGCAAACACTTTACAGTTCCCAGCAAACTTAGCCAACCGCAACCCTCCTGTGTTGGCATGTACTTTTGAGAAGTCTATACCAAACAGGAGGGACCCCAGGACTGAACCCTGGGGGACACCAGTTGTTACCGGTATGGAGTCTGACATGTAGCCAGCAACTCTTAATTTGTGGGATCTGTCTGTGAGCCAGTTTGCAATCCATCTTGTGATGTATGGATTCATGCCCAGGTTGGTGAGTTCATCTATGATACCTGACTGGGGAATGGTGTCAAAGGCCTTAGTGAGGTATAGGTAGGCTGTGTGGAGCTTCTTTCAATCATCTGTAGCCTGGGTAACTGTCTCAAAGAAATCCACCCAGTTCTTGAGGTGTGATCTGCATTTGACTAAGCTAAACTGGGTGTGCTCAACTATGTGAAGGTTCCCAATGTCTTTGTTGTTGACTTCCATTATGATTGGCTCCATTGCCTTGCAGATCATACTTATCAGGTTCATAGAACATGAATGCCAAGGGTCTTTTGTGGCCCCACCCCTGCGAAGTGGGAAGAGCATTGCTGTGCAACATTCTATGGGTACATATCCTGTAGAGAGCATGTAGAGAGAGGTGTAAGTATCCTTGATGAATATGGATACATCCCCACCCTATGTGCTATGATCCAGGTTCTGATGCTGGAAGGTATGGAATGAGTAGTATCCTGGTAGTGCTGGTGTGCTCTCTGGAGCCTTGAACTAGGTTTCTGTTACTGCACAGATATCAACATTCTCCATACTGAGAAGTGCCTCGAGTGTGTGCATCTGGAGGCTGAGACTTCTGGCAATGAGTAGCATTTAGCTCACTTTGTGGTTATTTGTGTTGGTTATGGGGTTTGGTTTGTCCTGAGTGACCAGTGTTCCACACCTGAAGTCAATGGTCCTATCTGACCATAAGCTAATCCACATTCTTCCCCCACCCCCCATTAAGGAAACTATGTTAAAAAAGATCTCCAAAGACAACTTCATGATTCTTAAGACAGATGTGGTGAACTTCAGGACACCCATGCAGATGGACAATATAGTTACGACTACTGAATCCTACACAGTTGCACTTTATAAGCACTTACATGAGTGCATGGACTATGCTATCCCAAACAGAACCAAGACACTATCCTCCAAGAAAAGGAAGCCAATCTGGTGGTCCCCTGCCATAAACAAATTGCACAACAGAAAGAAGAAACTTTTGCAAAAGAGGGTAAAACCCATGAATGGAGGAGCTCCCTGGTCAGCCTCAGTAAGAAGCTGTGATCCCTGATAAAATCCTCCAAAGCTAGTTACAAAAACAAAATCGCCATTGATTCTAAAGACAACCACAAAGCATTCTATAGCTATGTCAAGAATCACAATGGCAACACTCAGATCTGCTCTGCGTTACAGCACAATGGCACTAAATATACAGACCCAACTGATATTGCCAACATCCTGGCAGATAGGATCAGTGCTAACTTTACCCCCCTCTCACCCATGAAAGAGCCCATCTCTATACTGGAAGAATGCAAAGTTGCTGTCATCACCGCTGCACAGGTGAAAGCCACTCTCCAAAGCCAGGAACATAGCATCCATGGGACTAGGTAACATCCCAGGCTGCGTTCTACATGAACTACAGAATGAACTGGCATCACACCAAGTACCATGTTCAATCATAGCCTCACCTCAGGCTTTGTGCCTGCTGAATGGTACACAGCGATGGTTATCCCACTACACAAGGGGGGAGCCACTACGGACCCCAGGAACTAGTGCCCCATTAGCCTGATGAGCCTGGTCTGCAAGGCCATGGAACGTATCATCATGGAACTTATAAACAAAGACATTGGCAATCTCCAAACTCTGGACCACAACCATTTCGGGTTTGTAAAAGGCAGAGCATGTCTCCTAAACCTGATAGACTTCTTCGAAGCAGTCACCAAAGCTGTAGACAAGGGTAAGGTTGTTCACACAGCCTATCTAGATCTTGCCAAGGCTTTCAACACCATCCCCCACTCTGGAATTATAGATAAACTCACTAAACTAGGTATAAATCCCTATGTCACAAGATGTGTTGCCAACTGGCTCACTGACAGAACCCACACTGTGAAAGTAGCAGACTCCAAGTCCGACTTCAGACCACTGACAAGTGGAGTACCACAGGGTTCAGTCCTGTGTCCTGTCCTGTTTGGTATCTACTTCCCTGAAGTACAGGCTAACACAGAAGGTCTTTGGCTAATGAAGTTCCCAGATGACTGCAAACTGGGAGCCATAATCGAAACTACTAATGATGTGGACATCCTACAAAAGGGCCTCACTGAGACAGATGCCTGGTGTCAAAGCCATGGCCTCAAGCTCAATGCCCTGGTACTGGCCCCACAGGAGTCTTTCCTCATGATTGTGAACAAGGAGCCAAACCATTACTTTGGTCTCCTAAATGCCCCAGCGTTGCGCTCAAAATCGAGTGCCTTCTCCAACACCGGCCATGCTGACAGCAGAAGGGAGCTACAACCAGTTATGGCAAGTATTCCCACCTGTGGAGCTTAAATATGCCACATTTCCTGCACTTATTTGTGATTGGCCAGTTTTGAAAAAACTCAGCTGCAGGCACACCTGCTTAGCTGAAGTTAGCAATGTTTAATATTCCTTTGATAGATATGTGTCTTTTCAAAGTGCATGGTTATGAAATGCTGTCATGGCTTAGTGGTTATGTACTGTGACTATAGTGCACAGTGTCCTGAGTTTGAGCCCTGTCACTGCTTTTTATTTTCCTACTGGCCAGACCTGAATGGTTAAGGTACAGTAAAAGAGGTGTGGCCGTGTTTAGCCGATTTGCTCAACTTTGCCCTACGTTGCCCAATGTTGCTTGACGTTGCTCGATGTTGCCTGATGTTGCGCTAGTTAGCACGGTGCACAGCTACATGCAAATACATAGTATTTGCGCTGGTTAGCGCGGTGCGCAGCTACACGCAAATACATTGCGCTTGTTAAAGCACTGCTCAGCTATGAGCAATTGGTTTTAAATATGCTAAATACTGCTAAAATGTGCTTAGCAGTGCTTTATATTGCTTAAAATAAGTTACTCATGCCTCAGAATGCATAACCATTTCACTTTCAGATATATATATATATATATATATATATATATATATATATATATATATATATAATTTGTTCACTACTACATATAACATTTGAATGCTTTTTACAAAACTTATACATGATAAATGTCAGGAAATATTTTTGTATACAGATTTCCAACACAAAATGGAATGTGCAGTAGTGGGACACGAACCAGGAATGCCTTCTCTCCGTGCGAAGGCTCTAACCACTACTCTATCGCTATTTTGCTTAATTTGCATATGTTTTTATTATTATCCTCTTTGGTGTCTAAGCTGCTAACTGTAGCTAAGCAATGGGCAATCCTGCGAAACATGGGTAGCTATATCGGAAATAAAACAAAAAAAAATACATTTCTTTTAATTTTTAAATTTGTACGTGGTTTAACATATGGGGGAGTGTAGTGTTACAATGTACACATGTGAGCGGACTCGCTCATGTAACTTGACATTTCTTGGGTTTTGTCAGTGCAGGGGTGTGGATTTTTGGACTGCTCGGCAGTCCAACATGCCCCCTACACTCGTCCACGCTTCATGTAAGCTTTAGAGTTGAGGCAGCGCGCCCTCATTAATATGCATGGTGCGCTGCTATCATACTCTTAGACTGGCGTTTCCGTGTAAGACTAATCTAGTCTTACATGGGAGATTAGTAAATTCTGGGGTTTATATATAACATATCCTTTCTCATTACATCTAGTCCTGACACTAAATTTGTATTAACTTTTTTTAGAACTTATTCTTGTTCTTCCATATTAATTTCTTCTTCTCTACATTTTAATATATTTTTCAGGAAAATAAAAAAGCATTCCACTTTACTTTGTCTGACACTATCTGCTTTATATATAACCTTCACATATTCATCTAAAATAGTCATTATTTCCATCTGCATACATTTCACATTACCTTTTATCCTTCATTTCAATCGTTATGTACAAATTTTCTTTTCACTATTTTTAGCCTAATATGGAAACACCTCTTTTCTTCCTTGTAAATAATGCCTTTGCTTAAAATAGCATATTGTTCACATTGACTTGATTGTTCTCAGAAAAGTCCTCGTCTCACAAAAAAAAAACTTTTTCTAACACTACAATGCATTCCTTTGTAATACTTCAGATTCCACTTTTGCTCTTTTCCTGACCTGCATTCTAAGCTCTAAATAACATTTTTATATTTTTCTTTAAAAATAATCCACCAGTTAGTTCAAAAGCTAAAGAAATCCTTTGTACATGTATATTCTTTCCATAATTTTTACAATTCCTTTAACTCTGCTTTCCAAAAAATACGCTGTTAGCCTCTTTATAGCTTTATCTTGTTTTATAACACACTCGTTTTTTGAAAATTCAATCCATATTCCTAAATTATCAGAAAAACATTTCACAACTGCTCCTCAATCAGCTTTTCATTTTGCAAGAACTTATCTTATATGTCCACATTTTATTGTTCTAAATATTTAATTATCTTGTGTGGCTACCTCTCTTATTTTTTATATATCCTGACCAAACTTCCTTTCTGTACTTTTTAATTTACAATTAAATTTCATGCTACTGTCACCTTCATATTAACGGTCACATAATCCCCTAATTCTTGGAACAATTTTCCCTTTATTTCATGCTTATATATGCGTACATCTTTTCCCCACCTAATATTTAATACATTATCTCTGCCTAATCTTACTAAAGTGAAATCAAGAGCAACCTCTGTCACATTCCTGTCCCATGTTGCTATGTTCTTTCTTCTGCTGCTTTTCTTTTATAAATGCTGCATTTGTATGTTTATTAAGACCAAATATCATTTGTATATAATCTGAGAAAAATGTAGTCATATGTAGTTGGGCTTTCAAATCCTTAGCTGATGAACTATACAGTTTTAAATCATCCACAAAAAGTAATTATATGTCTTTAAACCAAGCTGGTTCATGGAAGTTAAGCTGTAACCAGAAGTAAAGAAACCAAGTGAAGTAGCTGGATTGGACTCACTCACAAGTAAAAATAGATGAAAGACTCTGTTGTAGTAAACAAAATCCACTTTACTTACTCCACAAAACACATGAATTGTTCACCAAGGTTAAACGCTTTCATCTAGAAGATCTAGACTTCATCAGATAACTTATCACAAGTGGAAACTTCCTTATATACAACAGGAAGTGACATAAGCAATAAAACAATTAAAGAAGCAAATTAATTTAAAGTAATACAAGCACAATGTTAGTAGTCCTGGTAGTGAATGCATACAAGTGATAACCTGATTTCAAAAACACACACACAAACACACAACCCCCCTAATAAATACAAAATAAATGCTAAATAACAATGTCATAAATATGTATATCATAAATATATGCCTAAAAATATAAACATACATAAAAATGTATACAAATGTGTTTAAAATAAAAATGTAAAAGGCTGTTTTATGCAATAGATACTGTTAAGTTAAATAGATAAATAAATACTGAAATAAATACTGGTTAGGTAGATTTAGATCTATACTGGCAATCAGATACATAAAAGAGGGAACACATTTTACTTCAACAATGTAGAGATTAGGATTAACCAGAAATATAATTGTGGCTCAGCGAAAATTATTTATTGTGCTATGTGCACTGTCTGTTCTTGTTATTACATTGGCAAGACTGACAGGAAGTTTAAAAAATGCATATACAAACATCTATATGATATTAAAAATAAAAAAAATAAAAAAGAGACCAATGCCCTAAGTAAGCATATAATGGAAAACATTAATCACAAGTTTACATTTTTTATTATAGATAGTATTAGCACTGACATAAGGGGGGGGGGGGCTTGCTCACTATTTTTGGAAAAAAGAGAATTATATTGGCAGTTACGTTTAAATGCAGGGAACTGGTCAGGTCTTAATGAGCACATTACTATTAGCCCTATTCTGAAATTAAAAGCATTAGAGAGGTAAATCTACCTCAACACTGTTTATTTCAGTATTTATTTATGTATTTAACTTAATGGCATCCATTGCATAAATCAGCCTTTTACATTTCCATTTTAAACACTTTTATATACATTTTTATATATATTTATATTTTTATGCATATATTTATGATATACATATTTATGACATTGTTATTTAGCATTTATTTTGTATTTATTAGGGGGTTGTGTATTTGTGTTTGGCTTGGTTTGTGCTTGTTCTTCATTTTTTATAAGTTAAGCTGTAACCATAACCTAAGATATTAAGTATGTAACTTCTTGGGTTAAGGGCAAGCCAAAACAACAGTGTTAACAAAGAATAACCCAGAATATCCCCTTAATAATTTCTGTCCCTTGGATAATAAGTTGCCCTTTGTAATAGCTTCTCTGCAAAGTGGTTTGCCATAGTTTTATAATCACTGAAATGTAATTGATCAATACAGGGTATATCTTATATATCTACAAGCATTCCATTATCCATGAATGTGGGATGCTACTGTTTTTTTTTTTCTTTATTCTAACCATGCCATACTTACATTCTTCCACTTTCTACAGCTCTCTAGTAAGGCTTTGTTTAGCAATAGATGACCCTTTGTTCCATAAGACTTTCTTTTATTACCTTTTTGTTTTATTGCTATCATTATTTTTTTTCTGTCTATTCTTCTTCTTCTTCTTTCGGCTTTTTCCCGGTTAGGGGTCGCCACAGCGGATCACCTTGTCCGCACATTGAATGGCAGTGGAGTTTTACGGTGTCGAGTTGCCAGCCCGGCACCCAACCTTCCACAGAAGGCACACTCACACGCACACCTAGGGCCAATTTAGAGTGTCCAATCCACCTGCAGCATGTCTTTGGGATGTGGGAGGAAACTGGAGCACCCGGAGGAAACCCACGCAACCACAGGGAGGACATGCAGACTCCGCACAGAAGGCACCCCAGCTGAGGATCGAACCGGAGAACCTCTTGCTGTGAGGCGGCAATGCTAACCACTGCACCACCGTGGCCGCCCTTTTTCTGTCTATTCTGGTATGTAATTTTATATATTGTTGGAAGGCAAGTTATTGGTCTATAGTTTTTGGGATACCTTGCAGCTTCAGTCTTAAGGAGTATTGTTATCCTGTTGTTAACCAGGATGGTGTCTGTTCAGGATGTGAGCATAAGTAATTTTTACTTGGGACAAAATATTTGTGTAAGGATGTTAATACATTTAGCCAGAACTTTGGAACTGATCTGAGATCATTTTTTATTCCATTTAGGAGTTTTCCTTAATTTTTTCTCAATTTCTCTGTCTGTAACTTCATCCCATTTCATGTCCTCTATATTAGAATGGCTTACTGTTTTTTATTCTTCTATCTATTCAGCATCTTTATTATATTCAATGGGGTCTATATGACTTGGTTGGATTGACTGTTTATTTGGTCGACAGTTCATTTGATCGATAAGCATTTGCCCCCTTCCCCAATGTTGTGTGACCCTGGAGTTGATATATATAGTTATGGGGGGTGTGGGGGGCACAGCCCCCTACATTGGGGGGCGTGGGGGCTAAGCCCCCCACCTAAAATGCTTGTCGATCAAATGAACTGTCGACCAAATAAACAGTCGATCATATGAACTGTCGACCAAGTCATATAGACCCATATAATGGGGTATTCATAAATACCTCTCCAAAATGTACCCATTTCTTCTTTTTTGGTCGTGTTTCTGTTCATTTTGCTTTGTTTCCCTTTTCTCTATAAAACCTTTTTTGGGCATCAATGAATTGCTTATCTTGTACTTTTCCTTTATATTTATTTGCATACCTTCTGAGTTTTTCTGCTTATACAGATATTTTAAGTTTATTCTTGGAAATAGCGTCTTTTAAACCTGGGTCTGGTTTGATAATGCATTTACCACATCTAGCTTTCCAAGGATTTATGATGACCTGCTCCCTTTTCTGTAGTCTTCCAGCAGTGGTATTTCTTGTCTTAGATGCTTTATAGTTTTCTCTGTAAAGTGTTTCCATGGTGGTTCATAGGTTCATAGGTGAGTACTAGGCTAATGGCCCTGGAGCCTTTACAAACCTAGCCTATAGATGTGCCCTGGCATCGTGCCACCTGATGTTAGTTACCAGTGCCTCTATCAAGTAGAGCCACTGGAGTGATCCCCAGGGTGAACTTTCTATTTCCTATCCACTTGTCAAGATTTCTCTTGAAGAGGCCCAATGAGGTGCTCTGCTTGATGTGTATGTGAAGTTTATTTCAGAACATGGGCAGTGTCTGGGTTATGAATCTGTCCCTCCAGCATGTTCTGTTGATTATGGTAGTGAGGTTGAGGTTTCTGTAGCGTGTGGTGTGGAGGGAATGGGATTTCTTTATATGTAGCATTTCTAACAGAGTTGGGTCAGACATGGCTTTGTAAGTCAAGCAGAGAGTGCATCTTAGTAGACGATATGATACAGAGAATAGGTGTAGTTTTTTTGAGTCTCTCCATGTAGGACATGTATTTAAGGCCTAGGATCCTCTTTGTGAGGTACTTTTGCAGCCTCTCCAGCTGTTGCAGGTGCCTAGTGAGGTATATGCCAAATGGAGCATTATACTCAATGATTGGTCTAATGAGGGAAGAGCAGAGAGAGGTGATCACCTCTTTCTTCCTGGATGCAAAATCCTTGGGAATGAGATGTGTCACATAGAAGGACTTTCTGACTACAGTGGCAATGTGGTGGCAGAAGGAGAGGTTGCTGTCAACCTGTGTCCCTAGATCTCTTATAACACTTTCAGTGTTCAGTGGGCTCCCATCAATGTGGTAATTAGTGAGAACTGAGTTTTTCCCAAAGGGGATGATGACGCATTTTTTGGTATTAAGCCTAAGGCCATGGTTTCGACACCAGTCATTTGTCTCAGTGAGGCCTTTTTACAGGATGTGTGCATCACTTGGGGAGTTAATAATGTCTCCCAGCTTGCAGTCGTCTGTGAACTTGGTCAGGCAGAGTCCATCTGTGTTGGCCTGGACTTCTGAGAAGTAGATGCCAAATAGGAGGGGACCCAGGACCAATCCCTTTGGGACTCCACTCCTGACTGGTCGGCAGTCTGACTTAGAGTCCACTACTTTCACACTGTGGGTTCTATCTGTGAGCCAATTTGCAACCCACCTAATAATATAGGAGTTGATACCTAGTTTGGTGAGTTTATCAATAATTCCTGAGTGAGGAATGGTACCAAAGGTCTTGGCCAGATTGATGTAGGCTGTATGAACTGCCTTACCTTCATCCATGGCTTTGGTGACTGACTCATAGAAGTCAACCAGGTTGAGCAGGCATGATCTACCTTTCACAAAACCAAATTGCATGAGGATCTAGAGTTTGGAGATTCCCTATATCTTTGTTAATTAGGTCCATGATGATGCACTCCATGGCCTTACATATCAGACTCAGGCTAATGGGATGATAATTCCCAGGGTCTGTAGTCGCTCCCTCTTTATAAAGAGGGATGACTGTAGCAGTGCTCCATTCGGTAGGGACAAAGCCTGAGGTGAGAGTGTGAGTGAACATGGCACACAGATGTGGTGCCAGTTCACTTTGTAGTTCATGAAGAACACAGCCAGGGATACTGTCAGGTCCCATGGAAGCTGTATTCTTGGCCTTGGACAATGCAGGTTTAACCTGTGCAGCAGTAATGCTAGGTGCCTGGCATTCTTCTGGTATTGTGAATGGTCCTTTAAGTGGGGAGAGTGGGGTAAAGTTGGCACTGAATCTGTCGGCCAGTATGTTGGCAATATCTGTTGGCTCAGTATAGGAGGTACCATTGTGCAGTAGCTCAGAGCAAATCTGGGTATTGCCATGGAGATTCTTGATATAACTATAGAAGGCTTTGTAGTTGTTTTTAGTGTCTGCTGCAATTCTGTCTTCATAGCTGTCTTTAGAGGTTTTGATGGCGGATCTCAACTTTTTGTTGAGGCTAATAAGGGCGTTTTTCCAGTCTTGGGACTTCACCTTTTTCTGCAAGAGTTTCTTCCTCTGTTGTACAGTTTATTAATGGCATGGGACCATTAGATTGGCTTCCTTTTTTTGTAGGAGAGCGTCTTGGTTCTGTTGGGTATGGATAGTTCCACGCATTTATGTACGTGTTTGTACAGTGTGCTGGTGTATGATTCAGCAGTCATCCACCTATTTTCCATTGGCATAGGTACCGTGAAGTTAGCCACCTCTGCTTTTAGGAGCCCAAAGTCAGCCTTGCAGAAGTTTTTAATAGGGGTTACCTTTGCAGGGGGTGTGGGCGAGATGTGGATTTCCATGGTGATTAGTTTGTGGTCGGATCTAACCAGGGAGGAATTGACTTTTGGTGAAGAGCAACAGTTGCCCATGTTAGTAATAACCAGGTCAAGGATGTTGCTTCCTGTAGTTGGGGTAGGAATGAGCTGGTCCCAGGCAATGGAAGTGATGAATTCCAGGAAGCGTTGGGCCAGTGTATTGATGCATGAGTATTTTTCCCAGTTGATGGAGGGGTAGTTGAAGTCACCCAGTATGAGAGTGTTAGGTTGGACCCTAATGGATTCCAGGTGTTCCCTTTCTTTCCTTTGTTACTGTACATGTTTTGTGGTAACTCTTTATCCATTATTAGTTTATCAGCACAATAATATATCCTATTTATTTCTGTTATAATACATGAATTGCTCTTAATAGTCCTAATGACTAAATTCATGTTTTACCAATCTTCTAACATTTTTGTTTTTATTTACTTTCTATAATCTGTTTCTTCTAAACATAACTTTTATTCAGCTCACTTCAAGCCACTTGATATTTTGGGAACATGGAAGATGCCCTTAAGCTTTGGAAGCTGGCCGGCTGTTATAACCTTGGCAGGATATAACCCATATAGCTAAGGTTACTGCAGCAGTGAGCAATATGAAGAACATAGTACAGTTTATAAGTAAACTTACCATAACATTAGATGTTCGAATGATTAGTAGCCACTCCCTTCCTCCATATCCCTTGTTATTTGGTGTGTTTTTTATGCCAGAATGTGGACATTTATTTTTTACATTGCCCTTGTCCTTTCAGGGCTTAGCCTCCCCCTCTCTACTGGCAGAATAGCTCTGGAGGGCTTCTTGCCCAAACTTGTCTTTTAGTCAGCTCTTCTCAAGTTGCTTGACAGTTGGGCACATGGAAGGTGCCCTGAAGCTTTGAAATCTGGCTGGCTGTTATATTCTTGGTAGGATATAACCCATATAGCTAAGGCTACTGCAGCAGTAATCAATACCAAGAGCATGTTTAATATACCTCATAGGACAAAGAGGGTATAAAGGAAGCTCTTATTGGGTAGAGTGCACTGTCAGTTTGCACACATTATTCAAAACATTTAAGAATGCTTTTAAATGAAAGTATTAAGGAAAGCATTGTATGTAAGGATGTTTAGTTATCAAAATGGCTTTTGGTAAGAAAAAGCTAAAGCAAAATGTGTTTAAGCCTTTTATTAGCAAATGAATACTAGCAATCACATTTCTTTAAATTTACCCCCAGATGGCACTATTGAAAAATAAAAACTGGTACTGCTAAAAAAGTTTATAAAATTATGGAGCCAGACAGTAGTCATTCATTCGTAAATTAATTTTCCATTACCCTATTTATCCTTTCAAACGGCTCCAGAGAATCCATATTGATGTGGCAGTTAGTATTCCAACTCTAAGTGTGTAGACCAAAATCCTTAGGGGTTAGTTATCATATTCATTAATGAAATCTAATATCGAGCCATGGCTATTTCTGTAATTGTCTCATTAAATAAAACCCAATGGCTCCTTTCTTAATTCCAAGTTATAGCTTTATTTGTATATATTCAGAAATCAGACAAGAAAAATGATAAAATTTGCAATTCCAGATCATTTTGCCCAAAGAGATGAGCTGCTTCAGATCTATTTTGTAAGCAGACTAACAGCTTTATTTATACTCTTTGTAATGCCCGTGCACTGGCCCAGCAATCTAGGAGCCTCAATCCTCACCTCTAACACCAGTGAGGGGTGTCCATATAGGAAAAGGATAATATATACACACACAGTAAAGTACAATTTCCCTTAAGAGTACACAAAAATCGCAGTCAGTCTGGGGCTGGTTTCCCCTTTGTCTCCAGGTCCCCAATAAGACTCCCCACTGGCACAGCTATAGGGTCCAGATCTCAGCCTAGTGGGCAAGCTAAAACCTCCAGCACCCTCTCTGTCCAACCAATGCTTTGTGTCCCTGCCCAAGTAGCTGACACACACACACACTTTGAGATAAGAGTTATATAAAACCACACAGACACTCCTGGGGAAGGCTGGCACAAGTTCGCCAGCTGTGCCCCTTTTCTTCCTAGTCTAAAAGGTAGTACTAGCTGCCAACACCCACTAATATTTATCAGCTACTCAAAGGCCCTTAAAAGGGTGTCCAATTATTACTGTACAATGTTATTATCCAAATAGCCCTAACAATCAAGACTTATTTGGAGTGACTTGGTACAGCATCAGTATATACACACAATGTACTCTTAGAGCTTAAATTATCTCTACATAAAACAGCCACAGTTGAAAGGTTTAAAAATATTTAATAATAAATAATAAAAACACAAGACAATACTTCTTACTACACAATGCTAGTCAAGAGTTCAGAGATCACAGAGAAATGCTTACAATAATACCGTACAAAATTTCTGACATCATAGAAAAACACTTAGTCCAATCTTCCTCATTCCTAGCTATTTCTAAGAGAAAACAAAGTTCTAAATAACTTACATATAGAATCAGGCAATGCTTGTGATGCTGGATGTCCTGAAGACAAATGGTCTGAGCTCTCTGATTCTCTCTCTCTTTAAATTGATAACACAGAGCTGCTTTACATGACATCATTCTTCACACTTCTCTGGTGTTCCCAGGCTAACAGAAACTACATTTACATTCTTTACACCTGGTCAGAAACAAGAGGAATAAAGGACATTTATACATGCAAATTCTAGCCATTAACTCTGGCCTTAAAACAATAGGCAGGATGCCTTCCTCTAGCCATATTGGCTTCAATTTTTAACATCAAAGACAGTCATGAAATGCTTGACTTAGCTTTCTTACAGCAGAGTGCACTGTTGTTACATTTTTGCAGTTCAATACCCAATGCAGTCTTTTCACATTTAAGAGAACAAGCCTGTGGCTTACATTAATATTTACAAATGACAGAATTATCTACAAAATTCTGTCTGGCTAGTCTGGCAGCCTTTACCTATCTTCACACTCTTAACCATGTGATTGAATAACTAGAGCTGATTGACTGGTGGTAGTGCAGGCCTGTAACTGATTACTAAGTAGCTCATTGTAGTTGGAGTTAAGGAGTGGTGTGTGGGAATTAGAGACAAATAATCTATTAGGGCATCTCAACAGTTAATTGATACTGTAGTTACATCTTAATTTAACTAATGAATCTGTTGGTTCAAATAACTCATTGTAACTGGATTTGGGGGTGGTAGTATATAAGGAGATTATTTATTTATTTATTTATTATTTTTTTATTTATTTTACATTTGTTTACTGGGAAAGTCCAACTGGATATATGTCCATTTTCAGCAGAGGCCCGGGGAGAAAAGTTCCAGAAAGCAGAGTACAAATACATTAGGAACAATAGAAACATTTAGAAATAAGTATAATATACAGTTTTCAGTAGGGTTACAAACTTAGATAAAACATAGTAGACAGCATCAAAATCATGCGGCTTCAGTTTCAGACAATAATACATGCAGTTATGGGCTAAGTCCCATCAAGAATTCATACACTTACTAGAATATATGATTGAAATGCTTAGGGAGAGTTTGCAGGAACAGTGGGTGGTGATTAGTCGGGGTTTAAGCAGGTAAATTGCCAGTGCTGTTGGAAGTGTAGTTTGAGGCTTTTTTTGAACTGGGTTAAGGAGGATTGGTGAGTAAGTTTGGCAGGTAGCATATTCCAAGTTTTGCCTACTGAGTTGGCGAATAGAGAGTCCCCAGCCACATTGATGCTCCTAGTTGTTTGTACCAGCAGTCTGTCAGCAGAATGGAGTGACCTCAGGTTGCTGTATGATTTGATGATCTTATTTAGTGCTGGAGTTTTTTTTCGGGTTGATATAGTATTTTGTGGGTTATTACAAGTTGGTTGTATCGGAGAAGACTGGGCCACTCCAGCCATCTTAGTTGAGTTAGGTTGATACAATGGTGGGTCCTAGAGGTAGCACCAGTAGCAAATCTAGAAATATGGTTGTAACAAGTAACAAGTTTGGTAAGGGTGGCTTGGTTCAGGTTAGTGAAGAGGGGGGAGGCATAGAGGAGGGTAGAAAGTAGGTGGAACCAAGCGATAGTGGTTCTTGCAAAAGGAGTGAGGAAAGGTTTGATCCTTTATAGGGAGCCCAGTTTTTTGTTGACAGATTTGATGGTTTTATTGACATGGATATCATATTTTAGGGTGTTATTGACTGTGATGCCCAGGAGTTTTGTGTGAGTATCTGGGGATATAATTGTTCCATTGTTGGAACTTATAGTAAAGAATGGTGAGGAGGATTTGCAGGTGGGGGAAAAGATGAGCAGTTTAGTTTTGTTGGGGTTTAATAGAAGCTGACGGTTTGTGAACCATTTTTCTATATCATTGAAAGTATTCTGGGTTAGGGTCATAAGCTCAGTTGAGGAGGAGGCAGTACATATTAAAGCAGAGTCATCCGCGTATTGGGTGCAGGTGGCCTTGGGGGTGATGGTGGGCAGGTCATTGATAAAGACTGAGAAGAGTAGTGGTCCTAGTATGAAGCCTTGAGGGACTCCTAGAGTAATGGGCAGACGTGTGGATAGGGTATTCTGCCATAAAACTGCTTGTTGTCTATCAGACAGGTAAGATTGGAACCATTTAATAGAGCTACTATTCAGTGACAGTTCCTTCAGGGTACGGAGAAGCAGTTGCTGATTTACCATGTTAAAGGCCTTAGAGAGATCTAGGAAGAGAGCAGAGGTAAGTTTATTGTTTTGGTTGATGATGATAGAGTTATAGAAGGATAGGAGGGCTGATGTGGTGCTGTGGTGTGGCCTAAAACCATGCTGACAGTTGGCCAGTACTTTATTTTAGGTGAGATAGTGCATCAATTGCTTGTGGATGCACCTTTCCATAATTTTGGCCAATGGTGATAGTATGGTTATTGGTTTGAAGTTTGAGAGGTCTAAAGAATTCCATCCTTTATGAAGGGGAATGACATGGGAAACCTTCCAGAGAGAGGGAATAGTGGCTTCAGTTAAGGTGCAGTTTATTAGGATCGAGACAGGGTATGCAATGGCATCTGCCCCTTTTTGTAAATATTCTGATGGGAGGAGATCAGCTTCCAGTGGGATTTAGTTTGTTAATTAGAGATTGGATGGTGGATGTAGATACAGGTTGGAAGGCGAAAGGGAGTGGGGTAGTGGTTGTGGAGGAGTTTTGAAAGGAGCTGGTGGGGGGGTAGTTGGCTAGCTAGTGATTGGATGGTTTTGGTAAAAAAATTGTTAATGATGTTAGCAGTTTCCTCTGGAGTTTTAAGGTCACAAGTTCAGGGTGTGGGGCGGAGGTTTGGCCAGGGTAGACCAGTTTGTTTATGCCTGCCCAAAATTTTTGAGGTTTGTTTTGGTGTTTTTGCTGAATGTGTTGATAGAAGGTTTTTTTTGTCTAACAGTGTGGCTTTCTTGGTATCATTCCTTAGTTGAAAAATGAAGTAATGAAAATAGCAGACATTATAAAGGTGAAGAAGGTTTTTTAGGCAGGAATCAACAATGGACAGGGGAGTTCAGGAATGCTTGGATTGGGGAGAACGGAAGGGGGGGGTTCATCATTGGCAGGGGAAGAAAGAATGGAGAAATGAGACAACGAAGGTGAGATAAAGCAGCATAATGCTATACAATTCAGTATGGGGAAATGTAATATATATAATTACACACAATTGAAGCTCGAGAAAATTCACTTCATGATGTTTACAAAAGGTATGAAATATGCCCCATATGAAAAATTCAATGTAGTAGATACTTTATTGGAGTTTAAATTGTACTTAAGGAAATTAAATTTGGCCATACACTTTCAGGACAACCAAAGAAGTGTACAGGAGAAAGTGTTTAAGAAAAAAAAGTAAATATATGCCCTTTTTACATCCTACATTAGTTACATATGAGAGGTTGGTCACGGACGAAATGTATAAGTTACAAGAGAAGTGTATGAAGAGAAAGAGAAGGTACAACTTAAGTGGTGAGGAAAACAAATTATTAAATGAAATATGCTATGAGACCGACATTTAAGTTATGAAACTGGATGGGGAGGGGGAGTAGTACTAGTAGAAACACAAGATTATAATAATAAAATATTTGAAATATTATGTAATGATAGTAAGTATATGGTATCTTCTGTTGATGAAGTAAATATCGGACACAGAAGGACTGATTTATATCTAGAGGAGTTCCTTTTGGACAACAGGATAGATATGAATTTGTACAATTTTTTGAGAGTGGAACATCCAGTACTTGCCACCATAGTGGGGATCCCAAAGATCCATAAAAGTATTGAAGATCCCCCTTACAGGCCCATTATTTCTGGTAGTAGGTCTAAACATTCCCATATGGGAAAGTAATAGATGGATGGTTAAAACCATTATATGATAGAGTGCACCATATAGTGAAAGATGCATGGGACTTTTTGAAAAGGTTGAACCGGAAATTTGTAAGGAAGGGTTAGTGTTTGTAACCATTGATGTGTTGGATTTGTTCTCCTGCATCCCAAAGGAAGAAGGAATAGAAAGGTTTAGTAACAGTATTCAGACGTACATGAACTTTGAGTGGGAAAAGACAAGTTTAATGTGTGAGTTTATGCCTACTGTATTAGATTTTAATTACATCTGGTTCGAGGGTGAATACTGTAGGCAAAAAAGCAGGGTAGCCATGGGGGTGGCATGTGCCCCCATATATACAAATATGGTGTTACTCAATTGGGAAAGCAAATATATTTTGGATGGTCAATATGCTAGTAAATGTATATGCTACACTAGGTTTTTGGATGATATTTTTATTTTATGGGATGGTACAACAAGTGAAGTAGATGCATTTGTGAAGTATTTGAATGACACCAGTAGTTATTTAAAATTCACCCATAGTAGTAGCACGTCAGGGATAGCATATTTAGACACTTTTGTATTGAATGGGACAGCAGGATTTAAATCCGGAATATATAGAAAAGAAACCTTTAGCAACTCATACTTGGAATACATTAGTTGTCACCCAGTAAGTCAAAAGAAGAGCATCGTTAAGGGTCAGTGTCTAAGAGCTGCGAGAATGACATCTGACTTTAATGAAATGAAGAAAGAGTTAGAATATATAGGAACATTATTTGGGGAAAGGGGTTACCCCAGATATTTAATTTATGATGTCACCCAATATGTATTGAGAGAATGAGAGAAAAAATACAAACCACTTCTTGGTACTAGGTTGGAGAAATACAGGGGAGAACATGAGAACAAGAAGGAAAATTCCTACCAAAGGGCTTGTGTTCTGGGGTGCAGTCCATACGCTGAGGAGATAAAGAAAATAAGGAGACAAAACTGGAACATTCCAAGAAGTGATGACTTGGTTTATAGCAAAGTGGGTACAGGGCCTATGTATGTTCACAAGACTGGGTCCAACCTTAAGAATAGGTTTGAGAGAGTGTAAGGCAGAACAAAGGGTGACATTGGAGACGGGTACACCAAAAAATGTGGGCAGTGTCAGCAGTGTAAGGAGATTATAGAAGAGAAATTAATTACCACACTAGAGTAAAGTTTAAGAGAGGGAGTTAAGAACGAACAGAAGAAAAAAACCAACTGATAAATCCACGAAGTGGCTGGGTGCCCAAGGAAAAGCACAGTACCAGGAACGATGTTTTAACAGCTTTATTGTTGATCCACTCCACAAGAACAATGCTGAACTAAATAACGTAACAGAACACAAAACACACACGGTTGAGCGCTTTCATCTGCGAAGCAGATTTCATCAGAACCAAGAAGCTCCCATAAAAAGTTCTTAAATATCCAGTTGGGCGCCAAAATAAGTAAATTGAATGATTGATATCACTCAACATATACATCTTACAGGGTTATGCCAATAAGCATGCAAAAAATACATATATAGATTGTATAAATTTATAAATGCAATAAATCAAAGGCAAAACTGGTTACAAAATGGCTTGTTTGAAAAATGAACGAAAAACTAATAATAATGTAATAAAAATATATATATAATAAATGTAGCTAATATCACATATCCAATATTTCTGATGTATATATATATCTCATATTGATAATGTATATAGATATATAAGTAAGGTGTAATAGTATGAAAATTGTATAAAATTGTATAAAATATAATGTATCAGGGTAAAAAATGACTATATACAAATTGATATGTATATATATAAATAATTGAAAAAAATGAATGAATAGATGATATTGTGTATGAGGTATAAAATGTATGTATATATATAAAAATACAAAATGTATACACAAGAATGAATGTACTAAAAAGTACTAAAAAGTATTCACAAAGACTAAACTGCCTCAAAAGTGGCATGCAACCACTCAACGTAAATAATCAGTGCTTTGGTCAATAAACTTTCGAAGGTTGACAAACCACTGGTGCAATTAATAGGACAGATCAATATATCAATATGTCAAAGTAAAAATGTCTCATAATAAAAAATGTATCATAATAATAAAAATGTACCCACATGGATCCTCCTAATCTACATAGCTGGTCGCATCTTGAATGTGGAAGATAAAGTGAATGCGTAATCAAAATATTCTACATATAAAATAATAGATAATTAATCAATAAAAATTGGTTGACAACTAATAAAGGGTATGGTACATATATTTAAAATGACTACGTTAACTGTCAAATATAAGGAAGGGTTTAATACTTATATGGTCATTGAGGCCGGGTTTAGTGGTTGCATCACAAATCATTTGCCATTTACTTTCCAGGAGAGATAAATAACATTTCCAATTTCCCCCTGCAGTTGTTGTGTCAATGTGATCTATGATGCTGAACAAAAAGGAATGCTCACTACCCCTGTCTATAGTATGCCTGCTTAGTGCATTGTTGGGGTCCTTCTTTCTTATCCTATATGTATGTTCATAGATGCGGGTCTTGAATCTCCTTTCTGTTTTGCCTATATAAAATGCATCACATCTCTCGCAGGTGGCAACATAAACTAATCTAGATGTATTACAGTTGCCACCTTTGCTGTGCAGAATATTGTGCGTGATGTTATTTAGTTTCACTAGCTTGCTAGTATTGATTAATCCGCACTGCTTGCAAGATCCACATTTTGTGGTGTGTCTTAGCATTTTGGCCTCCCTGTGTTTCTCCTGTGGCTTTTCCAACAACCTTTTAATGCTGAAAGAAGTTTTATACACAAACTTAGGGGCATTCCCCACGACACTAATAGAGTCGTCTGATATTCTAAAAAGGTTCCAGTGTTTTAAGAGTATCTCCTTGAGGGTGTTCACATATGGACTATAAGTAAGGACACAATAACATCCTTCTTGAACTCTCTTCCTTTCTTGTGAAATAAAGGGTTTGCCTAATAAGGGTGGGTATTTATTCCCCCATTCCTTCATAATATATGTTTGTATTGGTTTTGTTAAATTGTTAGGATAACCCCTATTGGAAAACATTTCGGATATCATATTGAGTATATATATTTTTATTTCATTATTATTAGTTTTTCGTTCATTTTTCAAACAAGCCATATTGTAACCAGTTTTGCCTTTGATTTATTGCATTTATAAATTTATACAATCTATATATGTATTTTGTGCATGCTTATTGGCATAACCCTGTAAGATGTATATGTTGAGTGATAGCAATCATTCAATTTACTTATTTTGGCGCCCAACTGGATATTTAAGAACTTTTTATGGGAGCTTCTTGGTTCTGATGAAATCTGCTTCGCAGATGAAAGCGCTCAACCGTGTGTGTTTTGTGTTCTGTTACGTTATTTAGTTCAGCATTGTTCTTGTGGAGTGGATCAACAATAAAGCTGTTAAAACATCGTTCCTGGTACTGTGCTTTTCCTTGGGCACCCAGCCACTTCATGGATTTAAGAGAGGGAGTTGTTTACCCCAACATGTCATATACTTGGCTAAGTGTATGGCATGCCCGAGTTATTATGTGGGGAAGACAGACAGACAACTGAGGAACAGGATTTATGATCACACCAACTGCATAAGGAAAAGTGATAAAAACAATGCTTTGTGTAGACACATACTTAAATATGATGCAAGCCACATGTTTAAATTTGGGATTTTAGAACAGGTAAAGGTAAACTTAAGGGGGAAATGTTAAGGTCAAATTAGTAGAAAAAGAGATCAAATGGCAACTCAGGCTAAATGCAACCAAAGAACCTGGGTTGAACGACCATATTCCCACTAAACCAATTTTGGATGCAAGGACATGAATAACATGTTACAGTAGGTATATGTATGCACAGGATAAAGTAAGAAACAAGTGAACAGAAAAAAATAAAAAAAATGAAAGCTGGTGCAACAAGAAAGGAGGCAACATGCCAGGTTATAATGCCCAAATAACTAAAGTGCAATATTGAGTGTTAAAGATGTGTGTGTGTGTGTATATATATATATATATATATATATATATATATATATATATATATATATATATATATATATATATAATATAGCAGAAACAAGTATTAGTATGTTATGCATGTGTTTTTTTTACAATTCTGCTCTCATACTATTTAACAAAAGTGCAATATTGCATTCTTAAGAAGTGCATATGTTTATTAATATAGCACAAATTATTTAAAAATGTACAAATGTGTTTTTATACCAAAATGTGATATACATATGTACATGTGATTGTTTTATAGGTATATTTAGAAACAATATGTAAACAGGGTGTAATAGAAAACTGTGTAGGCTGAATGAGCAGAATTAATGAATATTTATAAGGTTATATTTTATTCATGAGAAGGTCATTTGATTGAACATTCACATTGAATCTTGATTTTTTTTGAAAATGTATTACATAGGTGGGAGAAACACACATTTTATTGTTCTGATAAAGTCTGCAGTTAGTAGATGAAAGTGCTTAATCTGTGTGTAAAATAGTTTTAACCCTTAGGGGTTTGTTTTTATTTGTTTTTTATTAAAAGTGATTTTTGAAAGTAAGCATTTGCAGTGAGTTGCAGTCCTTCTTAGCATATATTTGGTATATATTTTTGGTTATTTGGTCGTATATATGCTTACAACTTGGTATTTAATCATTCCTTAGTTGTCAGAATTTAATATGGTCAATTGGGTCTTTGGAGGTGCACCATTTGTCCCATGCTTTATTTCTTGCTATGATTTTGGTTTTGGTTACTTTAGAGAGCAAGGGTCAGCCTTAGTTTTGGCTCTAAGGATGCGAATAGGAGTGTGGGAATCTGAAACGGAGAGGAATTTAGAATTAAAGTAGGCTACAGCATCATCTAGTGGAATTTCTTTAAGTATGGCCCAATTGAATGCTCTGAGTTCATTCTGAAAGTCAGTGGAGTTAAAGTTCTTGTTGTTTCTGATAGCTTTATATAGAACTTGGTGGTGGTTGTCTACTTTATGCTTAATGATGTAAGTGAATAGGTGGTCACTTATATCATCTGGGAGTGTACCCGTGTTATACAGGTCTGGGTGATTGTTGATAAGAATCCAGGCCAGGATACTGCCTTTATAGTTGGATTTATTTATTCTGGTGGGTGAGGATATAAGTTGGGTATAACCGTGAAGGTTTATATGGGTGGTGGGAGATTCAGAGGAACAACGGTTCCAGTCAATATTAATGTTTCCTAACACCATAGTTTCATGGGGGTATGTGCTGGAAAGTCATTGGAGGAAGTCTTCTAAGGTATTTGCACTGTTGCCTGGGGGGATATAAATGCAGGCAATTAATATAGATTTACTTTTGTTAAGCTGTAGTTTGTTAAGTAGGCTTCTGCATTATTGAACAAGGGGGGTTGTTGTGGGGCTAGTGTGACATCTATGGTTTTTAAACAGAACTGCTACTCCTCCACCTTTCCTGGTGTTTTGGTCTAGTGTAAGTATGTTGTACCCTGGTGGGATAACCTCATCATTTTTAGTTCCTGGTTTTAGCCAAGTTTCTGTAAGACATAGCACATCAGGTGAGTAGGTAGCTAAAAGGGCATGAAGATTATGGACCTTGTTGTTAATACTCCTGATGTTTAGGTGACAGGTCAGGAGAGAGTTAGGGGACCTTGAATTTGGCCATATGTTGAAGGTGATAGTGGGCTGGGAGCTTGTGGGAAGGGTGGATCCAGGGTTAGGATGGATGTCCCCATCCCTCATCAGAGTAAATTGTACAGTGATTATTCGTTTCAGTGCTTTACTTATTATTTTATGATAATATCTAGTTTTGGGGGAGATGGACCATGGTCTAGTTAGTTGGTGGCTGTTAAAAGTGGAGAGGATAGGTTTGTAGTGAGCTAGGGGTTGGTCTGATTCACTCAAGGTGGGAGCAGAGATGGTATGGGATATGGGGTGGTGAATGACAAGATAGGGCTGGTTTTCATAGATGGTGAGGAGATATAGCCCAGGCAATATAACTGAGAGGAACATAATTGGCCAATAATCTATAAATTCATCCTTAACAGTTAATTGGTACTGGGATTACATTTTAATTTAAGTAATTAAAGTGTTTGGTGAGTAAGGTGCCACAGAGTTGAGCAGTAGTGGGGGGTGGACCTGTGGAGCTGGACTGCCTAGTACCTTTACTTTTTACAGTGGAGCATAGAAATTATCATTTAAGCACATATTTAATAATATTAACCAAGCCTTTCAAATAGCATATCTAAATGAAACTCGTATAGAAAAATGTAGAGTGCATACAGCTGTAAGGAATGCTTGAAGACCGCACTTTCAGATCAAACAATGTACTGTAGTCGAAAACAGATCAAACATGCTTTCAACAAATGGTTTTGTCAGATCATGGAAATGACTCTATCATGCATATACGAACTGTTTAAAATGATATAACAATGATATAAACATGACATAAGAATGAAATAAAAATTATTAAAGTTTAAAGACATATATCTCATTTGAAAGATGCTGTTAATATTCTTGTCTGTCTTGAGCCGTGTGTGTGTAAACAGTGTCATAAATGAATCCAATTTCTATTAGTCTTTGTGTTTTACCAACAAAATGTGTTGTGGTCCAGCCTCCTTAATAGAAGTATGCTTTTGATTGAATGCACGCTATTACAGACAGTATGCTCTTGGCCTGATTTGCCACTCTAGTTCATTCTTTTCAAGAGTGGAGTTGCTGTCACCCTGCAGTAGGCTGTTCTTAATTCCTTCCACTACATGATAAATGAACTTGGCATTGTTGCATTATTGTGTGTGTTTGGCTAGTGGGTTGTATAGCACCTGAGGTTTTATATTGGAGAGATGTTTAGAGATTTTTTTCTTTAAGGGGTTGATTGTTTTTCCTAATGTCGTGTGCCTTGCATCGGGGGGGCAGCTGTCCCTGTAGACTACATAGTCACTACTGCAGTTTTCTTGTGTGGTGCACGAAGAACATCTTTTTTTGTATCAGGTAATAGATTTTTTTCTACTAGTAAAGTCGCAAAATCTGCAGCCTTTTGGTCCAAAGGGAAAGGTGCCTGCTTCAGAGTAGTCTGTAGAGTATATTCTAGTGTTCTCAAGCCAGCCTCTGATGTTTCTTCCTCTTTTTAAAATGAGATTGAGTCCAATAACAAGGATCTCAGAAATAGAGCAATTGCTGAAAGAATGCACAATTTGCTCTTAAGAATGAATTTGATAGCATTGATGTCCTTGGTGTACGTTAGTACCATTGATTTGCCTCATTTGTTCAGTATTTAGATCCCTGAAAATGCTACTGTATGAGGTCAGCTGCCTTCTGTTTGCCTCATATACAGAGCTGTCATCACAGATACTGGCTTTAAGAAACCTGATAGCATACGTTGATGGTATGTCCTTCCCAGGAAGTCCTTTTGTAGCTGTTCCATGTTATGAAGGAAGACATGCATTTCCAGGAGACCGTTGTTATCTACATTCCATGAGATTTAATAACATTACATTTGGTGACAATTTTACCCATAATTTTGTGGCAAAAATTGCTGGTGACATGCAGAAGGATGTTCACTCTAGTAGGTTTCATGAACAGGTTGTTTGTCAGCCTGTAATGTCTTTCTTTCTTCTGAACTGTGAGGTGTAGGAATTCTACTTTCTGATTCCATTAGTGGACAATGAAATGGAAAAAAATTGTAGATTATCAATATGGCCCAGGAAATGGTCTAGGTTGTAGGTTGACCCCTTCTACCAGATAAAAAATATCAATAAAACATTAATAGCAGTCCATCATTTTGTGGAACTCCGAAATATAAATGCTTACTTCTCAACATGCAATGCAAGGTTTGCCAGGTTATGGGCCAGGGCATCTCCTGTGGCCTTTTGTTTGCTTGTAGGTTTTGTTATTAAAAGTAAAAAAATATATATATCATTCTGAAGTGAATTGAAAAGTTCACTGAGCAGTGGGTGGTGAAGTGCCTTCTATATGCTTCTTTTATAACCTCAGTTTAGTATTCATATGACAGTATGGAAAAGAATGATTCCATGTCTGTTGTAACTAGGATAATTTCATAGGTTAGTATTAAGCTAACTGCCCTTGCAAGCCATATTAAGCATAGCCAATTATTCGTTGTGAGACTCAAACCCTGCACCTTGTGTTTGTAAGGCAAGCACCTTAACCATTAGGCCACCCTCTCAACCTAATGTCCTCAGTGATGTTGATATTTCTTATTTCCATTAAGAAGTCCATGGTATTCCGTATTTGTGACATGGCTGACCCGGCCAGGTTTTGATTTTGTGCTCAAGATAGATGGAAATAGATTGCATGACTGTGCCACTGGCCAATACGATGAGTCATTTAATTTTTTTGTGAGATTTGGGATGCCAAAAAATCTTGGCATCTCTGGAAAAGGGACTGTGAGGGACTAGAATAGCATGCACCCCATAATTCCTCCTCCTCATATAGTGACATCAGTTTGGTGCATAATCCATCATAGGTTTTCTCAGCTGTGCCAACTGAGATTGGATTTCCTAGCATATTCTCAATCTTGGTAATGTATTTTTGGTATCTTTAGCTACTTTCATAATTTTCCTTCCTTCACTGGGTGTGCTTAGTGCTCTTAGAGACTTTATTTCTTCTTTTGTTACCATTGAAGATTTTCATTCTACATGGTCTCATAACAGTTTCTTGATATCATGTCCCATTTTTTTCATAGGCCCATATCTTGGGGTGAAGTGATGGAAAAGGTTAATTGCTTTTTTATATCTTATGCCCTCTCTAAAAGAGTCATGAGTGGTCAGATTCTCCATGAAAGCTTTGACTAACTTGCGACACTAACTGTGTACACACACATTTTTCAAGATGGAGAAGATGATTTGCATCATTCAAGTGAGTTATAAGTCTTTAAAGTTTAATAACTTTTTATTTCATTCTTATGTTTATATCATGGTTATGTCATTTTAAACAGTTTTTGTAGGTATGTTAGAGTTGTTTTCATGATCTTACAAAGCCATGTTGTGAAAGCATGACTGATCTGTTTTAGGGTGCAATCCATTCTTCAAACTAAAAGTGCATTTTTAAGCATTCCTTGCAGATGTATGCAATATGGCATTTAAAAGACCCTGTTAACATTAGTAAAGATGATGAACATTCCTATGCTCTACTGTAAAAGATAAAGGTAATAGGCAGCCAAACTCTACAAGGTTCCCCCACCCGAGTAATGGCTCAGCTCTATGGCATTTTAACCAACATGTCCAATCAGTTTAATTATTCAATTAAGATGTAACCCCAGTACTAATTAAATTGTAAGGATGCATTGATAGATTATTGGTCACTAATCCCTCACGCACTCCTCCTTAAATTTGATTATAATGAGATATTTGAACTACTTATCAGTTTAATTAGTCACATTAAGGAGTAACCCCTGTACCAATTAGCTGCTAAGGATGCCTTAATAGATTATAGGTTTCTAATTCACACACACACACCCTCTGGTAACTCCAATTACAGTAAGATATTTGTTATCCAATTAAACAAGCCTAAGACCTGCATTATCACCAGTCAACAAGCTCTGAAGTACCTTCAACTCCTTATTTAAAAGCAGTGCATGTAGCAAAGGCATTGTATGTATCACAAGAGGAAGCATACTTGCATTTGGTGCAGAAAGTCATGGGTTATACTCTCACACCTTGTAGATGGATTGCTGGTACTGCAGTGCACTTTAAGAATGGAGTGTTGCCCTTCTGAGTGTGTTGTGATTTACCACAGGGGCAGTTGGTGCTGATCACAGAATTGCTCTGCTAACAATGACCATCTAACTATGGTCAGTAAGAGTACTTGAGTTTTACACAGCTAGCCATATAAAGGCCCAAGGGTCATTAACCTAGTAACCGCCTATGAACCTGTGAACCTATTCAAACACATTGTTTAGAGTATAAATCAAGTTGTCATCCATGGCATGTCTTTGTGTGAAAGCATTTATCTGGAATTTTGACTTTTACTATTTCTGTTTTCTGATTTCTGGATAAATATAAATAAAGCCATTACTTGGAATTAACACAACCTATCCATTCATTTTGTAACACCCAGTTTACCTTAATAGGATTTGTGGAAGAACCGACACTTAATGTGTAGATCCGATCCTTAACTGGTTTCAAGTTTATCATAAATGCACATACACAAACATCACAAATGGAGAACATACAGAGCAATCAGTTCACCAATAAGCATGTCTTTGGGATGTGGAGGAAACTGGAAACACTGATGAAAAGTGAAAAACCTATGTAGGCAAAGGAAAGATGTGTAGACTATGCAGAAGAGGTACAAGTACTTCAGTCAGGAAGCAAACTGGACAATCAGTCTCTCTGATACGCAATAGCTGTTTTATTTTATCCTGTTTATCTATCTATTTCTCTATTTTATTTGATGTATTTATTTTTTGGTGGGGGAAAGGTGCTGGTTCCATAACTGTAATCATAGGAATCAAAAATGATTTACTACAGGTAATACAAGGGGCATGGAAAAGTAGTAACAAATAATCTAGGGTTTATTTGGAGTGTTATGCTACAGTAGTGGGAAAACTTGTTTGTTGCAACTGTAGCACTCTACTTATTTCTAAATATTATACTTCAAAGATGGCCATTTCAAGTCAGCAACTGTACGTTTAAGCATTATGTGTAATCTGGGCACATGTAATTATTCATTTTTCAGTTTATATTTGATTTTTGAGACATTCTTAAGCATAGGACAAGTAGATATTTTACTGGGATGGTACACTCTGGGGGAGCACCTTAGCTCTCAATTAGTTTATTTTTGTTAACAGCTTGAAGATAACCATGTATACTGAATAGTGCTGCATTACTAATTTAATCTTCCATTATATTCTAAGCATGATTAAGAAATTAAATCAGTATGTTTCCTCCCTGCACATAGTTAAGTGTTTCTGTAGCTTTTCCCATCTCAGCAGCAAATCTATTTCCTGGATACCTTGATGTGCCCAGAAAACTGACAAAGCAGGGGTGATGCCTGCTCACTGCATTGACAACTGTTAACTCCGCTGTTTTTGAATTTGTCCATGATGTGTTCTACATAATAGAAAGATGTAAGTCTTGTGTCTACAGACATATTTATAGGAAGATATTCAGAAGATATGCTTTAGCTTTACTTTTGTTTGTAATGTGATTTTTATTCTCTTATGTCACAAAGCTGGAGTACTGAAATGGTGACGTGGGACCTTTACGCACATGACATATAGTTCAAGAACTCCTTGGTAATATGGGCGCTGTTGGTAATATGGGTGCTGTAACACAGGCAACTAGAGCAGTATAGACAATTTATTATTTTAACTTACAACTGTTGACTATGTTTTACTTAGATCGTAGTAGAATGATCATATTTAAAAAGAGATGCATCATGTTAGTAATCAGACTTTACAGTAGTTTTTTTTTTAAACAGACCCCCAAAAAATGTTACTGTCAACTTTAAATGGAAGGGATATATGTATATCTGTGCAGCAGTATGTACTTTTGATTCAGTAGTTCTAATAATGAAAGTCTGGTTCCCTATGTCAGGACAGTATGAAACTAGTACCATTATGGATGTAGCCGTTAAGGGGGTACAAACAGATGTTAATTGCTTCAGTGTCTCTCTTGCCTTTGTTATGAAGTACATGATAAATTCATAACTAAATTAATAATAAGTGACATCTCTGATTATATCATTAAGTGAATTACTAACAGGTTAACTGACAGACAATAGCACATATAATTTGTTTTCTTTTTAAGAACCTGGGGCCAGGTGATGCCCTCTAAAGGATCACTAGTGATTATTGATTTGTTTAATGTTTACTTCTTGAGTATAGTTCGGCGTGATCAATTATTTAGATGTCCTATGCCAATAGCAGAAAACTGATAAAATAATAATTGATGAAAGAGATATGGAAGAACTTCAAACATTTAAAACAATTATCCATGGAACCAGACAAGAAGATCTGTCCGCTAGTATAAAAAAAATAATTGCCAGTGACTTGGGGAAAAATTCACAGTATTTCACTGGTATCCATGAGATTAACGTGGAATAAAACTTTAAGGGTTTCAGGATCACAATTTAGACTAAGCTCCTATTTAATAATCATGTTAATCAACTTTAACTTTATATATTTAATGGGTTATATGTTATCAATTAAGAAGCCCTGACATGATATTGAACCTTAATAAATGCTTAATAAGATATGGGGTATAATATGGATTTATGTTATGAGCACCATAGTAGAAAACAGTAAAGATCAGGGTGGAAAAAATGCAGAGGGCATTTGCTAAGTGCAAAACAAAGTTTGAAGACCCAAATTAGTCTTATTAAGCTAAATGTGAATTGAGATGATCTTATTGATATATTTAAGAGGAGAAATGGTGATTTTATTTTTGAAACTCCAGATTTAAATAGTCGGAAGAAAAACAAATTACTAACTTAAATAAAGAACCATATCTAGGTAAAATAACTCTATAAGGGGGATCATTGAGGTAGAGAAGATCCTTAAGTACAAACAGTGTGGTTCTAAACTGTTACTCTGAAAGAACTATAAATATATGGTATTTACTTCCAAAATCAGTTATAGCATGTAACACTCACCTCTCGAGAGGAGAACTGGCCATTGGCCATTCAATCATATGATCTCTGTCTTGGCTGACTCTTCATGTGTAGGTCCTTTATTTAAACCCCGGTCACCTGGATCATAGTCATGGCTACAACTTATTAACCAGTGAAGCAAGTGTTATTCAATCACATTAACCTTAACAAGATTTATTTAAAAGTTTTCATTCTAATAAAATAATATTAGGCTAATGGCCCCTTATGCAGATGCAGATATTCCAACTTGAAAGTACAAATTTATAAGAAGGATATAAATCAGCTGTAAAAAAAAAAGGAAAAGACAAATGGCACAGTTATAAAATAAGATGTTGTTTGTCTTTTCGGCTTTTTACCAGTAAAGGGTCACCACAGCGGAACTCCGGTCCGCTAATGATTGGCAGTAGATTTTTACGAAACTCCGAGATGCCAGCTCGACGCCCAACCTTCAACAAAGGCACGTCCATTTACGCACACATGTCTTTCGAACACTACCCAACTGCAGGGAGGACATGCAGACTCCACACAGAAAGCACTCCCAAGCCACACCGAGAATCAAATGGGAGAACCTCTTGCTGTGAGGTAATAACGCTACCACCATACCACCACGTTATAAAAGAAGTAATCTACCATAATCAGTCAAATGGCATGCATATTAAAACAAGCACTTTAATTAAAACATAGCCATGAAAATTTTTATTTAAATTACAGTCAAGTAGAATGGAAGAGACATATAGAGGAGACACATAAAGATTTCTTCTTATATAGAGACCAAGTATATTTGCCTTTTTTTCTGTTCTTGTAACAGTTGTGTAAGGCAATGTCCTGAATGCTGACTTCAATTCTTTCCTCAATATGTTACTCCCTTTGACCATGTGGCCTTCATTACTGGGGCATACCCCAATGTAACCCATTGCCTGTTGGGTTCCAAAGAGTCTCTCAGCCATGCTACCATTGATGGTCAACAGTGGGAGAGTGGAGTGAACAAGAAGAAAGATCATCATAGTGGAGTCATCCAACCAGAATGGGTCATAGTAGAATCACTTCACCCCCCGAATCTGTTGACTTATGTGCATTATTTGTGGATGTCAGGTGTTGTGAGAACACCCATCCTCTAGCTCTACCTACACACGTGCCTACCAGGTGCTGATCTCCTGAACCTTCAGCCTCCATTGGTAACAGACAGCAGTGGGTTTCCTTAGCATGTTTCACCAAGAGAGGCTTAATGTCCATCTTTTCTTTCTGCCCCCCTCCTCTACCAGTGTCTGAGCTACTAAGCAACACTGTCACTGGGGTCAAAGTTGGAGCTTCATGCCCCAATGCCACAAAGCCAACAGGCAGAAGAATTGTTTTTAATTATCTTTTAAACCATAAAAGTGAGTTAATGCCTCTTATGAAGGAAGGGAGAAAATTCCATAAAATAGAGAAAGAAGTGGAAATTGCTCTGTCACCAGATTCACTTAGAGAAGGGAGTACTTAGAGATAGAATCGTTCTAAAAACTGAATGCTTCTATATGAGTATACACTAGGTGAACAGATTTGCAATAAATGGAGCAGGGGCATAGTGAATGAGAGAAAAACAAGAGGTATTTTGTCCAGTAAGTTCTTTACAGCGGTGTGCCCCCTGGAGACCCTGAAGCAAATGTTGCTACTGTGTTCTTTGCAGTGGTGGGCTTGCCTACTTTATTATATGGAGGCAAATTTAAAATCATCCCACGAATACCTAATGATGGAGTGATTTTATCTCTGGCTACAGTAAGTTTGTTAGTCATGAAGACTGGTTCCTTAAAGTCTACTATCCCTTCTTTTTCATATAGATCTTTTTGACAACTTTCTGTTGAAAATGAGAATATATGAAATATAGCCAGGTGTTTGATGCAGTGGACATGAGTAATGATGTCTGCATCTTGAAAAAGAATGGTTTTGGAGTTAGCAGAACTTGTTAAATACTTTTAGTGCTAAACAGCACAGTATTGTTTTTAATGTATTGAAATGGGAGAGTTTTGACTGATCCAGAATTTTATGTATTTAAAATTCCACTTCAGCCAATGGACTTATGTAAGGCAATAACTTCTACATCTTAAATGATTCGAGAGATTCCTAAAGGCTGAGGTAAAGGAATAACCCCAGGTGGAATCATCTTTATTCATTAGTGAATAGGTTAAATTAATCAATTGAGTAAGGGCTGCAATTGTTTCATGTCTGAGCCAGAAACCATACCTAGTGGTAGTGAGATAACAGAGCTACTTAACAAAGGCACTGCTTTAATAATATATAGCTTATCTCTTCCCCAGATAACTTACTGACCCACATGTTCATCCACCTTACCGGGCATAGAACTTTACATTGTACATTTTAGGGGTGCAGAGGTATAGTCTGCAGATAGGTCTTCAATCTCAACACATGTGGGTGATCTGATCTGTGAAGAGTGATTGTGCATGCTATGTGTGCTTCCTTGGCTTGCCTACCCTTGGTCAAGTGTAAAATGTATGAGGTCAGAGCACATCAAGTACAGTTTCATGAGCTTCAACCTGTCAGTTGCTGTATCCCTTTGAAAATAACTGCTGATACAGTTTCTACTAGTGTGCTGGAAATGATTCAAAGTTTCTGGGCTTTTCAATTTTCTCCATGGTTGTTTAACCATGATGCTAGTATATCTATGTAAGGGGGCATACCCCCTCCCCCATGCAAAAAATGCTTTTTTTTCATACAGTTGAGATTAGAAGATTTATTTCATCCAGTAGTAGTAGTAGTAGTAGTAGCTATGGCACTTGACTATTCATAGCAGAGCTGTATTATTTTCCATAGGTTGGGGGATGGACCTTTAGTCTGGCTCTAAGTATTTTTAGGAACTGAGGGCCAAGTTATCTTTATCTAAGATCCAAAAACATTTCATGTTTTTATCAACAATTAATTATTTCTGAAACCGACAGGATTTGGAATTCAAATATCGGTTTCCCATCAAGATGATTTATAGAAATAGTGGTCTGGGCAGTGAAAGATTCACAGCTAAAGCAAGCAGGAATGTGATCTTTTTTATATCTTTACTAGATGTGCTAAAATCAGTATTGACTTTGAATGTAGTGTTGGCATCTCTCTAATTCTTTTTTTGAAGGGGGTGGATAAAGTTTGAACTTGGGGCTTTTTGAAGAAATAGCTTTCATAAGGGCAAATCACCAACTTGCATTTCTTTCTTAGCTCTCTACATGTTTAAAATAAACAAAGGGTTTTAACTATAGAATAGTTAATCCATGATTTATCTTCTAACAATAGAACAGATTTGACATCTGATGAGATCAGGCAGAAGAGTTGCCCTTAACCCTCAGCTTTTTTAAAGGAGCGAATTTGTTTTATGTTTCCGAATATTTGTTGAAAGTACTCGAGGTCATCATCTATTGTTGGAAGCTCTGGCACAGGTGTGCAATGTATAATGCAAATACTGCAATGCAAGAATTTATTTGTCTTTGTTTACCTGCAAAGTCTAACTAGGCAAAGCCCATTTTCAGAGGAAGTTCTGGTAGAAAAGTTCCAACAGATACATTTAAGATACTCATGACAAACCAACTTTTTTACAAAGATACATTACACGTATAGTTTTTAAAATGTCCAGATACAAACAAGTAGTTGTTTTGTAGTGACACTATATAAACATAACACATATTTCTTCTTATTTGGTGACATTAACATAATAGTGCATTCCAAGTATCAAACATTAATATGCAAATAATTTGTGTACAATATATGTAACAAGCAGACATTAGATATGAATTATAAGTCATGGATAAGGAAAGTTACAGTATAGATGTTAGAAATAAATAAAATTGAGGTAAAGACTGTAAAACATTAGCTAGTGGGTAGATAGTAGTTTAGCTAGATGATGGAGAGAGGTATTATATAGTTCATGAGTCAAGGACAGTGGGAATAAGAATACTGGGGTATTTCCTGGCATAAAGCTTGACTATAAGAAACTGGTGGAGAGTATTTGAAGGAAATAGATAAAATGGAAATGTCTGAAAGGAATTGAAATATAAAGTGGGGATTAAGGTAGGAAGGAAGCAGAGGAGTGGAAGGAATAGAACGGTTTGTTGTGTAGAAGAGGATAGAGGTTATAAAGAGATAGGGGATATGAACTGACAAAGGAAAATGAAGCTACCCAGGTGAGAAATACTGCAATTTGATAGAAGTGAGTTGTCAAGTAGGTTAGATGATATCTTCATATACCAGGTCACTTATGGCATAGGATAATTTACCAGCAGTATTGAAATGGTTAGGATGGTTACCCAAAAGCCAGTTCAGTGTACTCTGGCTTATAGATCTTGGCTCAGTCCTGGCTATAAGACAAATTATTTGTTGGAGACCATTAGTTGTAATAAAATGGTAACTTGGTAGCTACAGAATGAGAGCCAGTGCAAGTTAAAGGTCTCTATCCAAGCCATTTCATTGTGAAGGTTTATAGAACTCCAACTAGAGATTTCATTGGCATGCCTTATAGCTTAATGCATCAAAATTATTTGCCTTCATATACAGTATTACAATGGGAAGTGTCTTTAGACAAATCAGAATACAGCTAAGATGATGTTAGATATTGTAGGGTATGGAAACTTATGTATTTGGAATAGGAGTACTTTAAATAATAGTAGAGGTGAGCATAAAACAGAAATAGACTATTTTTAATTTTATCAGGGTTCAAACTTATAGATGAAGGGTTTCAGAGACAAATTTTTCAGATCATAGGGCTATCTGGATTACTTTGAAAACTAATTCAGATTATATAAAAATAGGAAAGTGAATAAAAAGTTAAATGGGATAAGGGAAGATAGGTATAATAAATTTATGGAAGGACCTTATAGAAATGAGTTTTTTTTTTATAAAGACTGGTCAGAATGGTGGGGTTAGTGGGATAAGGGAAGATGGGTATAATAAATTTATAGAAGGACCATATAGAAATGAGGTCTTTTTATAAAGACTGGTCAGAATGGTGGTTGCAATTTAAACAAACATATAAAAAGTGTTATATAAGCTGGGAAAATATTAAAATAAGGAAGGAAAATACATTATGATCAAGTAATAAGAACATTTGTGTTAGCTTAGAAAATAATGAAGAAAGATATTGTACCATAGAAGAGGAATTATATGACTTAAATAAAAAATACAGTATTTGCTATAGAAGCAAAAATATTTTTTACAAGGAAAAAATGAGAAAATTGCACTATATTTGAGTACATTTTTTTAAAGAAAATTATAGTATTGTGAGACAAATGAAGGGCATCTCAGGTATATTACATAGTACACAAGATAATATTATGGAAATAGTAGAAGGATATGTTAAAGAAAATTTTAAAGGAAAAAAATCCAATATACTAAGGAATGGAAAGTAGATTTTTTTCAGATGAAGATAATAAAAAATTGGAAAAAAGAATTAAAATGGAAGAATTGGAAAGTATTTTAGGAAAAGTAAATCTACAGTCTGTGCCAGGTCCAGATGGAATAGAATATAGACTATATAAAATATGACATAAATTCAAAAAAGAGTTTTTTTTTTAAACTGTTAAATAAATGGCTAAGAAAGGGATTTCAATATAAAGGGCTGTGTAGTGGTGCAATTAAATTTATATGGAAAAAAGTGACAAGTGTGAAATACAGAATTGGAGACCTATAGTTCTTAATAATACTAACTACAAAATTTTTATGAAAATTTTGTAAAAAAAAAAAAAAAAAAAAAAAAAAAAAAGATGGAAATTAAATTTGGTGAGATTTTAAATAAAAATATATATGGTACAAAAAGTAAAAGTGCAGGATCAGATGATTAGATAATTAGTGGATAACATTTTAAATAAGAAGGTTCAAGCAAAAATAATGGTGGGTGATTTAAGTAAAGCCTTTGATTCAGTTCAGCATAACACCCTATGGAGAATATTTGGCATCTATAATATAAGTAACAAGATAAAATCTGTCTGTATTATGGATTATAGCTTAAATGTAGTTAAAGTATTAATAAATGGTTGGCTTAATAAGGAATTTGTGCTTGAAAAGGGTATAAGGCAAGGTTTCCCTTTGAGTAGCATTATTTTTGCATTAGTAATGAATGTGATTTTGACACACATTAATAGAGAGATGAAGAATATGGAATATATAACTAATGAATGTATAAATATTCCTATTATGCTATTATATGCCAATGATATTATTTTTGTTACAAGAAATCAGAAATAAATCATTAATGTGATAAATTATTTACAGGAATTTATACAATAAATAGTTTTTTTTCTATAAATAAAGATAAAAGATAAGGTTTAGGTTATGATGGCATGTTAGGAGGTATTGATTTGAATGTGATAGGAATAAATATATTTGGCTTAACTTTTGTAAGAAGACAAAATATGAGAGCTATATGGGACGAAAAATTAAAATTCATGAAAAACACTTGTGTTTTAGAAGACTTTTAGATTATCCTTTAAGAAAAAATTGTATTTGATTAATTCAATTTTGCTTGCTAGAATTTCTTTTTTAGTAAGTGTATTTAATATCCCTATGAGATTTAAAAAGGTAGTTTAAAGTATAATATTTACATTTATTTGGGAATCAAGATTAAATCTAGTAAAAAGAGGAGTTTTATATGCTCAAAAAAAAAAGAAGGTGATTTGGGATTGATAAAGCCTAGAGTGTATATAGCCTCCTTACACTTATATACCATGTTAAAAGTTTGAAGGATAATAATAATTCCTTATTGGTGAGAATTTTAAAAATTAAATATAGTACTGAATGGATGCATTTTTTTGAGTTTTAAGAGAAGGAGAGTATGTGATAATGAGGAAATGAATAATTATCAAGACAAAATTCTGCTTTGAAAAAATCAATGAAATTGAAGATGTGAGAAAGTTATGGTATCATAATATTACGAAAATGTTTTTTTTACATTTATCTAAAAAAAGTCATGTGCAAAAAAAGGCTGCAATTAAAACAAGAATGGAAAGATATAAAAGTATGTGGGCATGTTAAGATTTTTTATGGAAGTTAATTATACAGCAATTGCTAGTAAAAGCAAACATGCCAAAAGCACAAATAATAGGAAGTGCGTGTATTGTAATCAATTTGAAAACAGTGAACATGTTTTTTAAGTTGTAAAAGAGTTAAATCATCATGGAAAAAGGTGATAGATTTGACATATTTAGAAAATTATACAGAAATAAATAGTCTTAAAATGGATATAATTGAGTATGGACATTATTGGGACAAGACAAAAAGCTATGTTAATAGAATTGATAAGAAGATGTTTTCTATAATTTAGAAAATATGAAATCAAAGAGTGAAAGAAATTATGTTTAATGAAAAGTGGGATTTAGTTAACATGTTAAAAAAAAGATTTTAGCTGTGGAAATGTAGTGGGGGTCCAATAATGTAAAATGAGTAAGTTTTTGTGATAAAAGGAAATGTGATGTTTTAGGTATATGTTTATAAAAACTGTTACAATTTGTAAATAATGGATGTATTGTAAATAAGATAAATTGTATATAATGTAAATAAGTATTATTTAAATAATGGACCCCTACTGTTTTCAAAAGATACCAAGGGATCTTTTACATCCACCTGTGCTAACACCAGCTGAAGCAGATGGGGCATTGGTTTGACATCTCATCCAAAGGATGACACACCCAGGAGTACAACACCCACCTTAGGCTGCACTACAGTGCCAACTGTCAATGTATGTGGTGTGGGAATGGAACTCACAGCCTCCTCCACCAAAGGTGAGTGTACTACCTGTTGCACAACTGACACTTCTTACAAGCAATCCTACTTAAATTTGATTTCATAAAATCAAGTCTGGTTTTGATATATCTATGCAGGAACAGTTCTGTAGGGGATTGTGCTCTAATGTAAACTGGTGCTTTAGGTAATTACTGGACTTGTGGCCCAAGAGACTATTGAGAAGTTTAGTCAAATTTCCCATTTCCCCAAAGCAATGGCTGGTAAAATGACTTGCTCTGATTCACACACTATGTGGAAAGAGCAGAACTGTCTGGTAACAGTGGGGGCGAGTATATCTCAATCCCACTTTGCCCGGTATTGAGGAGAGCAAAAAATAAAACTATGGCAGACTCATATGTACATAGGTTCATAGGTAGGTACTAGGCTATTGGCCCTAGGGCCTATAAAAGTCTAGCCAAATGGTACCCTGGCTTTTGCCACCCAAGAAAATTATTTTCCTGTGCCCCTGTCAAGCAGAGCTACAGAAGTGATCTCTGGGGTGAATTTCCTATCTCACATCCAATCATCAAGATTTTTCTAGAAGAGTGCTAATGAGGAGCTTTGTTTGATATAGATAGGTAGTTTGTTCCAGAGTATGGGAAGTTTCTGGGACAGGAATTTATTCCTCCAGCATGTTCTGTTTATTGTGGTGACAAGGTTTAGGTCCCTAGACCATGTACCTCAGAGGAATTGGGATTTCTTTAAGTGGAGCATGTCCAACAGCTCTGGGTTTGACATAGCTTTGTATGTTAGGCAGGGATCACCTCTGAGTAGGTGATATGCAACAGAGTAAAGCTGGAGTTTTTTTGAGATGGTCTGCGTAGGGCATCAGTTTGAGGCCAGTAATCCTCTTTGTGAGATATGTCTGTGGCCTTTCCAGTTGTTGTAGATGTCTTGTGAGGTACATACCAAAGGGAAATTGTACTCTATAATGGGTCTAATGAGTGATGAGTAGAGGGGAACAATGACCTCTTTTTTCCTGGATGAGAAACCTTTTGTGATGAGGTGTGCCATGTAGAAGGATTTCCAGACTACTGTGGCAATGTGATTATCAAAGGAGAGACTACTGTCCACTTGTGTCCCAAGGTCTCTTATCACACTTTCAGTGTTAAGTAGACTACCGCCTATGTGGTAGTTCATGGGTACAGAGTTTTTACCAAAAGGGATGACAATGCACTTTTTGGCATTGAGCTTGAGGCAATGGCTTTGACACCAGGCATCTGTCTCAGTGAAGCCCTTTTGTAGGATAGCCACATCATTAGGAGTTTTGATTATGGCTCCTAGTTTGCAGTCATCTGTGAAATTTGTTAGCCAAAGACCTTCTGTGTTAGCCTGTACTTCAGGGAAGTAGATACCGAACAGGAGAGTACCTAGGACTGAACCCTGTAGTACTCCACTTGCCACTGGTCTAAAGTTGGATTTAGAGTTGGCTACTTTCACAGTGTGGGTTCTGTCAGTGAGCCAGTTGGCAACCCATCTTGTGACATAGGGATTTATACCTAGTTTAGTGAGTTTATCTATAATTCCAGAGTGGGGAATGGTGTCAAAAGATAAAGAAAATTAACCAAACCAAATAACACAAAGAAATAGGCCCCATGCACCAATGGTGTCAAAAACCTTGGCAAGATCTAGATAGGCTGTGTGAACCACCTTACTCTCATCTACGGCTTTGGTGACCGCTTCAAAGAAGTCTATCAGATTTAGAAGACATAATCTGCCTTTTACAAACCCGACTTGAGTATGGTCCAAAGTTTGGAGATTATCAATGTCATTGTTTATAAGTTCTACAATGATACGTTCCATAGCCTTGCAGACCAGGTTTGTCAGGCTAATGGAGCGGTAGTTCCCGGGGTCCATGGTGGCTCCCCCTTTGTTGAGTCGGATAACCATTGCTGTGTGCCATTCAGTGGGCACAAAGCCTAAGGTGAAGCTATGATTGAACATGGTACTTAGGTGGGGTGCCAGTTCATTCTGTAGTTCATGTAGAACGCAGCCTGGGATGTTGTCAGGTCCCATGGATGCTGTGTTCTTGGCTTTGGAGAGTGTGTTTTTTACCTGTGCAGCCATGATTACAGGAACTTTGCATTCTTCTGGTATAGAGATGGGCCCTTTAGGGGATGAGAGAGTGGTAAAGTTAGCACTGAACCTATCTGCCAGGATGTTGGCAATATCAGTTGGTTCTGTATATTTAGTGCCATTGTGCTGTAACTCAGAGCAGATCAGAGTGTTGCCATTGAGATTTGTGACATAGCTATAGAATGCTTTGTGGTTGTCTTTAGAATCAGTGGTGATTTTGTTTTCGTAACTAGCTTTGGAGGATTTTATGAGGGATCTCAGCTTCTTACTGAGGCTGACCACGGAGTTCCTCCAATCATGGGATTTTACTCTTTTTTTGCAACAGTTTCATTCTTCTGTTGTAGAGTTTGTTTATGGCAGGGGACCACCAGATTGGCTTCCTTTTTTTGGAGGATAGCATCTTGGTTCTGTTAGGGATTGCATGATCCATGCACTCATGTAAGTACTTATAAAATGCAATTTTATAGGATTCAGCAGTCATACCACTATTGTCCATGAGCATGGGCATGGTGAAGTTTGACACTTCTGTCTTAAGAAGTGTGAAGTTGGCTTTGGAGAAATCTTTTACGGTGGTTTCCCTAATGGGGGGTGGGGTTGGGATGTGGATGTCTAGGGTGATTTGCTTGAGGTCGGATCTGACCAATGAGGAATTGACCTCTGGTGTGGAACACCGGTTGTTAATGTTGGCAATAACCAGGTCTAGGATATTGCTGCCCCTGGTGGGGGTGTGGATAAGTTGATCCAAAGCGTTGGAATTTATGAATTCCAGAAAACGTTGAACACAAGAGTTGGTACATGAGTAGCTTTCCCAGTTAATGGTGGGGTAGTTAAAATCGCCCATTATTAGGGTGTTAGGTTGTACCCTAATATTTTCTAGTGTATCAAGAAATGAGGAGTGGGAATTCTGGGGCATGGTGGGGGATCTGAAGCAAGTTACAATTTGGATTGCGGTCTTGCCCAGAGTTAGTTGCACTTGGATAATCTCAGATGCATTATGCTGAGCAACTAGCCTGGAGGTGTGGATATCCTTAATGAATATGGACACACCTCCACCTTTAGTGCTTCGGTCCAGGTTAGGTGGCCGAAAGCTGTTGTATAAATTATAGCCTGGCAATGCAGGGGTGCTCTCTGGAGCCTTGAACCAGGTCTCTGTCACTGCACAGATGTCGATATTCTCCATTTTAAGGAGTGCAATGAGTGAGTGCATTTTGAGGTTTAGACTTCTAGCATTAAGTAGCATTACCCTCAGATTTTGCTTGCTTGTGCCTGTTACAGTGGTGAATTTGTCATTTGAATCTTGCCTAAAAAAGGCACTATAGGGGTGGCAAGAGCCTTAGCCAGTATTTGGAATCCCAAGGGTGACAAGTGCAGGCCATCTCTGGCAAAGCATCGCGTTTTTTTTATCATGTCATCCCAGGCAGTCAGATACTGGATCCCCTTAGAATGACACCAGAAGCTTAGCCAATTGTTGAAGTCAATCATTTTGTCCTTGTACTGTGGTATCATTCTGGTTGATGGCAGGATGCTACTCAGGGCTAGGGTCATACCTGCCTGGACTACAAGATCGGACAACTCCTCCATGTCTCTTTTCATGTAGTCCATGGAGGTACATCTCAGGTCTTTCACACCAACATGGACAATGACAGAGTCATATTTGTACTTGTTGTGGAGTGACCTGAGTGAATGCATTATGTGGCGGATCCTGGCACCTGACAGGCAGCTGACAGTAACTTTCTCCTTGTTTAGCCTGGTGAGTGGAACATCAATGTGCGTGACTATAGAGTCACCTATGGCTAGAGTGCTGGGCACGTTGTTATATCTTATGGGCTGTGGTTGAGTGACACACTGAGTTTGTGGGCTATGTGTCATTCAGGTTGTGTTGGGGGGTGGAGGTTGCTTGCGTTTCTGCTTTGAATGTCCCTGTTGCTTGGGTATATTTTTTTGAGAGCCTCCGTGAATGTAGGTATGTGTTTTGTGTTTCTATGTGTGTGTTTTTGTGCTGGAGGGTTTGAAGAACTATGTGATGAGTGTGGTGTGGTGCAAGTGTTCACCTTCTCATCTTGACTGTCTAATCCAGTCTTGGGTGAAGAGAGCTTTGCTTCCAGTTTTGCTATATAAGTGCAGCTCTCACAGGTTGTAGTGTTGGGTGGTAGGAGGAGAGGGTTGTCTGTGTACATGAGGCAATTGCTGCATTGCCCCAAGATGCCCAGATTCATCAGGTAGACAGGAGAAAACAGTTGGAGCTGACCCTTAGACATGCCTGGATAGGTGCTTATTTATTAAGTACTAAAAATTTTTTTCCTCTGGACAAGTGAGGAAAAGTGAGTTATGTAGTAATTTGTAGCTTATTTAATGCTTACAATGAATTCTGAACAAGTGCTGAGCTCAAAGAGACAGATTTGAGTGCTGAAACTAGAATACTAGCTAGTTCTAAGAAACAAATTTAAGCTAGAAGTCTTCCCTCCAACACAGAAAGGCTTGGGGGCTCAGAAGCTTACAGACAGTCCTGGATACAGCAAATCTGTATCTGGACTAGACGACTTACGGGAAAGACAAGAAACAAGCTTAGAAATTTTTTTTTAGGAAAGTGGAAAGGGGAAAAGAGGAGCAGAAACTAATTGGGTTGGCCTTCTCAAATTTTCTCCCTTGATTAGGTAGAATGAGGTAATGACACTAGACTGGGAGGCGTGTCCCAGATCAAATTTACAGTAGGTGCGGGCAACTGCAAAACCTCCAAGTATAAAAACAGGATACCAATAGAGAGGAAAGGTGGGAAACAAAAATCAGAACAAACAAATCCAACCAGATGCTTAACAATTGTAGAAAATTCCTAGTTAATACCTCACACACAGTGAAACTAGCTAGCAAAATATATGCAGACAATAAAAGTGCTATAAATAACTCAGAAATAAGCAAATAAATGGATACGTAATGTTATATATCACAGATTAGTTGGCTCAGAGCCTTTCCTCTGACTTCCTCCGATTAGCTCAGTGTGAAATGGCAGAAACACTCACAAGTTAACTGCTTAAGTAGCAAAGTTGAAACCTGAAACAACTTTAAAAAAAGCTTAAAAGAACCAATGAGGTGCTTACTCCAAGGCATAGTTCAGGCAACCCCAGTCAGCCAATGACCATAAACAATTCACTCTCACTGAAATGCTATACTGGCTTTGGCTAAGCTATGATGGCCTGGAACATGTGCTCAGACACACAGCCTCTACTAATAAAGAACTAGGTCTAAAACACAAGCCTAAACATGGACAATGCTACACTACCAGCACTACTTAGGTAGAAAAATCTGCAGAAATGTTTAAACAGATAAAGGATCAAGGAGACTCTAGAGAATGCTTTTAAATGCAAACAAGTTATATGATACACTCCTAGCAGGAAATCAGAACAAACAAACCCAACCAGATACTTAAGAATTGCAGAAAATTTCTAGTTAATACCTCACACACAGTGAAACTAGCTAGCAAAGTTTATGCAGACAATAAAAGTGCTATAAATAACTCAGAAATAAGCAAAAAACAGGGTACTTAATGTTATATATCACAGATTAGTTGTCTCAGAGCCCTTCCTCCAACTTCCTCCGATTAGCTCAGTGTGAAATGGCAGAAACACTCACAAGTTAACTTCTTAAGTAACAAAGTTGAAACCTGAAACAACTTTAAAAAAAGCTTGAAAGAACCAATGGGGTGCTTACTCCAAGGCATAGTCCAGGCAACCCCAGTCATCCAATGACCACAAACAGTTCACTCTCACTGAAATGCTATACTGGCTTTGGCTAAGCTATGATGGCCTGGAACATGTGCTCAGACACACAGCCTCTACTAACAAAAAAATACGCCCAAAACACAAGCTGAATATGGACAATGCTACACTACCAACACTACTTAGGTAGAAAAAAAACTGCAGGCATTCAAAGATGGCTGCCGTTCTGTAAGCACTGCTGAACTGCAGCTCTCTAATTAACCTGAGGAAATCTAAACCCTGAGTGGATAATATAAAGCGTTTAACATCAAATCTTCGATAAAATAACTTCAACTACACTTAACTATCTATTACTAAGAAGAAAAACCGGAAAAAAGGAATATATTTCACTGGATTACAACAGATTAGCTGGCTCTGCAGAGAGAAGTAAACAAAGGAACCGTGTGCTTTTTATACTGCAAGTCTTTGTGTTCAAATAAGATGTCAAAGGAGAAAAAAAACATGGATACAACCACTACTAAAACAAAACTTTCGGAATTGCAGTCACTTGAAAAGGATGTGATTTCTAAAAGACAAAAAATTACTAAAATACAGGAACAACAGAAATCAGGGACCAAATCTAAATCTGAACAACCATTAAACATGGAAGATATCAGAAATGCTCTGCTACCCATACAAGAAGCTCTGAAAGAACTGAATTGTCAAATACAAACATTTGGGAACTCGTACTCAGTTGCTGGAGAGAATGGACAAGACGGAAGCTCGAATTTCTGAAAATGAGGATAAATTAACTCTACTTGAAAAGAAAACTAATCTACATGATGTGGATATACAGGCTATGCAAAACAAGCTTACGGACTTAGAAGCAAGATCCAGGAGAAACAATATTATTCTCAGAGGGATTCCAGAATCTATTCAGTATAATGAATTAATTCCATCCATATTACAAATATTTAAAGTGCTGTTAAATGACTCTGATGGGGTGAAACAAATTATTATTGAAAGAGTGCACAGAGCTTTGAGAGAGTCACAAGCATCTAACTTTCCTAGACCTGTATATGTTAAAATACTTAACTATCAAGATGTAATCAGAATACTCACTACTGTAAAACAAACTGGAGGCTATATCATGTGGAAAAATAATAAAATATCCATGTCACAGGATTTATCCATACAGGTAAGACAAGCTAGACAGTCTTTGTCTCCATACTGTAAATTTCTTATTGACAAACAAATTAAGTTTCAAATGAAATACCTAAATATGATGGGATTAAACATGCTATTTCCACTAACAATGAGGCAAAAAATCTGTTTCTTAAAGTTTTCAAGGCTTTACCTGTATCAGAGACTTGAATTGAACTTTCGTTGAGACTGGCATGCTGCTGAGGTCGGATCCATTGTTTACTGTGTTCCCAGGACTGGATAATCCTTTGTTTGTGTTTAAAAAGCTCTAGGCCTCTTCCAGAGTAATAAAACTGTTTGTTTTTGCTTATCTTGATTACCTGCTTTCGTTTCCCATTGTTTTATGGCTTCTACAAAGTTTTTTCGACGAGGAGGAAGACAGGAAGTGCCTAAAATGCTGTTGTGGGTGCAGATTTCGCTGTGACACTTCTGTAAAAGCGGTCCCTCGTCGCGAATATTTCACAGGGTTTCCAGGCTTGGGAAACCAAAGGAAACTGTTTTAACATCTTTTTATTCATTCAACTTCAAAATAACACTGTTGTATGGTAAAGTAAGCACATAGGAATATTTTATTTGTTTCTCTTATACATGTTTAGGTAGAATTTTGTGGTTATATTATTTAGAGATGGTGCAGGGATTTAGTAATGTTTGTATAAATATGCTTCTCATTATAGTTCATAATGTTCATAAAAAGTGTTAAAGTGATAATGCATTTTATATTAGTTAGCTAGTAGTTTGCTTTAGTATAAAACTATGATAGTGTGGGTTTATAACCAGGGGTACCTGTTTTTACCTATATATTTATTTTAACATAGGGTTGTATTTTAATATTTTTTTTTTTTGTGTGTGTCTCTATGCATACGGTTTATCTATAGATAGCTAATCCAAATATTAAAACTTCTTTTTTTCAATTTATTTTCATATGCACTGTAATATTCTATTTTAATTTGATTTGCTTAAATATACTTGACTGGGGAGATGTAGCTCAATGCAGTGCTTGTTAGGGAATGCTTAGTTTAGGCTTTGTCGTAGTTAAGTTAGATTATATAGGTCTCAACTATGGAACATGTTTGAAATTTTATAATGTGATGTTTTCCTGTTTGTTTCTTTTCTTAAACCTTCTATTATTCTATATTCCAGATTATGTATGGTTTTGAATATACTGTATTTTTTTTTATCTTTTCTCTCCAAAACCGTTATTGTACAGTCAACCTTGGTAATGTGGGAATTAGATTCATGGAATGTAAAAGGGCTCCAGAATTTAAAGAAGAGGAAACTATTGTTACATGTATTGTTGCAGGCTAAGGCATGGTTTATTTTACTGTAAGAAATGCATTTAATGAATGATCAATGGGTTGATATAAAAAAAAAGAAGTGGATCAGAGAACTAATAGCATTGGAAGGTAAGTCAAATAGTGCTGGGGTAGCTATAATTATTAAAGACCAATATAAGGACAAAATTTTAGATTCTAATACAGATAAAGATGGACGATGGTGCTATGTTATTCTGGCATCTACCTTATTTGATAAACCTATTTTACTTTTAAACATATATGCACCTTGTAATGATCAACAAATATTCATAACATCACTGTATTCAATTTTAACACAATTTGATAGATACTACGTAATTGTTGGAGGTGATTGGAATGCTTATCAAAATCCGAAGTTGGATAGATCTTGTCCACACAAAGCATTCAATAAACATGCAGTATTGGCACCGGATGATATTAAAGAAGACTTTCAACTTTATGACCCTTTTCACTATTTAAACAATGCTAATAGTACAAATAATTTTACATTTTATTCCCCATGTCATAAAATGTGGTCCAGAATAGATTTCTTCCTGATTTCAAAAACATTGATTAGTTTTGAACCTATAGTTGTTATACATGCACGGTATTTATCAGATCATTCGAAAATTTCGCTGAGTTTTGCTAAGGAGATAAAAGATACATTGCGGCAAAGAGGCTATAACTAGTCTCTTAATCCAAATCTGCTGAATAAGGAAGAAATAATACAGGAAATTACAAAGTACCTTAAAGACTTACTGGTTAGTCTAAAGAAACAACAATATGCCCCAGATATTGAATGGGCAACAGTTAAAACACAAATAAGAGGGATCCTTTTGCAAAAAGCCTCATTATAAAAAAATACTAAATAAAGATATTCAAAACTTGGAAACGAAAATTAAATTATTGGATCAACAACTGATTCAGAATTTTAATGAACAAACAGAGAAAGAACTATTTAAATGTCAGAAGGATCTCTTCTTAATACAAAATAGTAGATTAACATTCCAAGAATATAAGATGTTAGCGAGATATGCTAATCACGTTCAAACACCATTGAGAGCATTGGCTAGGATCATTAATCAATCAAAAACAACACTACAAATTTCGGAAATACAATTTAATAATAAAATATATTCTAAAACAGAGGATATTATTAATATTTTTGAGAAAATATATACAAAAATTTATGATGGGCAAAAGGATATGTCCTTGCATAGAATCTATGAAAAATTTTTACAATCAATTAAGTTTCCAGAAATAGGAGAGGATATTCAAAATGATTTAGTTAAACTGATATTTGAAGAAGACATAGTATATACAATTCAACATATGAAATCACATAAATCATCAGGCCCTGATGGGATGACAGTGGAGTTTTATAAAAGGTTTGCAGATATTTTTGGTAAGATACTTTCAGTTATATTTAACTACATAATTAGGAATACTATTAATGATCCTCATCTTAACGCCTCAAAGACTATTTTTATACATAAAGCCAATTCAAATCCTCAAAACCCCGATAATTATAGACCAATATCATTAATGTAGACATGAAAATTTTAACCTCCATTATAGCATCTAGACTGAAGAAAATCATGACTCATATAATATCCAAAGAACAGGCTGGATTTATGGCAGGTAGACAAACCAGTGATAATACTCTTACATTACATACTATGATAACACATGCTAAACAAAATAATCTTAATATCTATGCCCTTATAATTGATGCACAGAAGGCCTTTGACAGGGTTGATACAATTTTTTTGTTTGCTCTTTTACCTTATTTTAATATATCCCATGAATTTGTTCAAATGTTGCAAATATTGTATAGTAATCCCTATACTACACTGTGCATTAATAGAAGCCTCTCCAAAAGAATACAGATTAAGACTGGAACACGCCAGGGCTGCCCTTTGTCCCCTTTACTATTTAATCTTTATCTTGAACCTCTGTTCTTATATATTAAACAGAATGTCTATCATAATGTCCCAATAATTTATGGAACTAAAATTTTAATGGCAGCTTTTGCGGATGATCTTAATATTTATTGTGCATCTCCAATATCTGACACTGATAAATTATTGAAGGCTGTTAATGATTTTTCAGAAGTCTCTAACTACAAAATTAACTTGGAAAAAAACAATATTTTTCCTTTAAAGACACCTAAACCTTTTTTGTTATTGCCTTTGGTTGGGCGGATAACATTTAAAGAAAAAATTAAATATTTAGGTATTGTGTTTTCTACAGACAATAAAGACTTATACAATAATAACATTAAAACAATTTGGGACCAAATCATTTCTGATTTCGGGAGGTGGAAAAATTTAAGATTGCCACTACTAGCAAAAGTTTCAAAGATCAAAATGAATGTGTTACCAAGATTACTTTATATTTTAGGTCAGCCCAATTAATACTTTCGAAGACATTTTTTAAAAAAAATTCATAAAGAATTAGCTAAATTCATTTGGGAACCAAAAAAAAACAGGATATCTTATGATAAATTAATGACCCCAAAAAATAAAGGAGGACTGGAGTTGCCTAACTTCGAATTGTACTACCTAATCGTGAACTCTAATAGAATTCTAAGAATTGCCAACTATGATACAACTACTACTAAGTGGACACCAACTTGGGTGATTTTGAATTATAAATATATTTTAAAGTTAAACATTAATCCTAAAGCAATACCCTTTTTAGGTAAAGATACTTTGAAAATTTATGGGATTATTGAACACATTAAAACTAACATATTATCTATACAAGATTTATTTCAATTTTTGGATCTGGGTCAATATATGATGGTTTTCAATGCTTTCATAGGAATCCTAATTTAAAATTGAACAATCAATTAATTGATCTTAAAAAGTTTCCACTAATAGTTAATTTAACTTTGATTGATATATACAAACATCTGGACCGCACGGCCAATCAAATAAGACAAGAATTTAACTTGCCCAAAAATGATCTTGTTATTTTGAGACAAATTAGAGAACTTGCTATGAGATACTTTATAAATTTTAAACCTGAAGATGAAAATGTTAATAAATGCTTTGAGTTGTGGCAAGCCCTCCAACAGGATATTAAATATATAACAACAACAAATAAATTAATTAAAGACTTTAAATTTCATGATAAAATTCTGTTATCCAACTATTGGGAAGAGAAAATTTTAGTGACAGACAAAAGTAATATGTTAAAAGCAATTGACCTGACTATCAAATCTACTTCTCTTCAAAAATTGATGTATACCCAGTTGATGATATGGAATAATGCATATTATACACGCCTTACCCTGCATAAATTTAATTCTAAAAACTCTCCAACTTGTCCATACTGTAAATATCAAATGGCTGATCTTCTTCATATGTTTTGGAGCTGTAATTGCATATATAAGCTTTGGAATTCCCTTAAGATTCAACTTCAGAAGATGGGTTACCAAAGTACAACGTTGTCATAGAAATTTACGATTTTACATATTCCTCCGAAAGAACTTCCTAGATCACAAAGTACTATATATATTAATATCTTTCTGTTAATGAAGCTTTATATAGCCACTAATTGGTTAGACCCATCTAAAACATCTTGGGAAAGCTTTAGAGTTTTGTCAACAAGGCATATATTAGCTCATAAACTACTCTTAAGTCCGAATAATAAGAACATTAATAACCCAAAAATTTGGGAACAGATATTTGATATTATATTAGCATAACACTTTTAACTTGAAGGTATTCACATTTATATACTTGCTTGGAGAGAATTTTGTATTTAAACTGTATATTACTGGAAATGTTATTAATTACTTTTTGTTTTTTCTCTATTCTTAATGTTTACATGGAAGCATTCTTGTAAATATTGTATATTTGTTTGGTGTGATAGTTAGTGATATTAGTTAGTAATCTTTTGTTTTGTATTTTTTCCCTTAAAATTTTGTGTTTGTTTTTACTTGTGTATGAAAATAATATAACAATAAAGATTTATTATGGAAAAAAAAAAAAAGAAAAAAACTGCAAAAATATTTAAACAGATAAAGGATCAAGGAGACTGTAGAGAATGCTTTTAAATGCAAACGAGTTATATGATACACTTCTAGCAGGAAATCAGAACAAACAAAACCAGATGTTTAAAAATTGTAGACAATTTATAGTTAATACCTCACACACAGTGAAACTAGCTGGAAAGTATATGCAGACGATAAAAGTGCTATAAATAACTCAGTAATAAGCAAAAAACAGGATACTTAATGTTATATATCACAGATTAGTTGGCTCACAGCCCTTCCTCCATCTGATTAGCTCAGTGTGAAATGGCAGAAACAATCACAAGTTAACTTCTTAAGTAACAAAGTTGAAACCTAAAACAACTTTAAAAAAAGCTTGAAAGAACCAATGAGATGCTTACTCCAAGGCGTAGTCCAGGCAACCCCAGTCAGCCAATGACCACAAACAATTCACTCTCACTGAAATGCTATACTGGCTTTGGCTAAGCTAAGACAGCCTGGAACATGTGCCCAGACACACAGCCTCTACTAACAAACAACTAGGCCCAAAACACAAGCCTGAATATGGACAATGCTACACTACCAACACTACCTAGATAGAAAAAAAACTGCAGAAATGTTTAAACAGATAAAGGATCAAGGAATCTCTAGAGAATGCTTTTAAATGGAAACAAGTTATATGATACACTCCTAGCAGGAAATCAGAACAAACAAACCCAACCAGATGCTTAATAATTGTAGAACATTTTTAGTTAATACCTCACACAGTGAAACTAGCTAGCAAAGTATATGCAGACAATAAAAGTGCTATAAATAACTCAGAAATATGCAAAAAACAGGATACTTAATGTTTAGATATAGATGTCTTGTTCTCTTAGTGCCTTTGATCTTTCTTCCTTGTGAGTGGTTAAGGTTTTTAATTCTTCCAGCTACCTAGGGGTAGTTTCCTGTCGGCCTTCAATCTCGGGCAGTCCTGGTCTTCTGGTCTACTTGTGGTTGCTGATGTGGACATCTGTTCTAGGAAAAATGGTCATCCAGTTTAGAACTTGAGCTAGAAAACCAGGACTGACTCAGATCACAGGCCAATAGGAAGCTACCCCTAAGAAGCTGGAAGAATTAAAAACCTGAACCACCCACAAGGAACAAAGATCAAAGCTACTAAGTGGACAAGACGTACATATAACTGCAGGCAAATCTACCCTGATTCACACACTAGGCAAACGGAGACTGATGGCATTAAAAACTAGTAAAGGAAGCAGTTTATTACAGTTTACCGCCTTAATCTTGAGAGCTAATTTCCAGATTAAAAAAAAAAGGATCCTCCTTTTTCTAACAGTTGTCATATGACCAAATGCACTAGTGGAATGAGTTATTCAATTTTTGCTTAGTGAAATAATGAAATTATTCATTGTCATCAACAATATGTGCAGGTAATAAATAAACAATAAATCATCTTTAATGACTAATAAAAAATCTACGGCATGTTTTCTGTCATACAAAATACGTCTAACCATTTTGAATCTGCATCTATAACAATCATAAATGCTTTGCTTATAGCTGTTCCTCTAAAACTGATATGTGATCTTTTTCCAATAGCCAGACACAAGCTCCACATTTCCATGGCTGTAATGATATTTGTCTTATTGTCTTAACATTTTCTTTTCCGTCTGAACTGGCACACAGTCTTTATACATATCTCTAATCTCTTATTAAACTTTGGCCACTTAATAAAATTTCTAGCCTGAGTTTTCACTTTTACAATATGAGGTTGACCTGTAGAGCTCCTTGCCATTTCCATGTAATGATTAATTAATCACCTCACGCTGAGATGCATGCACTTTCCAATGAAAGCTCAAATCTCCTTTTATTGAACATTTTCAACCTCTCATTTATTTTTTTCCTACATCCTTTCAACACATCCTAATAAACCAAGACTATACTGTAATAACAATTGCTGTTAAAATGGGTCTATATTATATGAGAGAATCGAACAAATTGCAAACGCTCATAATATCGAACGTACCGGACCTCAAAGTGCTTTTTCTGAGATTGTGATACAGTGAAGAATGGAATATTTGCCCTTTCCTTACTGTAGTGAGATCTCAGAGTTGGAATATATACTTAAATGGGGGGCACAGCCCCCCACATTAGGAAGTTCGAGGCCTGGTACGTTCAATATTATGAACATTCGCAATTTGTGCGATTTGCTCATATGATATAGACCCGTTAAAATGATAGCATTAGACTGCGGGTCTGAGGCCTGCAAGACCCCCAGAGCCATGGGTCTTCCAGGTCATGTTACTCTTCATCTTTGTTGTTTTCCTGCATCCTTTCAATACATCCTAACTAACGTGACCAAGATTACCCTGTAATAAACTAAATTAAGATGTGGGCTAATAGGTGCTGTGCTCTGAGGTGCATTTTATAACTTTTTTCTGAGCTTTTGATTCAGTGATGACAAGAACAAAAATCATTTTTTTACCCCTCCGCTTGCCTCTTTTGGCACCTTATCACTGCTCTGTCTATTCCCCTACCAAATGTATAAGTCCTTTTCTTCCTTTTCTCTCTCTAGCTACTGGCACTGCTTTCTTTACTTTCCTCCTCTGCATCCCCCCCTCCCTCTCGCTTCTATCTTATTTTCCTTCCCTGTCTCTTGCACTCATAAAAGTCTCATCACCATCCCTTTCTCATTATGCTATTCTAGTATACTCTGTTCTGCTGTTTTATTCTAATTCCAGTACCATTTTGCTTTTAGATACTACTTCTCACTTATCCTGTAATACTTGTATTTTGCACTAGTCTGTCATACCAAAACTATTACATCTCTGTTTTATGAAATCTCTATGAAACTTTTGTTTACTTTTCTGGTATTAAAATTTCGATGAACTTTTATTGTATAAAATTCCATAAGTTTTCTTATTATGTAACCTTATGTCTTCTTATGTAACTATCTTATTACAATTAGAGCTTTTCTTCCCAGGTCTCCACTGAAAATGGGCTTTCCTGGCCCAGTGGACTTTCACAGTAAACAAATGCAATAAATAAATAAATAAATAATACATATGTACAGAAAAGAAACTGTGAATGTCTTTGAAACATTAAAGTTGATTTTATTTTATTTTTTTCAACAAGATTTATTGCAAACCTCACTGATAAATCTTATACAGCTTCATCCTAATTAACGCCATATTCACAGTTCACAGTGCACTGTTTCTGTTCAGCTGTGTCAGAATCCCTTTGTCTTTCTAGCTACAGCTATGAAAAACAAATATTTCTGCAGTTATCAAAGACTTACCCTCAAAATGTCCATTTAACATTTCACAAACTGTTCATAGCTTTTTTTTATTGTTGTCCCACAGTAAACCAAAACTGGTCATACCCATTACACTTAATAATGTCTCTATTTACTTATTTAAAGGAATGTTGTTCTTGGCAAAAACATGTTCTGTTTCACCTGTATATAAAGCATAGCACCATGTTTAATTTACATTATTTAATTTGTTCTAAATGAGTCAGTCTTTTATAAGCTGCCTTTCTTTCCAGTTGAAAATCCCGTTACCCCTTTCACTTCTCATGGGGAACAAATGTACAATTTAAAGGTGCTGTATTACTGATTATTATACCCATGTATGATCTATCTCCTATTGTAGTCATACATGGGACTGCTCGTAAGGAAACTTAGCATATGAAATATATTGCTTGATACACCACATCATAAAGCAAAGAAACTATGTTAATAAAGAGGTTTACAGAGAGATGTACTATACAGTGGGTATAAAAAGTTTACACACCCCTGTTAAAATGCCAGCTTTTTTTTTATATAAAAAAATGAGACCACAATAAATCATTTTAAAACTTTTCCCACCTTTAATGTGACCTATAACCTGTACAATTCAATTGAAAAACAGATCTGTTAGGGGAAAAAAATATAAAAAATAAAAAATGTACAATAAGCTGGTTGTGTAAGTGTGCACACCCTTAAACTACTACTTTGTTGAAGCACCTTTTGATTTAATTACAGCATTCAGTCTTCTTGGATAGGAGTCTATCAGCATGACATATCTTGACTTGGCAATATTTGCCCGCTCTTCCTTGCAAAAGCAATCCAAATGTGTCAGATTGCAAGGGCATCTCTTGTGCACAGCCCTCTTCAGGTCACCCCAGAGATTTTCTATTGGAGTTAGATCTGGACTCTGGCTGGGCCATTCCAAAACATTAATTTTCTTCTGGTGAAGCCATTCTTTTGTTGATTTGGGTGTATGCTAGGGGTCATTGTCATGTTGAAAGGTGAAATGCCTCTTCATCTTCAGCTTTTTAGCAGACACCTGAAGGTTTTGGGACAAAAGTGACTGGTACTTGGAACTGTTCATAATTCCCTCCACCTTGACTAAAGTCCCAGTTCCAGCTGAAGAAAAGCAACTCCAAAGCATAATACTACCACCACCATGTTTTACCGTGGGGATGGTGTTCTTTTGGTGATGCAAAGTGTTGTATTTGTGCCAAACGTATATTTTGGAATTGTGGCCAAAAAGTTCAACCTTGGTCTCATCAGACCATAACACATTTTCCCACATGCTTTAGGGAAACATGATGTATTGTTTTGCAAATTTTAGCCGGGCCTGGATGTTTTTCTGTGTAAGAAAAGGCTTCAGTCTTGCAACCTTATCCCACAGCCCAGACATATGGAGAATACAGGAGATTGTTGTCATATGTAGTACACAACCAGTACTTGCCAGAAATTCCTGCAGCTCCTTCAGTGTTGCTGCAGGTCTCTTGGCAGCTTCCCTGACCAGTTTTTATCTTGTCTTTTCATCAATTTTGGAAGGACGTACAGTTCTTTTCAAAGTCACTGTTGTCCCATATTTTCTCCACTTTTTCATGACTGTCTTCACTGTGTTCTATGATATATCCAATACTGTGGAAATTCTTTGTACCGTTCTCCTGACTGATTGTTTATGTTTGTGTCTTTCGGCTTTTTCCCGGTTAGGGGTCGCCACAGCGGAACTCCAGTCCACTAATGATTGGTAGTTGATTTTTACGTGCTGAGTTACCAGCCCTGATGCACAACCTTCAATGAAGGTACGCCCATTCACGCATGTCTCCACGCAGAAGACGCTCTAGCTGAGAATCGAACCGGACAGCGTTTTACTGTGAGGTGCCAACGCTACTGCAGTACCACCTCTCCTGACTGATACAGTTCAACAATGAGATCCCTTTGATGCTTTGTAAGCTCTTTGCGAACCATGGCTTTTGCTGTAGCAGTCAACTGAGTAAATGTCAGGAAAATCCTACTAGGACAGCTGAAATTTATTTGGGGATAATCAGAGTCTCTTTAATTGATGGCAGGTGTGAACCCAAGAAGGCTGAATGTTGTAATTAAATAAAAAGCTGCTTCAACAAAGTATTAGTTTAAGGGTGTGCACACTTATGCAACCAGCTTATTGAATGCTTTTTTTTTTATTATTTTTAATATTTTTCCCCTAACAGATTTGTTTGTTTTTCAATTGAATTGTACAGATTATAGGTCACATTAAAGGTGAGAAAAGTTTTGAAATGATTTATTGTGATCTCATTTTTTTATATAAAAAATATCTGGATTTTAACAGGGGTGTGTAAACTTTGTATATCCACTGTATATATAAAAACTGTGTTCAATTCCAAAATGCATAGCATTGGACTACTTCAGATTTCTGGATAACATATATCTGTGCAACCAGCCTAACAGTAACAGAAGCAGCAGAAGTAAGGTGCCTAGTGGAGAAGTAGGTGAATTTACAGTGCAAGAAACTTGCTGTCAAGGAGAAAATTACAGTGAGCTGCCTGTCGGGTGCCAGGATCCGCCACATAACTCATGCACTCAAGTTACTCCACAACAAGTACAAATATGACTTTGTCATTGTCCATGTTGGAGTGAATGACTTGAGACATACCTCCCTGGACTACATGAAAAGAGACATGGAAGAGCTCTCGGATCATGTGGCCCAGGCAGGTATGACCCTAGCCCTGAGTAGCATCCTGCCTTCGCTCAGAATGATACCACAATATAAGGACAAAATGACTGACTTCAACAACTGGCTAAGTTTCTGGTGTCATTCAAAGGGGATCCAGTATCTGTCTGCCTGGGACTACATGATCGACAGACCATGATGCTTTGCCAGAGATGGTCTGCACCTGTTGCCCCTGGGATTCAGGTTACTGGCTAAGGCTCTTGCCACCCCTATAGTGCCTTTTTTAGGCAAAGTTCAAAGGGCAAAACCACCACCATAACAGGTACAAGCATGCAAAATCTGAAGGTAATGCTACTCAATGCTAGAAGTCTAAACCTCAAAATGCACTCACTCGAGGCACTCATAAAAATGGAGAACATCAATATCTGTGCAGTAACTGAGACCTGATTTAAGGCTCCAAAGAGTACCCCTGCAATACCAGGCTACAACTGTTACCACACTTTTCGGCTACCAAACCAGGATAGAAACACTAAAGGTGGAGGAGTGTCCATATTCACCCAGGATATTCACACCACCAGGTTAGTTGCCCAACACAATGCATCTGAAATTCTCCAGGTGCAACTAACAGTAGGTAAGACTGCAATCCAAATTGTAGCTTGCTACAGATGCCCCACCATGCCCCAAGATTCTCACTACACCTTTCTAAACATACTGGAAAATATTAATATACAACCAAACACCCTAATACTGGGTGATTTCAACTACCCTGCCATTAACTGGGAAAAATACTCATGCACCAACACCTTTGCCCACCGGTTCTTGGAATTTATAAATTCCAATGCCCTGGATCAACTAATCCATAGTCCCACCAGGGGCTCCAATATCCTAGACCTGGTCATTACCAACATGGGAAATCGATGCTCCACACCTATGGTCATCCCCTCGTTGGTCAGGTCAGACCATAAGCTAACCAGCCTTAACATCCACATCCCACCCCCATCCCCCAGTAAGGAAACCTCCATAAAAAACTTCTCCAAAGCCAACTTCATGCTACTCAAGTCAGAAGTGACAAACTTCATGACACCCATGCAGACGGGAACTGAAAGTTCGACTGCTGAGTCCTACACTAAGGCACTGTACGAGCACATCATGCATGAATCGTGCCATCCCAAATAGAACCAAGATGCTCTCCTCCTAAAAAAGGAAGCCAATCTGGTGGTCCCCTGCCATAAACAAACTTTACAACAAAAGGAAAAAAACTGTTGCAGAAAAGAGGAAAATCCCAGGATGCAAAAAACTCCCTTACCAGCCTCAGTAAGAAGCTGAGATCCCTCATAAAATCCTCCAAAGCTAGTTACGAAAATAAAATTGCCAAAGATTCCAAAGACAACCACAAGGCATATAACTATGTCAAGAATCTAAATGGCAATGCTCAGATCTGCTCTGAGCTACAACAGAATGGCATTAAATATACTGATCCCAAGGATGTTGCCAATATCCTGGCAGATCGATTCAGTGCCAACTTCACCCCCCTTTCACCCCCTAAATGGCCCATCTCAATACTGGAAGATTGCCAAATTCCAGTAATAACGGCCACACAGGTAAAAAACACACACTCCGAAGCTAAGAATACAGCATTCATGGGACCAGATGACATCCCGGGCTGTGTACTACATGAACTACAAAATGAACTGGCACCTCACCTAAGTGTCATGTTTAATCATACCCTCACCTCAGGCTTCATGCCCACTGAGTGGCGCATATCTACAGTTATCCCACTCCACAAAGGGGGATCCACCTTGGATCCCGGGAATTACTGCCCCATCAGTCTGACAAGCCTGATCTGCAAGGCCATGGAAGATATTATCATGGAACTTATAAACAAAGGCATTGGCAAGCTTAAAACACTGGACTCCACCCAGTTTGGGTTTGTGAAGGGCGGATCTTGTCTCCTGAACCTTATTGACTTCTTTGAATCAGTCTCCAGAGCCGTGGACGAGGGTAAGGCAGTCCACACAGCCTATCTGGACCTCACCAAGGTCTTTGACACCATCCCCCACTCTGGAATCATAGATAAACTTACTAAGCTGGGCATTAATCCCTATATCACTCGATGGGTTGTCAACTGGCTTAATGACAGAACCCACACTGTAAAAGTAGCTGACTCCAAATCCAGCTCCAGAAAAGTGACAAGTGGAGTACCTCAGGGTTCAGTCCTGGGACCTCTCTTGTTTGGCATCTACTTCTCTGAAGTACAGGCCTTCACTAAGGGATTCTGGCTAACAAAGTTTGCAGATGACTGCAAACTGGGAGCCATTATTGAATCCCCAAATGATGTGGATACTCTACAAAAGGGCCTTACAGAAACAGATGCTTGGTGTCAGAGCCATGGGCTCAAGCTCAATGCCAAGAAATGTATAGTTATCCCTTTTGGGAAAAAACATGTACCCATGAATTATCACATAGGTAGCAGTACACTAAACACCAAAAAAGTGTGATAACAGACTTAGGGACACAGGTGAACAGTGGTCTCACCTTCAATAACCATATCGCCACAACAGTCAGGAAATCCTTCTATGTGGCACACCTCATCACTAAGGGCTTTTCATCCAGAAAAAAGGAGGTCATTGCCCCACAATGCTCATCCCTCATTAGACCCTTTATAGAATACAACGCCCCATTTGATATGTACCTATCAAGACATCTGCAACAACTGGAAAGGCCACAGAAATACCTCACGAAAAGAATCACAGGCCTAAAGCAGATGCCCTATGCTGACCGCCTTAAAAAACTCCAGCTATACTCTGTCACATATCGTCTACTCCGAGGTGATCTCTGCTTAACATACAAGGCCATGTCAAACCCAGAGCTGTTCAACATGCTACACTTAAAGAAATCCCAATCCCTCAGAGCCACATGCTCCAGGGATCTAAATCTTGTCATCACAATAAACAAAACATGCTGGAGGGATAGGTTCCTGACCCAGAGACTCCCCAGACTCTGGAATAGACTGTTCATACATGTCAAGCAGAGTGCCTCTTTGGCCCTCTTCAAAAGGAACCTTGATGACTGGATGGGAGAAAGGAAATTCACCCCGGGGATCACGTCAGTTGCCCTGCTAGACAGGGGTCCAGGGAAGTAAATAGTGTGGGAAGAAATAGCCAGGGAATTGTTATGGCTAGGCTTGTATAGGCCCTAGGGCCAATAGCCTAGTACCAACCTATGAACCTATGAACCTAAACAAGCAGCAAACAAGCATGTGTGTGATCACCAGATTCCTTTTTTGGAGTCTATACATTGTCACCAATTGCAGTGTTCTGCTATCCTTATCCGAGAGCAGATGTAATGGATCACTAGAGCAGCAGTTACACCCATCTTGTACTGCTTGTGGGGGTGGGTGGAACAGGAATCAAAAACCAGGAACCAAGTTAGGGCTCAATGGTCTTTGTTATGGTGGTAGTGAATTTACATTTGCTTCGAATCCATAAGCAGCATAAGTCTCAAATACAGCATTTCTTTCAGAACTAAGGACTTAACATGTGTTTGATGCAAATACTTCTTTGAAATTAACCATCCCCACCATGAGTTAAATGCATGTTGAAGACAATTGTTAATTTGCAATCTATTATATTTTATTCATTTTATATCAAGAAAGCAGAGTTAGCGTTTACTTGTGGAAAGGAGTACAAGTGAATATCAAATAACACTGTCTCAGACTTAGCTGTTAAGCCTATATTTAGGAACTGAAGCAAACTTGATTGGACAGCACAAAAAAATCCTTTATTCCTTTTCAGAAGCACCTCAGTATCTTCAATAACTGCTTCAACTACCAATGAAAGAGATAAACTGGGCCTCAGTTTGGCATCTCACATGAAAAAATAAAGATACCTCAGTTTTGTGTAGGAACCCCTTCCCCAAATTCTTAACATTACACTGCACTGGCTCTATGTCTATGGTAGAATTTATTCAAAGTGCCTAGCAGGCTAATTTGAACTATCAGGTATGGTTGTAGAATCTAGTTCCACTTGCATTGTCAGTATGAACAAAATGGCTACAAGTAATTTCCAGTGTCATTGATCAATTTGATTTTGTTATCTTAGTCAAGAGTGCAACCTACAAAGTCGACTAGCACTAAGTAATCAGGACTCCCATCTGTTTCTGTATTTTGCCCTCAAATCCTTCTTACCATTTATGAAGTATATTTATTAGCTTCTGGCTAAATATGGCCCTCAGCCTATATATTATCATATTTTTTTAGTTATCATGCTAAACTAAAGCATATCTTCCTATGACATGGACTTTTTGGGAAGCTGATTATATACTGAAACACATGAGAAAGTTTTGAATTCCTTTTCCAGAGTGCTGTTCGGTCTACGTTCAGTAGGTTAAGAGCTTTAGCTGCTAATTTTAACCGTTTTTTTTTTTTTTTTATTATTTTTATTAAGAATGTAAGTGCCATATTATATGATATCTGGATTGCAAACCTTCTGACCTGACCTTCTGTTGTATTAGATTCATTTTTCATTTAATATCATACTGCATCAATACCGTATGAAATATTCTAGCTAACAAGAATCACAAGACATTCTCTCTGTATCCTGCAAATTAAAAAAGAAAAAATGAAAGGTGAGATGTGTTCTTTAAAATTACCCAGTCTGTTCTCTTACCAACATGGTAGATGTGTGGATTTATAGGATTTTACTCATGATTTTACTGAAAAGGCAGTTCCAACTTATATGGAAAGTTCAGTATCTACAGTGACTTTTCAGTGGGCATTTTAAACTTCATTATAAAGAGATGTTTTAATAAACTATACTCCATGAACTGCGGTGGTGGTGCTGCGGTAGCGTTGTCACCTCACAGTAAGATGTTGTCCTGTTCGATTCTCAGCTAGAGCGTCTTCTGTGTGGAGACATGCGTGAATGGGCGTACCTTCATTGAAGGTTGTGCGTCAGGGCTGGTAACTCGGCACGTAAAAATCTACTGCCAATCATTAGTGGACTGGAGTTCCACTGTGGTGACCCCTAACCGGGAAAAGCCAAAAGACACAACAACAACAACAGCTCCATGACAAGGAGTGGGTAATCCATATGCTACCCCTGGTGGTGCGTATAGTTTGATCACAGGGACACAGTCCAAGTGGACAAACCATAGTCCTTCACCCTCACATTGGTCAAGCCATGAATTAATTACATGCTTGCTTTGTGTATTGCTGCTATACACTTATAGGTTCATAGGTAGGTACTAGGCTATTGGTCCTAGGGCCTATATAAGCCTAGCCAAATGGTACCCTGGCTTTTGCCACCCAAGAAAATTATTTTCCTGTGCCCCTGTCAAGCAGAGCCACAGAAGTGATCCCTGGGGTGAATTTCCTATCTCCCATCCAATCATCAAGATTTTTCTTGAAGAGTGCTAATGAGGAGCTTGGTTTGATATAGATAGGTAGTTTGTTCCAGAGTATGGGAAGTCTCTGGGACAGGAATCTATCCCTCCAGCATGTTCTGTTTATTGTGGTGACATGATTTAGGTCCCTAGAGTATGTAGCTCGGAGGGATTGGGATTTCTTTAAGTGGAGCATGTCCAACAGCTCTGGGTTTGACATAGCTTTGTATGTTAGGCAGAGATCATCTCTGAGTAGCCGATATGCAACAGAGTAAACCTGGAGCTTTTTTAGACGGTCTGCGTAGGGCATCTGTTTGAGGTCAGTAATCCTCTTTGTGAGGTATTTCTGTGGCCTTGCATTGTCTTTCCTTTTAAAAACAAAGCTGTTGTATAAATCAGGCCATTTGCACACCCATGTCTCTGCTCTAATGTAACTTAGCAGTGATAGATTAATGGTTTACTGTGCAAGTATATGCCGTTTAAAATTATGATGGAGCCAATGCATTGAAGTACTGTCATTTATACAGGTGGAAGTGAGACCAAGAACACAAGGAAATATATGCTTTAATTTGCAAAGACAGTGCATTTTAGATTTAAGTGAAGATGATGTTTTCAGAATTCATTCTCAAGTGAATTTATGGGGGAATTAGATTTTTAAAAATGTGCTTTGTCCCTTGGTGGCAAGAAAACAACTTTAAATTGCAAAGTGTTAGGCAATCACTCATGGGCACCCACAGGTAGGTGCAAAGGGGTGCACTTGCACCCTCCTGGAACCAGCTGGCTGGGAAATTAATTTTATTCTAATTAAAAAAATTTTTTTTTTTTAAAGGGAGTTCCTCTTTAAGAATGCCCTTTGTATCCCATCCAGTCGCACAGACGCAATAGGTTTTTGCGACCTGTTTTCATCTTCTGTGTCTGTGCAACCGATGGTTTATGGCTTCACCTTTCGCGCGTACCGGGAATTTGAATTCCAGAGGATGTATGGACTGCGGCCGTGCCAGACGAATGTAGAAGTGAGAGGTAGGTGTGTGCGTGCGTGTGTTTTAGTGTTTAAGAGATATGTGTGTGTGTGTGTGTGTGTGTGTGTGTGTGTATGTAAGAAATAGGAGTCTGTGGATGTAAGGAGTAGGTAGGGTGGTGTGTATGTGTGTATGTAAGAAGCAGGTGTGTGTGTTTGTAAGTAAGTGGAGAGTGGTTGGTAGAATTTTATCAGATTTGCTCCCTCCCCTCCTGTATTTACCTCAGTATATGGTATGATTTTACAAGAGAAGTCTCCAAAAAGCCATTTTTTGGTTATTTCGTGGAATTTTACCAGAGGCAAACAGATAATGAGGAAATCCCAGAAAGCTAGATTTGCTAACAGCGAATTGGATATGCTCCTCATATAGTAGCTGTGTCAAACTATGCACATAATTGAGATGTTTCCCAAAATCCCAACAAAAAAAGATAACCACTGTGAGACATATGATGGCATAAGCTCCATAAGGATCCTCAGTCAGGGGATAGAAAGGGTTCTTGAGCTGGCGTCTCCTACTGCTGTTTGCAGAGCTAAATCCTGGAGTAACATCCACATTAATGTCAGATAATTTTTGCAGCCCAGTTCTTTTGGTGTGATAAATGTTTAAATAATCAACAGAAGCATTAAGAGGTAATGGATGTGGAACGGCTCCCCACACAGTAGCCTCTAACTCTGCAGACGCATTCAATCCTTTGTTTGTCAAATGATTATGCCAGCCCTGGGCTTTGCCTGCATACTAATGCAAAACTTGTTGTTCTAGCCACTTTCTAAGGAGGTTGGGGGATGTATGTGTGCATACCTCTCAACTGTATAGATTTTCATAGAATGTCCTGGTTTTTGCCTTATGTTTTTAGTCTGTTCTTCATAACAATTGTGTTTTTTTTTTGTTTGTTTTTTTGAAAAATCACTGTTTCAGACATAATATCCTTCAGAAAATGTATTGTAATACAAATCCTATTACTCTAGCAACTTTATAAATGTGTCCCTAGTTTTAGGTCTTTGTCCCCAACATTATAACAGACTTTGTTCAGATTTCTTGTGCTAAGACATTGAGAGGTAGTGTGTGTGCGTGTGTGTGTGTGTGCGTGTGTGTGTGTGTGTGTGTGTGTGTGTGTGTGTGTGTGTGTGTGTGTGTGTGTGTGTGTGTGTGTGTGTAAGCGGGAGGTAGCATACCCTTCAGCTGTCCAGGTTTTTGCAGACTGTCCAGATTTTTGCCCCATATTCCTCCTAAAAAGGATTGAAGTTGATAAATAATGGCAGACATTTGAGTTTTAGACATTATATCCTTTAGAAAAATGCATACTAACACAAATCCTGTTATTCTAGCAATGTTCTAAGTTCATGAGAGCAATATTTATAATCTGTCCCTATTTATTTTAGGCTTTGTCCAGATTTCTTGCACTAAGAGGTTGAGGTGTGTGTGTGTGTGTGTGTGTGTGTGTGTGTGTGTGTGTGTGTGTGTGTGTGTGTGTGTGTGTGTGTGTGTGTGTGTGTGTGTGTGTGTGTGTGTGTGTGAGAGAGAGAGTGAAATGCAGAGTTAGCAGGTGGAATTTATTTTCAAGTGCATTTTCAAGGAAATGTGAGCCTCAAGGAAAGAGAAGTTTACTGCTGCTTATGCTAAGTCTGCTTAAAATGTGCAACTGTTTTGTTTAGCAAATGGTAACTCTGTTATTGTATAGAGTTTTAAAGCACTGTTAGTAGCACAGCAGATAGAAAACTTGCATCTTGATGCAGAGCTGTAGCTTCAACTCCCACTGCATGTAGATTTGTATTTGAAGGGGGTGGGTGCTGCAGTCCTGAGTATGTTCTCCTTTGGATGAGATGCCTAGTAAAGTACAGTTTTGTACCTACCATAAATGTAGACGTTCGAGTACATATGCTGCTGCAGTCATCACACTTGGGTTATCCTGCTGTCAGGTGGTCCCGCAGTCAGCCTGAATTCCAAAGCCTTGGTCCGGCGTCGGTTGTCGTCGCTTCTTCCCTGGCGTCAGTGCGGCAGGGGTATAAAAGAGGCAGCCGATGCCATTTTCTTCAGTTTTTCTTGCCCCAGATGTCAGGTGCCCCAATCTAGTAAGGCAACATAAGAGGTTTGCAAAACATTCATAAAGGGATAATCAAAAGTGGTAGCTATAAGCAAATACACCATATAGACATGTATCCAGAGGGTTGTTGAACCTGTAGATGGAGGAAAACACTGCTAGAAAGTGGGGATGGAGGGAGGGTAACCTGGACTGCAGCAGCATATGTACTCGAACATCTACATTTATGGTAGGTACAAAACTGTGCTATGTTCATCGTACTATGCTGCTGCAGTCATCACACTTGGGTTGAGTCCCAAAGCTAAGGTTGGGTGGAAGGAGCTATAGAGGAAGATGGTAATGTTTGGTGAAGGTGTGCACTGAACTCCAGGTGGCTGCCTCCAGAATGTCCTTTGTTGGGACTCCTCAGAGGAATGCTGCTGAGGTTGCTGTAGCCCTGGTAGAATGAGACCTAATGCTAGCAGGCACTGGTTTGCCATGGTGAGAGTAGAAAAAGCGGATACAATGAGCTATCCATTTGGAGATGGTCTGTTTGGAAATAGGTTTTCCCTCTGACCCTGCTGCATAGGATATAAAAAGTTGGTCAGATTTTCTGAAGGCTTTTGTTCTGTCCATATAGTAGCGTAGCTGTCTGTGAATGTCCAAAGAGTGAAGGAGTTTTCCCCCTTTATTCTGTGGGTTTGGATAAAAGGTGGGCAGGTGTATGGTCTGATTGAGAGCCACACTGGAAACTACCTTTGGCATGAAGGAAGGGTTGGTTCTTAAAGATACTCTGTCCTGATGGAAAATGAGGAAAGGTTCCACTGCCATAAGTGCCTGCAATTCTGAGACGCTGCGTGCTGAGGTGATTGCCAGTAGTAGAGCTGTTTTCCATGATAAATGTTGTAGATCCGCTGTAAAGGCAGGTTCGAAAGGAGGTAGTGTTAGTTTTTCTAGGACAAAATTTAGATCCCAAGCTGGGGTTGGTGGTTTTCTGGGGGGTCTTATGTTCTTTGCCCCTCTGAGAAACTGCCTTAGTAAAGGGTGAGAGTGAATGGAAGGATCCGTATCATAATGAGCGGAAATTGCTGAAGCATGGATCTTTATAGATGGAAAAGAAAGTCCCTTGTGTAGCATCCCAGATAAATACTGGAGTATTTGTGGACTGCTTGGGATGCCAGGATCTAGACCTTTGGCCTGGTTCCATGCAGAAAAACGTTTCCATTTGTCTGAATAAGTTTTTCTAGTGCTGGGCCTCCTGGCCTCCAGAATGACATTCAGGACATCCTTTGAGAGGAGAGTAGATTGGTAGTTTAAGGTATCTTCCATGCAGCTAGGTTTAAGGTTCTGAGCTGGCTGTGAAGTATCTGAGAGTTTTGTTGAGTCAAGAGTTTGGGGAGTTGAGGTAAGATCCATGGAGGGCTGTGAGTCAGGCTTCATAATAGTGGGTACCAGTGCTGACGTGGCCAGTCCGGGGCAATGAGGATCATCTGTGGTCTCTCTGATCTGACTTTCAGTAGTACCTTTGTCAGTAGAGGCAGAGGAGGGAATGCGTAGACTGACAGTGCTGCCCAGCTGAATGAAAGGGCATCTACTTTCCAGGCCAGGGGGTGATAAGTCCTTGTGCAAAACTTTTGTAGCTGGTAATTGCTGGTTGAGGCAAACAGATCTATGTCTGGTGGACCCCATGTTTGAGTTATCATTGCAAATACTTATGGGTGTAGTCTCCATTCGTGAGGATTTGTCAACTTTCTGCTTAATTCGTCTGCCAATAAATTCTCCTTTCCTGGTAGGAATTGTGCTTGCAACTGTACTTGGTAAGTTAATGCTGTGTTCCACAAGGCCATTGCCTGCCTGCATAATGGGTAGGAGTGAGCCCCTCCTTGTTTGTTTATGTACCACATTACTGTGGTGTTGTCTGTCCTTATTAGAAGTTGTCCTGGATGCAAAAGGTCCTTGAAGGCTGTTAGTGCGTTTTGCACGGCTAGCATCTCTTTTTGATTGATGTGCAGATGCCTTTGGTTTGCAGACCATTTGCCCTGTATGCATTGTCCTGCCATATGTGCACCCCAGGCGTAGTCTGATGAATCTGTTGTCAAAGTTTGGTATGCTGGAGGTAGTAAAAAGGGAGACCCTTGTTTGCTTGGCATGCTTGAGCCCACCAAAGAAACTCTTTTTGAAGGCAGGGAATGAGAGGTATAATTGTTTCTAGGCTGTGCCTGTGCTGGGACCATACACTTTTCAGGTACCATTGTAGCTTTCTCATATGCAGCTTTGCATATGCAATTAATTGAATGCAGGATGCCATGTACCCCAATGCCTGCAGGAATTTTCTTGCAGTGAGCCGGGTAAAAGTTGACATCTTTTTGAAGTATTGAGCCAGATGTGTTTGCTTGTCTGGCGTGAGGTAAGCCATCTGGGTAGTTGTATTTAAGCTGGCACCCAGGAAAATTATTTCTTGTGAGGGTATTAGTTTTGACTTCTTTTTGTTTATTGTGTACCCTAGGCAACTTAGCAATTTTATTACAAAATCCAGATGCTGCAGTAGGATGTCTTTGCTGTCCGCTTGGATCAGGCAGTCATCCAGATAAGGATAAATTTGAATCCCTTGTTGTCTGCAGTAAGCAATTACTGATGCCAGGCATTTCTTGAATACTCTGGGTGCAGTAGATAAGCCAAAGGGCAATGCAGAGAATTGATAATGTGCTGTACCTGCCAAAAATCTGAGGTATCTTCTGCAATCTTGTCTGATAGGGACATGCAGGTATGCCTCTTGGAGGTCCAACGTTACCAGCCAAGACTCCTTGCCCAGCATGGGAAGAAGCTGCTGTAAAGTGAGCATTTTGAATTTGGGAATCTCCAGATAAGTGTTTAGAATTGAAAGGTCTAAGATGGGTCTCCAGGCTTTGTCCTTTCTTGGTACAAGAAACAGCCTTGAGTAAAAACCTTGACCTTGTTCTTTGATAGGTACCTTCTGAATTGCTCTTAAATCCATGAGGGCTGTAACTTGTCTTTGAGCCTCTGCCCATTGGTTTGTTGGCAGATTTGGCATGCCTCTCATCCGTGGTAAAGTGTGTAGGTGAAATCTGTAGCCTCGGGTAATAATATCCAAAACCCATTTGTCCTTTGTTATGATGTGCCAGTTTTGTGCGAAAAGAGCCAGTTTTCCTCCTATAGGTGCTGCCTGGGCAATCTTGCTTGGCAGTCGAAGAGGAAAGTCATTGTGTTTGCTTCCTGAAGGGTTGAGATCTGTCATCTCCCCCTCTTTGAGATGATGCTTGCCATTGTCTAGGTCTATAGGAGCCTTGTGTCTGGCCTCTGCTCCTAGAGTGTCTGTACCTGCCCCTTTGGGGTCTGTCTGTAGCAGGAAAGGACCAGTTCTTTGATGGCCAGTTTCTGCTGAAGCGTGGAGGCTGTACCTGCAAGAAATCTTTAACTGTTTGCATTGATTTTGCTTTTTCTTTCATTTTCTTTAAAACCTCCTCTGCCTTGACACCAGATAATGCATCCCTTTGAAGTGGAGCATCCAGTAGCTTTGTTTTGACATGTTCTGGTAAAGTTTGCTGTTTTAACCAAGCATGTCTACGTATAACAGATCCTGTAACAGCTGCTCTACATGAGGCCTCCAAAGATTCAAAACCACACTGCAGGGTATGCTTTCCCATCTGCTCTGCTGCATGCAACAAATCTTGTATCTCTTTGAAATTTGGCTGTTCTGTTTGAGGGCTCATTTTCTGTTTTAATTGAGTAAGCAGGTACTGCTGGTATTGAATCATGTGGAATTGGCAGTTTAATGCCCTCATGGCTAAAGTGGCAGACGTGTAAACTTTTCCCCCCCATCTTTCTAATGCTCTGGAATCTCTTTCAGCAGGAAGAGGATTTTTAGCTGTAGAGGCCTTAACCCCCTTGGGACCCTGGGAAATGGTTTCTGGGTCTGCTGGAGGGCTTTTATACAAAAACTTATGAGAGTCAGGAACTCTGTAATATCTGTCAGGCCTGACTGGAGCTGGTGGTATGGAATCTGGGTTTAGACTAGATTCATTATAAACATCATCCAGAATGTCTAAGACTGGTGGAATAGCTAGGGGTCTATGTTGAGGAAGAAAAAGAAACTCTCGGAGTGTTTTCTTGGAATCAGAATAATCTTGGCCTTCCCAGTGGAAATGCTCTCTCATGGTGTGCAGGGTTTCTCCAAAAGAAAAATCTTCAGGAGGGGAAAGAGAGGGGATAGAGTCCTCTGCATCAGAGTCTTCATAAGAAGGGAAGGGGTAATCCTGTTCCTCTGAGTCTGCTGAGGAAATGGATTCCTGGTCAGATGGAGGGTAATCTTCCTCCAGCCTAGGCCTTTTGTCAGGAGGCGGTTGTGAACCCCTTATAAGGGTGATCATGTCCTCCGCCATTTTAAGCATCTGTTTTTTAGGCATTGGGGCCTGTGTGGTAGTCTGTGGACTCGTTTTTTTAACTTTTGTCATCGCTTTAAGTTTAGCGTAAGATTTAACCGAGAGAGTCATTGGTTTAAATACACCTTCGGAAGCCAAGGCCTGTCCCTAGTATCCGGGTTGCCAGCTGTGGCGTCTGTGTATTTAGAAGGATCGGGCTCCAGAGGCCCGGTAGTCTCTGTCTGTGAGGTAGTCGAATATTCTGAATCCGCGGTAGTCAGGGGCTGCGTAGGCGCCTCACCGAGTACCGGGGATCCGGAGGTAGCCTAACTGAGACCTTGGTTTCTTGTGTAGGCCTAGGCTGACTGTCTTTGTCCTTGCATTTTTTGTACATAGCTGATGTTGGATCCTCCGACGGCATAATATAATTGAATCTTCTACCAAAATAATGTCGGGCGGTATCAGCCTGACGCTTGATAGTGCATTTATTGAATCTAGCGCAAAACCGACAACCAGAGACGTCATGGTCTGGGCCTAGGCAAGGAATACAATAGGAATGGAAATCCTTATGAGGTATTTGCTTCCCACAAGTAATACAATTATTAATTTTGTCTGACATCGGTCTGAGGCAAGAAAAGTTTCCCCAACAGGGTACTTAGCTTTAAAGAAGACTTCGGCTGAAATTCTGTTCGGAAATCTCAGGAGCTGGCCGACCGGCACTTGCGAACTGCTTCTGCTTCGGGCACCGCGCAGCAAGAAAGACTGAAGAAAATGGCGTTAGCTGCCTCTTTTATACCCCTGCCGCACTGACGTCAGGGAAGAAGCGACAACAACTGACGCCGGACCAAGGCTTTGGAATTCAGGTCAACTGCGGGACCACCTGATGGCAGGATAACCCAAGTGTGATGACTGCAGCAGCATAGTACGATGAACATCTATGAACCTGTTTTTCAGGTTGCCACCCATTCCCTATTGCAGTATACCAGTTTACTATTTCTTTTAATGTAACATAGGCAATTTATTCTTCAAGGGCAAGAGGTACTGAATTTGTAAATGAAACACTGAAATATAAAGTTGTTTTCTAGCAGCAACCTCTTCAATGGTTTCAGATGTCTTAAACTCAAGCGAAGGATTTCATGTCATCTATCAGAAATCCACTCTGGATGTAAAAGTAATGCACTAGCCAAACACCTTTCTCTTCATAAAAGACACACAGGTTTTAAGTTCCAGATCCTGGATCGCATAGACATGGGTGATCTTGAAGGAGACATCCCGAATATTCTGGAGAAACATGAACTCATGTGGCAATTAAAGCTGAACTCTTTTAGAAAGCCTGGACTAAACTACTACTGTTCAATTAAAAGTGCACTGGAACTTAGAAAATTGCCACATTGTTTACATGACTAATTGTATTTTATTTTATTTTTTCTACAAATTGGTTTTAAATACCATTTTAAATCATTTGAAATTTAAGTGTATATTTTGTTTCCATCATCATACATATATTTTTTTTTTTTTTTTTTTCTGGTTCTCTTTTTTTCCACTTTATTCAAAATGATGGTAATAACAATACTAACTAATTATACAATTATATAGGTTTTTAGGGTTCTTGGACACAGACCTGAAGAAGTCTAGAAGGACGAAAGCGATCTTTGTTAACAATAGGTTATGAAAATAGAAACTGATGTTTACATGCAAAATGTATATGTATATATTTATATATAATTTTTGATCGCAAAATGAACTAAGGTTGATATATTTCCAGCCATGTAGTATATTGCCTTGTATAAAATCACAGACTTAGTAATCTACTTAATAATTTGGTTAAATAAGATGTACCATTAAAGTACATTAGGGCTATATATTATTATGACAGCTACTAGGTAGGGCAGGACCAGCTCGAATGTCACACTGATGGGGGAAGGGATGTGAATTTAACATGTGTACCAATAACACTTTGTTTTACAGCAAAATAAACCACTCCCATGCCTGATAAAAAGTATATATATATATTTAGAAAGCTTGTGAGGAAATTATTACTCTATTTTTGTTTTACTTGAATTGCTTGTCTGTGTACTTAAGTAAAGGATTTTCGACTGGAAACAGACTGCCTGCCTTGCTTGGATTACTTTCAAATACTTAGTAATGCTGTAGAATTATATATTTTCTATTATTACTTTTTGACTTGACGAGTTTACATTCGCTACTTCTACTACTATTGTCTGATCTGATTAATATATAGTGATTAACTAGAAATATATGGTCTGAAAATCTTCCACACAGAGAAGTTTCTTACACTGTAATGTGGAATTATTCAGATGACTTTTACTTTTGCAGAGATTCTGCATATTGAGTGATATTGGTGGATTGCATGACAGACGTTTGAGTGGCCCTTTATGGTTAAAATGTTCTGAATTGGGCAGGTTGTCATTATTGGTTCATATGATTTGTTTCATTGCTTAAAGGAAAAATGTTCAGAACTATAAATTTAAAACACACTCTAACAAGTGGCACTGTATTATACAGGGGATATAATTCAATTATTATATAGTGTAATTAATACAATCAGGAAGGTGAATCAAAGAACTTTTGCATGGTTGTAAAAATGTGTGCAAGGAGCCTATGATTTGAAAACAGCCCAAAGGTAAACTTACCCTGCCACTGGCCAGATGCACTTTTTTTAATGTGGGTTTCAATGCTGTTTCAGTGAATGTGGGTTTCAAAGGTAGAGAAGTTTTAATGCTGTCTGTTTTCATTGTAAGACTATTGCTTTGCTTAGGTTTAGTAAATGTCTATCAGTGTTTGTGCTATAAAATTTGAAATAAAAGTTGTAAATTTAAATCCAAATATCTGTAATCATTGCAGAAGCAAAGCATAAAACAGTATGCACACTGAGAGATTTCAACAGTGTCTATGGCAAATGGGGAGAAATAGCCAAGTAATGGGACACTGGAATGGCTGCGTGGGCGGGTCTGCGTGGGCAGGGGAGCTGCATGGGCAGGGCTCTGGGTTTGCACCCCCCTGCAAAAAATCCTGCGGGCTCCCTTGCAGTCACTCTAATCTCTGTTTCAGTAATAAATCTGTTAATGTGGAATAACCTGTTTTATCTCTCACATGGAGTACAGTACATTTTAGTGGGGAATATAACTTTGCCTTTGTATAATTAGTATCTCTGTTCTAGCTACCATAAATACACAAAATCTAGCTTTTTTCTTTCTGGAGTAAATGTGTGTGGTGCCCTAAGAGTTTTGTTGCAGATGTTATCTGTTGTCATGTATGCAGACTCTATTTATTGTATGTGGGAGCTTTTCTAGAGTAAACTCTATTTACTGTAATGTATGTATACTCATGTTACTCCTTTTATTCTACTTGGGAGCTTTTCTCAATGGAACAATATTTTCTGTAATGTATGTATAGTCATTTTATTGCATGTGGATCTTATCCCCGGGCCATGACTGAAAATGGGCATCTGCCTAGTTGGGCTTTCCCGGTAATGAAATGCAAATAAATAAATAAATAAATACATCTTTTGGTTATTTTTTGTGACTGTGGAGTTGGTTTCTTGTTATACAAGAGAATGGGCTTGGGAGGACCTGCAGGGGAAAGAACACGACAGGTGTACAATACGTGAAAGGTCTCAGCTGCCAGTGAAATATCTCTACTTATCATTTTTTAACTTACCCACGCAGGTGGGGGGGAGTGAACCCTGGAGTTCTATTTTCTGTCTGTAAGTGCCTGGGTATGCAGTCATGACCCACTCTGGGGGCAGTATCAGGTAGTGAATTTATGATGGTTGATACACCTGTCAAAGAGTAATACAGGTATCATGAGGAGAGCTTGACAAGGACAGAAATCTTCCATGAAGCAGAAGGCCAAAAGGTCACTTAACCTTGATTTTTCATGCAGACAATGAAAGTGAAACGCATGATCCTTCTGTTTTTTCGGGGTGAGGTTCAAAGCAGTGGTATGAAAAAGTTACCAACTGGCTTGTGGCAGTCAAATGTGCATAGCAATATTGTTTTTGATCCTTCAGTGTCCGCTCTCCCTATTTTTGTAAAGTAGTATTCATCAAGCATCGGATTGGTCACCTATTAAAAAGGAACACAAGCTGGGTTAGGCAAGGTAGTTTCACCCTACTGATGATGTGTTGTTGTAGTAGCAATGTTAGGGCCAAGAATGATAATCTGAAGTAGTGCAACCCGGAATTAATTTAGTAAATTCTTCTTGCTCCCCCCTCTCCTTTTATGACTTAAGTTGTCTAACTCAGACTCTTCTTCCTTTCTACTTCTTTGTCTAGTCGCTGTCCTCAAAAAAAAGGAAGCCAATCTGGTGGTCCCCTGCCATAAACAATCTCTACAACAGAAGGAGGAAACTGATGCGGAATAAGGTGTAGTCCCAAGACTGGAAAAACTCCCTTATCAGCCTCAACAAAAGGTTGCGATCCCTCATCAAATCCTCTAAAGCTAGCTATGAAAACAGAATTGCAGCAGATAGTAAAGACAACCACAAGGCCTTCTATAGTTATGTAAAGAATCTCCATGGCAAAACCCAGATTTGCTTTGAGCTACTGCACAATGGTGCCTCCTATACCAAGCCAACAGATATTGCAAATATACTGGCAAACAGATTCCATGCAAACTTTACCCCTCTCCCCCCCCAAAGGACCAATCACAATACCAGTAGATTGCCATGCACCCAGTATTACTGCTGCACAGATTAAAACAGCACTGTCCAAGGCCAAGAATACAGCTTCTATGGGACCTGACAGTATCACTGACTGTGTTCTACATGAACTACAGAGTGAACTGGCACCTCACCTGTGTGCCCTGTTCATTCACAGCCTCACCTCAGGCTTTGTCCCTACTGAATGGCGCACTGCTACAGTCATCCCTCTCCACAAAGGAGGAGCGACTACAGACCCCGGGAACTATTGCCCCATTAGCCTGACAAGTCTGATATGCAAAGGTATGGAACGCATCATCATGGACCTTATAAACAAGGATATAGTGAATCTCCAAACTCTGGATCCTACACAGTTTGGGTTTGTGAAGGGTAGATCATGCCTGCTGAACTTGGTCGAGTTCTTTGAGTCAGTCACCATAGCTGTGGATGAAGGTAAGGTGGGTCATACAGCCTACCTTGATCTGGCCAAGGCCTTTGACACCATTCCCCACTCAGGAATCATATAAAAACTTACTAAGCTAGGCATCAACCCCTATATCACTAGTTGGGTTGCAAACTGGCTCACAGATAGAACCCACAGTGTGAAAGTAGCTGACTCCAAGTCAGACTGCTGACCAGTCATGAGTGGAGTCCCACAGGGTTCAGTCATGAGTCCTCTCCTGTTTGCTATCTACTTCTCTGAAGTCCAAGCCAACATGAAGTGGCTCTGACTGACAAAGTTCGCAGATGATTGCAAGTTGGGAGCTATTATTAACTCCCCAAGTGATGTTGACATCCTGCAGAAAGGCCTCATTGACACCAACGACTGGTGTCAGAACCATGGCCTTAAGCTCAATGCCAAAAAAATGTGTCTTCATCCCCTTTGGCAAAAACCCAGTTCCCTTGAATTGCCACCTTGATGGTAGTCCACTGAACACAGAAGGCATTATAAGAGATCTGGGAACACAGGTTGACAGCAACCTCTCTTTTGACCACCACGTTGCACTGTGGTCAGAAAGTCCTTCTATGTGGCACATCGCATTACTAAGGGTTTTTCATACAGGAAGAAAGAGGTCATTGTCTCCTGCTACTTTTCCCTCATTAGGCCAATCATCGGGTACAATGCCCCATTTGGCATGTACCTCACTAGACACTTGCAACAACTGGAGAGGCCGCAAAAGTACCTCACAAAGAGGATCCTAGGCCTTAAACACTTGTCCTATATGGACAAACTCAAAAAACTCCAACTATTCTCTGTCTCATATTGCCTAATTAGAGCAAATCTCTGCTTGACTTACAAAGCCATGTCTGACCCAGCTCTGTTAGAAATGCTACATCTAAAGAAATCCCAATCCCTCTGCACCACATGCTCCAGAGACCTCACCCTCATTACCACAATCAACAGAACATGCTGGAGGGACAGGTCCATAACCCAGAGACTGCCCATGCTATGGAATAGACTTCCCATACATGTTAAGCAGAGCACCTCACTAGTCCTCTTCAAGAGAAATCTTGATGAGTGGATGGGAAATAGAAAATTCACCCCGGGGATCACTCCAGTGGCTCTACTCAACACAGGCACTAGGAACTAAGGTTGGGTGGCATAATGCCAGGGTAATCCTATGTGCTAGGCTTGTAAAGGCCCCAGGGCCATTAGCCTAGTACACACCTATGAACCTATGACCCTATGATAACTACATGCATTTTTCTTTAAGTATACATGGTCCAACACTATTTTTTATCTGAGTAGATAGATTAGATTAGATATATAGACAGATAGACAAACAGAGCATTAAGCCCTTTTTCAGGTGTGGCATTTCGCCTCTTTAATTTCCGTATACCTTGCAGGTTTTAAAGATAGAGAGTATGGGGGGTAAGGGAGGTGCCATCCCTCATAGAAATTCCAGTAACAATATGTCTGTCTTTTTGCCTGTCACTGTTTAATCTGTCTGTCTGCCTATCTATGTACGTAGATTTCTAAATAAAACTAATGCATACAAGTAGATCCCATTATCTGTTTAGCAACCTGAAAACTGTCTGTCATGATATTTTTGTGTTTTAGTTATTCAGTCATAACACAATCGTGGGTTGTGACATTTATTACAAAACTGGGGATTTTTTTTTCCTGGTAGCTGGGCTGTTTGTAGATTCCTGCTGCAGAGAGTGACATTCTAATATTCTCATAGCCGAGTAGTTTGCCAAGTTTTTTCAAAAAGAAGAGTTCGCAGACAACATTGTTTCTCCTAGATCTTGCTGTGTGAAGTTTTGCTTCAGTTTAAAACTATACAATCCCAACTACAGTGCTTATCTCTTAATTTCATTGATTTATATGTTACTGACCTGCTAACTGTAGCCAATTCAGTTCTAATTAAACCACGCCTCTCAGCAGTATCGGAAAACTGTTGCATCAGTCTGCACAGCCTGTCAAAAATGCACAGCAGGTGTCAAATTACACTTCTGCTGCATCATTTTAGCAGGTACAGAGAAAAACTACAACAGTCAGGTGTTCTCCTTCATAGTCTTTTGTTCATTACTTGGAATCAAAATCAAGTTCAAGACAGACTGAAATAAAATCAGTCAAGGTAAGGTAAGAAGCCTGCACTGTTCCAGTGAAAACCATCCTGAAGCAGTAGGTTTAAGGAAATGTGAGTGGCCAAGGTTATTTATGTTACAACTACATTGGGGACATGCTGAGAGGAAATATGACATCTATTGAAGAGAAATATGTCTCAGAATAAACATAAAAATCAAAGAATCATTGTCTGTTAAACTTCAAAGTTTTCAGACATGCTTAGAGAGGTGTTGAAGCAGCTGTCCAAAGAGATGTCCGTTGAGATATTGACAGAGCTATTCCAGAAAGGATATCAGAAAGAACAGAAATTAAAACCATCACTAGAGTGAGATACATTGTAATATATGCTTAAGTACACATCATACTATTTGACACATATCACAGCTTTCATTTCTTATCTAACTTTAAGTCAAAAGCTCATATTTTTATATGTATGTATATATTTATTTGCCATTGTTAATACGGTGGATAAGCTGGTTATATCATATGAACAGTTATATGAACTTTTTCAGCAATGACAATGGATGCATATTAATTCAGTCACACTACACCTTGCCAGCCTTTTTGTAATATTTCACAGGAATACACTGTGAAAGAACAATCCCTATAAATTTGAGTCTCACCTCTCCCTGTTTTGGAGGAACGTTCCTATTTTCAGGCCTGATTTACTCCTGCACATGATGTTCCTATTTTTGAAGGATGTCCCTGTTTTAGGTTTGATTTACCCCTTCACACATTTTTATGACCCCCCCCCATCAGACATGCTTTTTGAAGTTATCAAGTACACTCAAAGCCACAGTATATGACCAACATACTAGTGACACCAATAATATAAAGAAACAGGACACATATCTTATATCTCTCATTTTTTATAAACAAAAATAAATTATCTCGAGTGGTAAAATTTTGTAATACTGTTCATTAAAGTCAATGATTTTGCACTGTCTCTGTGATAATGTGCTTATAATTTTCCATAATTTTTACTACTCTGTTTTTTAAAAGTTTTTTTGAGTAGTATTCCACATTCCTACTGGAAGTGGGAAGAATTATGTGCTATTTGGTATTAAAATTTTATTCTGATGAGATGTCTAGACTTCTGGATGGATATCTCTGTATTTCATGGGCCTTTATTCTTGTTTTCAATCTCTGCAGCAAATTTAGTTTTAGTAAAATAAGATACCATAATAATCTTGTTTCATCTCATATAAGGGAAACTTCAAAGTAAGTTAATGTTCACAAGTTGGCTTTAATTGAGGCTGAAATTGTCGGTATAATAGCAACCAAAATTTGGAAATATATTCAGCAAACAAATGCCACCAAACATAATAATGTACTATTTTTACATTTTCTTGTTTGTATGAATTTATTAAATTTTATTAAACTGATGCAACAATATTTGGGTTATTAAACCATGGACTTAAGAGCACCTGCTTTAATCTTCCATGTGTAGAAATTAATGTAGATGAAATGCTTGCTTTACATTGTGGTTTAAATATGTGCCCTCACTGATATGTTGAATGTGGATATTAAATCAGAAATGTTTAAATGATTACATAAAACTGCAGGTTAGAATTTTATTATTACAGATAACTTCTACGAACAAATAGATAGTAGTGATAATTTTGATATTATAGACAGCATAACAATTTGTATTCACATTTTCCTGAACATGATAATGCTTTTGTTGTAATTTTATTCCTATTCCTGTTAATATCAATACACATAGTTCTGTGCCTTGTTTTTGAAAAATACAGTTAATCATTTCTGATATGACTTTATTCCTCTGTGTGGAAATATTCAAGAAATTTTGGAAACATAAAGTATAATTTAGCTAACAACATGTGATTATCTCTAAAATAACATTAAATTCACCCTACTCTAGTAACTAGACCTAATGGCAAGGGGCAACAAATTGTTTTTAGTGATTTATTTGCTGTGAATAACTAAATTTGATAGCTGATAAAAATGTCTCCCCTTAAAGTAGCTGAGGGAAAATTACTTGAGAGTTAGTAGCATGAAGAAAAAGAGGAAATGTATAGCAGTGAATGCTGTATCCCATAGGAAATCATTGCTGGTGTGGTTTCTAAAGTGTACACTAACAATGATTCACTTGTTTTGAGAGATTTCACCCTTCTTTGAGTTGTTGCAACCATAGAATTGCTATATGTAAGTTCAGGGGGTACAGGGGGACAAAAATCAAAGTCGATTTTTTAAATTTCTGTGTTTTCGACATTTTATTTTCATCTTTTGGCATGCCAGCATTCACTAGGTTTCACAGTAGACTAGATAGTAATAGATATGAGCATCAAAAGGAAATTAAAACGTTTGACAGAGTAAGGTAAATGTTTAGCTTTTTATAGCAGGTGGTTAAACAGTTTTGTGACCTCGACAGTACTAGAATTCCTTTTTTCTATTAAAGCTGTAAAGTATATGAAGTTAATAAACATCCTACAGGAAGAATTGTATTCGGTGCATATGGAAATTATTTAAAGAATGCAAGCGATATTATCAGTATATTTTTATATCACTGCACAGTTAGTTTACCTTAATCTTTTATTGAAGCTTGTGATCTTTCATTAAGATTACAGCATTAGATGGACTTGTGATGGGTTTTGGCTTTTTGTTAATGTGGAATATTTTGACACTAACATTCAGCATATTTGGGTTAGGTTCACTGTATAATTTTAGGTGATATGGCTATGTATGCATTTTATGTATGAATTATCGAGTTTTGCTTGTTGAATACCCATTTTCTCTTTAATGAAAATTTGGATTTAAAGAAATGTGGAAAGCTTTTTCCCCTGTATGCCACAATATTCATAGGGGTAGTGAAAGAAGGCTACATTTATAATCACTCATTTTTTAAATAAGAGATAATGACATATTTCTGATTTTTTGGATGATTTGACATTTATGTATAAAGATGATAAAGCAAATGTGCAACAATTTATGATAGATTTGACACAAACTAGATTTGGGTTCACTTTTACATTTATTATGTGTTTATTTCTTTTGCTTACATGGATAGTCTGACTTGGAATTTAAGTCCTTTTTCAACATGGGCCTGGGGAGCAAAGCTCCAAATAAACAGATCAGTTGCAGCAAAGACATACAATAAAGTTAAAAATATAGAGGTCAGTTACAGTAATGAGTTACAATAATATAAATACTATACATTTACGAGAATAAGGAATAAAAATTACATAGATTGAATATAATCAATTACAGCTCTGAAAATAAAGCACCATGGCATAACATGCATGCAGCAGTAGTAGAGACTGAGAGGGGGGACAGAAAATATTGCACTTAGGTGAAGAAGAAGAAGGAGAGGCAGCGGTTGTTGTGGTTAAGGCAGTGACTTCCTGCTACTTCATCTAGGAGAGGAGCAAGAACAAAGCTAGACATCTCAAAGGTGAGCCTATCAGATGGTTTAGAGGAGCTTGTGTGGTGATATTACTATCATTGTGAGGTACACTTTTAGGATCTCTAACTCTGTTTGGAAAACATAACCAGTTTGTAATAATCAAACTCTGTAAGAAACCTAGAGTGCCTCTGTATAAAACTACCTGTAACTCCATCCACATTTGGTCTGCTTTACCATATAATAAACTACCACATGCAAAAAGTGCATGCAGTAATAAGGAAGTCTTTTTGAATGAAGCAAAAGAGATTAAAGTAAGATCTAACACATTTAGTTATGACTTAGAGATTCTGGGAAGTACATACTATAAAGCTGAGAGAATAGAAAAATGCAGTTTTTGCATAAACATATATTTCTGTAATGCAGACAAAAAATATATATGATAACAAAAGTAATAATAATAGAGTGTGCTACTTTGTTATGGAATTTAATGTGTTATCTGATCAGACAGCATCACATTTTAAGAAATGGATGGATTTTTATGAGAACTGACGAGTTCTTAGATACTATAATTTCTCAAAAATATGTTTTTCTTTTAAGAGAGGTTATAATATGTCAGTTATGTAGTAAGGGTTGGGCAAAAGGTGAAATCACCATAGGTGCAAAGTGTTACAGAATGCAGCCAGCATGTTTTTTCTAAGTACTGAAATGCTGGTACAGAAGGACTTTGTTCTTTTTTTTCTGCTTTTCATTCAAAGAGCTGAGGGGGGAGTATATAGGCTGCTGTGGAAACCACTGCACCAATTGTCTTCCTACAGTAAGCCAAATTCTTTTTTTGCTCTTCTCTTGAAGAGCTAAGGGGGTACGGTGGTACTTAGGAAACCTTCACTGGGTACTAAATGAGCCAGCTAGGGCTCTGAAATATGTAAGATTACATAGTGTATAACTAACATAAAAGCAAACAATATAAAATGCAAAGAAGGATAAGTAACCACATGGGTATCTATCTCTGTGTAGTTGTAATATGTGTCCTTTAGCAATACTGGAGATAACTCCAACAAAACTGAAATCTAGCAAGAATGTACCACCAACAAATAAAACCAAAACACTAATGCAGCTTAAAAGGAAATGTGTAATAAACAAGTTTAGCACTTTCATCTACTCTGTACTTGATCTTCTACAGAACTTATAACTTTGGAATCTCACCATTAAGTATATAAGATAATGGCATTACTTATCATATTATCCCAAAGATCATTTAAAAGACCAGCTATTCCAAAAATATTCAATAAATATTTTAAGCTATTAAAAATACTTAAAATTTATACTAAAGTATTACTTTTTCATCATTTAAAAAATAATAATATTAATCACTGCATCCACACCAGAATATTTGTCGGCTTGTAAATAATCTGCCATCTAGTCTACTTTTGTTCAAGCCTATTAGCATAGTTTCCTTCCCTAATATTCACATCTACATTATCAACCTCATAAAACCAAAACTTTTTAAAATATCTACAATATGAAACATGTTTAAATAAAGATTTATTTTTCAATAATGGAAAATATATTTTTTAATGGAAAGAAAGAGTTGACATTTTATGAGAATATATGCATCTATCTCAGAACGTTATGCGTGACATGAAATCTTCCTGTGGCCATTGAGTATATGTGTCAAAGCAGTAGAATATTTAAAACCAGGCTTGAGAAACATCTGAGACATATTAGGAATAATAAGAGTGTAAAGAATTATAACCTAACATTTTAGAACACCATATTACTGTAGCTGAATTATGGACCACTGTTTTTAGACTAAGTTATGGTTATTAGTGCTGAAATTCATGATACAAAAACAACAATTTTTATTTAAGGAGGTATTGTTTGTATTGAAACAAAGTGGCTGTGACTCCCCTGCACAATCCTCATCACTGAGAACAGTGGGAAACGTACACCCTGGGAAGATGACAAGTACACACACAGTAAAGTGCAATTTCCCTTAGAACACACAGAGATCACAGTCAGTCTAGGGCTGGTTTCTCATTTTTCTCCAGATCCTCAATAATACTCCCTTCTGGCACAGCTATAAGGTTGAGATCTCAGCTGAGTGGTCAAACCAAGATCTCCAGTACCCTCTCTTTCCAACCAGTGTTTCGTGTCCCTGCCCAAGATTTACAAGCTATGCCCCCTTCTGCCCAGACTATAACATAGTTTCCACTGCCTCCAGCCACTACTTATCAGCTACTTTAAGGACCTTAACAAAGGGTGTCCAATTCTACTGTATCATTTTATTATTAATCCAAATGGTAGTCTGACCAAGAGCAAGGCTATTTAGTAGTGTCCTGTTCAGTGTCACCAAAGAGATATGCAAGTACTCTCAGAGCTTAAGTATCTCTAAACAGACTAGTCACAATTAAAAGGTTTAAATATATTTAATAAAAAATAAAATAACAAGACAATACTTAGACAATAATCAGTTATATCAGAATTCAAAATCACAGGAATTATTTAAAACAACATTGCAGGACAATCTCAAATAAATAAAAAAAAATCTAAGCTACACTTTACTATATTCCTATCTGAATCTAAAAGAGTTACTATGCCCTAAAAACTTACTTACAGCAAGGCAAGTGCAGAAGGCGATGAGTGGATGTTCTTGTTAGGTCAAAGACAAAATACAAAATGCACAGTCTCTCTCTCTCTCTCTCTCTCTCTGAGACAGTTCTTAAAATAATATCAAATATTACTGCTGGGTTAGCTTGGAAGACATCACTTTTTGTCACCTGAATTTTAGTTCCCAAGCTAAAGCCCCTTTGTCAGAAACTAACAGGATTTAACATCTTTGTGTGAAAATACATATCTCTCGGATGTTTGAAGACCCTGGGAGTCATAAAACAATAAAACACTTCTGCATCTCAAACCTAGTAATTACCTCTCTTCCAAGACAATACAAAAACTTCTAGCTCTAGACATTGTGTCTGCTACTGAAGAGAAAATGAGAGATAACTTTTATAGCACAATCATAAAACAATTTAATTTCAACTTATTTTCTTGAAGTTTTGCAAGTTAACCCTCTATGTTCTAGTTTTTACCATTAAAACATATACATTAGCACAATTACAATAGTTTATATACCTTTCTACTCTAAGCCGGCAGGGCATGCTGTGGTTACATTTTAGCTCAGTCCTTTACAACTTTACATACACTTTTGTATGAATCATATCAATATTCACAAATTACATAGAATTATTTACAAAATTCCAGATAGCTGGGTTGGCAGTATTTCCTTTTGTGACAGTGGCTTAAACCAAAATTACTGAATAATGAGTGCCCTTGTTCAAGTCTATTATAAGTACTAAGTGCTTTGATTCAGTGTTTCCTAATTTGAATTATGTAACTGTTTAACTGTAATTGTTTTACTTAGATGTAAGGTTTATTGCTGTTGCCTTATGTTTTAGCTGTCTGATCATATAAGCCAAGTTGACAAGCACAATTACCTCTTTAGATTAAATTTCTTGTAGAATTTGACTATGTATTTTAGATCTTTTCAGCAGTCATCTCAAGAAGTATGTACCTACAATTTCTCACTGTGGCCTTTAGAGGGCACTTTTTTTACAAGTGAGAATGTACTGTATGTCTCATTATTTGCAACTTAAAGTGAACAGTCACATCTTCTTGCTGCTGGTGTTTAGTAGTCACATCTTGGGTTACTTCCTTAGTAGTGTTAAGTTTTATTACTTTTGGCTTTGACATGGTACCTAATTTTTTTTCTTCACTTTACTGGAGTCTTTCTAATAATATACCCAGTGACAGATGTCCAGCAAGTGCTGTTGTGGTCATCGGTTCCTCCTATGGATTGCCACCTTAAATGTTTGTTTTGTTTCAGAGCCAAGCACAATATAGATAAGTAAGAGCACTGTGCAGTAGCAATTTTTAATGATAAAACATAACCCCTCTCTCCCCCAAAAGGACCAATCACTATAGCAGTAGATTGCCAGGCACCCAGTATTACTGCTGCACAGGTTAAAACAGCACTGTCCAAGGCCAAGAATACAGCTTCTATGGGACCTGACAGTATCCCTGGTTGTGTTCTGCATGAACTACAGCATGAACTGGCACCTCACCTGTGTGCCCTGTTCAGTCACAGCATCATCTCAGGCTTTGTCCCTACCAAATGGCACACTGCTACAGTCATCCCCCTCCACAAAGGAGGAGCGACTACAGACCCTGGAACTATCGCCCCATTAGCCTGATGAGTCTGATATGCAAAGGTATGGAACACATCATCATGGACCTAATAAACAAGGATACATGGAATCTCCAAACTCTGGATCCTACACAGTTTGGTTTTCTGAAGGGTAGATCATGCCTGCTCAACTTGGTTGACTTCTTTGAGTCAGTCACCAGAGCTGTGGATGAAGGCAAGGTTGTTCATACAGCTTACCTTGATCTGGCCAAGGACTTTGATACCATTCCCCACTCAGGAATCATAGAAAAACTTAACAAGCTAGGCATCAACCCCTATATCACTAGGTGGGTTGCAAACTGGCTCAAAGATAGAATCCACAGTGTGAAAGTAGCTGACTTCAAGTCAGACTGTCAACCAGTCATGCGTGGTGTCCCACAGGGTTCAGTCCTGGGTCCTCTCCTGTTTGGTATCTACTTTTCTGAAGTCCAGGCCAGCACGAAGGGACTCTGGCTGACAAAGTTCACAGACGATTACAAGTTGGGAGCTATTATTAACTCCCCAAGTAATGCTGACATCCTACAGAATGGCCTCACTGAACCAACGACTGGTGTCAGAACCACGGCCTTAAGCTCAATGCCAAAAAATGTGACGTCATCTCACTTGGGAAAAACCTGGTTCCCTTGAATTACCACATCGATAGTAGTCCACTGAACACAGAAGGTGTTATAGGAGATCTAGGAACAAAGGTTGACAGCAACTTCTCTTTTGACCACAACATTGCCACTGTGGTCAGAAAGTCCTTCAATGTAGCACATTTCATTACTAAGGGGTTTGCATCCAGGAAGAAAGAGGTCAGTATTTCCCTCTACTCTTCCCTCATTAGGCCAATCATCGAGTACAATGCCCCATTTGGCATGTACCTCACTAGACACCTGCAACAACTGGAGGCCACAAAAGTACCTCACAAAGAGGATCCTAGGCCTTAAACACCTGTCCTATATTGACAGACTCAAAAAACTCCAACTTTCTCTGTCTCATATCGCCTACTTAGAGGCGATCTCTGCTTGACTTACAAAGCCATGTCTGACCCAGCTGTGTTAGAAATGTTATATCTAAAGAAATCCCAATCCCTCCACACCACACACTCCAGAGAGCTCAACCTTTTTACTACAATCAACAGAACATGCTGGAGGGGCAGGTTCATAACCAAGAGACTGCCCATGCTATGGAATAGACTTCCCATACATGTCAAGCAGAGCACCTCAATGGCCCTCTTCAAGAGAAATCTTGATGAGTGGATGGGAAATAGAAAATTCACCTCAGGGATCACTCCAGTGGCTCTACTCGACAGAAGCACTAGGAACTAAGGTTGGGTGGCACGATGCCCAGGTGCTAGGCTTGTAAAGGCTCCAGGGCCATTAGCCTAGTACACACCTATGAACCTATGAACCTATTAGCCAGGAGAGTTGGAATTTGCTGGATTCGGTAGCAAAAAATATTGTTCTTTCTTATGGTACTTCATTCTTTTCTTTTTCTACAAATTCAGGTTAAAAAGTACAAAAAAAAAGAATTTTATTAAGGAAAAAAATAAAGAGACATCTTTCTAAAACAGCAACGAATAATTGAACGACACAGCCTATAGTGGATAACATTTAGAGATTGACATTGGTAACTAAACAAGCAGGATTATTCAGTTGAATATGACCCCATCATTCCACATTTTGTGGTGATGAGGTCAGGTAATTATTGGTGTTTCTCTTTCATATTACTGTGGATACCAATCTTTATGGTAGGGTGTTGGCACTTAAATGGGGAAGAGATCATCCAGATGTGGTTGAGAAATATAAGTTCAGATTTATGAATGGCTTGGAATGATCATTGGAAATTCTTGAAATTTTTTTAGAAAGGTTAGAACAGGATTTATTTCAGATAGTGAGTGTGAGGGTGTTTAATATCCTTTTGCGCAGACTTCTATTTCGGGTGCTTGAGGAAATGGGGGTTGGGCTAATTGGCAGCACTGTATAATGTTTCAAGGCTGGGAGCAAAGGTTAATGATGATTTTACGAAATGGTGAAGGTTGAGAGAGGGAACAGACAGGGGTTACCACTGTCATCATTTTTAGTTTGGGTTGTAATAAGGTGAAGTCACTGAATGAGAAAGGAGGGATGAAAGTGTTTAATAACATGAATTCATTATGCATGTTGCTGTTGCAAGGTGATATCATCAAAGGGCTGCTGGGTGTTTTAGAGATATTTATGGATTCCAGAAAGGAATTAGTACTGCCACTTAAATCAAAGACGTCGGTTATGCTGTAGGGGGGGGAGATAAAGTTGGAAGTGATGAGGAAACAAAATAGTTGGGGTTAAAGGTGTAGGCAGTGCTTAGAGGCACTTAAAATATTTAGGAAGAGAGGGAGAGAGACTGACAGACAGTTGAACATTTGGCCAAATGAGTATGGAAGATATGCTCCTAGACATATCCCTACTTTACTAGTGGATAAGGTGATAAGGAAAACTCAAAAGGTCTGTGACAGGATCATGTAGATCAGAAAAGGGATGAGAACTGGAAGGGTTAGGATGAGGGCATGTAGAACAGTAGGGGCTGGAGTATACCAGATGATAGGATATATACTGGGCAGTTAATTTTGGGGAAGAGATTAGAATGCGTGTGGGTCCACTGTCTAACTGGACAGTATGAAAGAAAGAGGAAGAGGAGGGAAGGAAAAGAAGGAGAGAAAGAAAGATATTTCAGTTATCAAGGAAGAAACCTAAACAAATGATGAGGGGCAAAGTTAAATTATCAGGAAAGGTTTAACTTGTGGAGGGACTAGGTCAAGCCGTGAAAGGCAAAGGAGAATGTCCAGTGGAGGAAGTGGTAAAAGGAAAACAGGTCCGCTGATGTAATGTGCATGTCTGTGGTAAGAGAGGGAATGGGTTTCAAGAGGCACTGGAAAGGTTTAGGCTTGAGGCAGAGGAGAAAGGGGTTTTGGATACTAAATAAGCTTGATTGGGATGTGACATTCTGAAGGTTTATTTTACTGACAATAGGATGTTGGAGTACCATACTAAGGAATGGGAGACAAGGTGAAAATACGTATGATTCTGACACTTGTATCTGCATGTCATTAGTTCATGGCTGACCTGCTCACTGCCACTTGATCAAAATGGCAAGCACCCAACCTCCCCCACTACCTTGCTCCTACTGAATGAATACATAAACTGCTCACAACCCTAACTCTAAATATAAATGTTCCACCTGGTCTCTAACTCAAACCACAAACCTCACTTCCTAATCCTAAACACATACACGGCACCTTAAACCTAAAGCCTCCAATCACTCCCTAAACCTAAACCTCATTGCCTCCTAAACCTAAAACTCTTTGTTTCTCCTTAAACCTAATCCCAAAGCCTGTTCCTTAACCCTAACCCCAAAACACCCTATTGCCACCGAAATCTAATCCCAGACTCCACTACCTCAACATAAACCTCCCTTAGTCACTCATTAAACTTAACATTTCCTGTCACTCCCTAAACCTAATCTCAATCTCATTGCCTGAATTTAACCCTAATACTTCCAGTCAGTTCATAAACCTAACTGTTAAACTCCCACTCACTGCCACTCACTCATCATGGCTGCTGGACTTCCTTATTCAAACCTGACTGTGGGTTCATGCTACAGCCCCACTCTTTCCAATGTTTGCCACACATAACTTGCTTGATCTCAGTTATACAGCTGAGGTGCAGCCCAAGCAAGCTGCCAGACACACACGTTCCAGACTTTAAGACTGTGGTCTGTGAACAGCCAGATACACTCTGTGTGTGTGTGTGTGTGTGTGTGTGTGTGTGTGTGTGTGTGTGTGTGTGTGTGTGTGTGTGTGTGTGTGTGTGTGTGTATATATATATATATATATATATATATATATATATATATTTAGGGTTACATTCATTTTATTGATCCTGCTTTAGTTGAAATATAGTTTGTATCATTAGAATGAAAATTATTTGGTTGAAGGCTGCAAAGTGTGAGACTATCTGCAGGGTGATGTTTTTCTTAGTGCAGCCAAACTCATGTGCTTGTTCCATTCAGTTACACGAGCTGTTCCTGTGTGGCTGCACTCCATTCACGAACACTGACAATTTCTGTGTGGAGTTTGTTTTTGCCAGTATTTGCAAACCAATTTTTGTATTATTTGGAGTTATTGCTGGCAGCTTTGAAAGATGTTTTTTGTTGAGATTGGCAATCAGCAGAGTAACTGAAATTTTCCTTTGCTCCAGTACTGAGTGATCTTGGAATTGGTATATATAAGTACCAGGATGTGTGGGGGTGCAGGGAGGGGGGCTTGCAAAAGCACTGTTTTAGCTGTTTTTATATTTTGTTTTAATGGTTTGGTGAGTTTGATGAAACTCCGTGTGTACAAGAATTTTTGCTTCAGTGTATCAATTGTTGATGCAGTGTCTCTAGAACAACTGGTATACATCCATACTGCTTTATTAGCACACACGCACACATGCACACACACACACACACACACACACACACACACACACACACACACACACACACACACACACACACACGCGCAAATATGTATCTATATCTATATTTATTTATATATATATATATATATATATATATATATATATATATATATATATTTATGCTGGAAGGCAATCTGGGTGACTTTAAATATCATCATTACTCTTTTTTATTATTATTATTTTATAATTTGGTGGATATCTGAAAGTAGGTCTTGTGAATCTTCTCAGCTGCAATGTTTCATACTTTGCTGCAGCTGAATGATACTTAATAAAAAAATATTTTAACACAGGATAAGGTCAGGTTTGCTGGTTTGGAAGCCAGACAATATAAAATGTCACTTGCATTCTTAATAAAAATGGAAAGTAGCTAGAAGTAACTTTTATTCTTAATAAAAATAATAAAAAATGCTCAGAGTTATTTCTGTCTTTAATCTAGTGAATTTAAAATGAACAGCACTCATGTCCAGAAACTTAAAATAAATAATAATTGAATAAGTCTTTTCATTAGTTTCTACTCTACAGTCATTTTCTCAAAAGAGTTCAAGCTATCAATAGCATTTGTTGAATGATAGTTGGAATATTTAATATAGAAATTGATGGAAACCTGATTTCCTAGTGTTGGCTAAGCTGGTTAACTCCTGGCAAAGATGCCCGAATAAACTTGCTCAATGACAGTGAAAAGTACATTCAGCTGTTTTGATGTGTCCTAAGAATGCAAGTGCCATCAAGTTTTATGCCCAAATCATTAAACTCAAGTTGTCCAGCTAGGCACTTGGAAAACTTCAAGTGTAGACATTCCAGAAGAATAAAATAATGAGCAAGTTGCAGAGAGATTACTACACAACCCAAGGTCTAACTTTTTTTATTTTCAGATGAGAAGCTAAACTAAGACCTGGTTTATCTGTTGTAATGGTAGATGAAGTGGACATCAAAGATCATAGCATATTTCTGAAAAAGGATAGGGAATTTCTCTGCTTTCCAGCCAGGTTTGGTCCTGCCAATAAACATATATTTTTTAACATCAAAGTCTGACCAGTACCACATGAGATTCACCTGAACTCCCTCCCACAGCTAGAAAATGCTGATCTTTCCTTTTTGAAAAAGGAATTAAATAAAAAAGTAATCGATTAGGGGATTAATGATTCTCTTCACCATTAATTCAGCATAGTGCAAGTGGATTACCTATTCATAGGTTCGTTGGTGTGTACTAGGCTAATGGTCCCTGGGGCCTTTACAAGCCTAGCCGTAGGATTACCCTGGCATCGTGCCACCTGACCTTAGTTCCCAGTGCCTCTGCTGAGTAGAGCCACTGGAGTTATACCCGGGGTGAATTTTCTATTTTCCATCCATGCATCAAGATTTCTCTTGAAGAGAGTCAGCGAGGTTCTCTGCTTGACATGTATGGGAAGTCTATTCCATAGCATGGGCAGCCTCTGGGATACAAACCTGTCCCTCCAGTACATTCTGTGGATTGTGGTAATGAGGTTGAGGTCTCTGGAGTGTGTGGTGTGGAGGGATTGGGATTTTTTTAGATGTAACATTTCTAACAGAGCTGGGTCAAGCAGAGATCGCCTCTAAGTAGGAGATATGAGACAGAGAATAGTTGGAGTTTTTTGAGTCTGTCCATATAGGACAAGTGTTTAAGGCCTAGGATCCTCTTTGTGAGGTACTTGTGCGGCCTCTCCAGTTGTTGCAGGTGTCTCATGAGGTACATGCCAAATGGGGCAATGTACTCGATGATTGGCCTAATGAGAGAAGAGTAGAGGGAGACAATGACCTCTTTCTTCTTGCATGCAAAACCCTTAGTAATGAGATGTGCCAAACAGAAGGACTTTCTGACCACAGTGGCAATGTGGTGATCAAAAGAGAGGTTGCTGTCAACCTGTGTTCCCAGATCTCTTATAACGCCTTCTGTGTTCAGTGGACTACCATCCATGATGTAATTCATGGGAACCAGGTTTTTCCCAAAGGGGATGACAGCACATTTTTTGGCATTGAGCTTAAGGCCACGGTTCTGACACCAGTCAGTTCAATGAGGCCATTCTGTAGGATGTCAACATCACTTGGGGAGTTAACAATAGCTCCCAACTTGAAATCGTCTGTGAACTTTGTCAGCCAAAGTCCCTTTATGTTAGCCTGGATGTCAGAGAAGTAGATACCAACCAGGAGAGGACCCAGGACTGAACCCTGTGGGACTTCACTCATGACTAGTTGGCTTTCTGACTTGGAGTCAGCTACTTTCACACTGTGGGTTCTATCTGTGAGCCAGTTTGCAACCCATCTAGTGATATAGGGGTTGATGCCTAGCTTAGTGAGTTTTTCTATGATTCCTGAGTGGGGAATGGTATCAAAGGCCTTGGCCAGATCAAGGTAGGCTGTATGAACCACCTTGCCTTCATCCACAGCTCTGGTGACTGATTGAAAGAAGTCGACCAAGTTGAGCAGGCATGATCTACCCTTCACAAAACCAGACTGTGTGAGATCTAGAGTTTGAAGATTCCCTATATTCTTGTTTATTAGGTCCATGATGATATGTTCCATAGCTTTGCATATCGGACTCGTCAGGCTAATGGGGTGATAGTTCCCAGGGTCTGTAGTCACTCCTCCTTTGTGGAGAGGGATGACTGTAGCAGTGTACCATTCGGTAGATACAAAGCCTGAAATAAGGCTGTGATTGAACAGGGCACACAAGTGAGGTGCCAGTTCACTCTGTAGTTCATGCAGAACACAGCCAGGGATATTTTCAGGTCCCATAGATGCTGTATTCTTGGCCTTGAACAGTGCTGTTTTAACCTGTGCAGCAGTAATACTGGGTGCATGGCAATTTACTGGTATTGTGATTGGTCCTTTGGGGGGGGGGGTAAAATTGGCACTGAATCTGTCGGTCAGTATATTGGCAATATCTGTTGGCTCAGTATGCTCAGAGCATATCTGGGTATTGCCATGGAGATTCTTTGCATAACTATAGAAGGCCTTGTGGTTGTCTTTACTATCTGCTGCAATACTGTTTTCATAGCTAGCTCTAGAGGATTTGATGAGGGATCTGAATTTTTTTGTTGAGACTGATAAGGGAGTTTTTCCAGTCTTGGGACTTCACCTTATTCCGCATCATTTTCCTTTTTGTGTTGTAGAGTTTGTTTATGGCAGGGGACCACCAGATTGGCTTCCTTTTTTGGAGTAGAGCGCCTTGGTTCTATTGAGTATGGCGAGATCCATGCATTTGTGTACGTGTTCGTACAGTACATTTTTGTATGATTCAGTGGTCATGCAACTATTATCCATTTGCAAGGGTGCTGTGAAGTTAGCCACCTCTGTTTTTAGGAGCCCAAAGTAAGCTTTAGAGAAGTTTTTCATGGTGGTTACTTTTGCCGGGGTGGGGGGTGAATTTCTAAGGCGATTAGTTTGTGGTCGGATCTGACCAAGGAGGAGCTGACTATTGGTGTAGAGCAATGGTTGCCCATGTTAGTAATGACCAGGTCAAGGATGTTGCAACCTCTAGTGGGAGTAAGAATGAGCTTGTCCAGGGCATTGGAATTAATGAACTCCAGGAAACGTTGGGCAAGTGTATTGGTACATGAGTAGTTTTCCCAGTTAATGGAGGGGTTGTTGAAGTCGCCTAGTATGAGAGTGTTAGGTTGGACCCTAATATTCTCCAGGGTGCTTAAGAACATGGAGTGTGAGTCTTGGGACATGGTTGGGGACCTATAGCAGGCTACAACCTGAATCACTGTCTTACCCATTGCTAGCTGCACCTGAAGTATCTCTGAACCATTATGTTGGATTACCAGTCTAGAGGTGTGTGCATCCTTTATGAATATGGAAACACCACCACCTTTGGAGCTTTGGTACAAGTTCTGGGGCTGAAAGGTGTTGAAAGAGTTATAGCCTGGCAGTGTAGGGCTGCTTTCTGCTGCCTTGAACCAGGTCTCTGTTACAGCACAAATGTTGATGTTCTTCATTTTAAGGAGTGCTTCAAGCAAATACATTTTGAGATTTAGATGTCTAGTGTTGAGCAGCATGACCCTCAGACTACATTTGTTTGTAGCTGTTACAGTGGTAATTTGGTCTTTGTAACCAAAGCATTTTAATGTTTTTTTGTGTGGTATAAGCTGTAGGAAGTTGCTTGCTACAAGTGTAGCAAGCAGTTTGTTACAGTTTAAAAGAAAAGAAGAAAGACTTTTTTCCTGAAGTAAGTATCATTTTTTCTGCTCCTCAACTTGAAGTTGAGGGCAGTGCAATATTAGGGAGCAGTACAGGGTGCTGGAATTGTTAACTACAGCTCTGGTTTGGTGTGAATGATATGTATGTATATATGTATGTATGTATGTTGGTCTTGTAATAAATGTCCACTTTCTTTGTGTGATTTAGTTATATATTTTTTTAATTTAATTTGGGGTATTCCAATATTTTATGAAGTGGAACAGACGGTGTAGAGTGGGTAAGTCTTGACAAAGTCTTTGACTATGAGTATTGATGGGAAGATATATTTTATGCAATGTAATTTCCCAATGTTGTATTTAGTGTTTGCTTGTTTGCTTGCTATCGGTTTTTGGAAAAAGCTTGTCAGTGACAATTAATTGTACTGTCTGCAAGAAATGCCATGGTTGTCCTAGGAAGAATGTTTGATGTTGATGACTGCTATTTTACTAAAGTAATCCTACAGGATGAGACAGATACCTACCTTATCCTCACACCATGGAGATTACTTTGACATGTCCCACATTAGACATCTACCCCCTTCTCTTTTATCTGTTTAATCTCACATCTCAGCAGCTTCTTACCCACTGACTTCCATGTTAGCCCAAACATGGGCCAATTTACAGCATGAAGCCCATCTCTCAGGCTACACAGGATATCCTTCAAACTTTAGTCTTCAGGGACAAACCATCTAATTTATCTAGTGTTTGCTAACTTTTTAATTCCATTTTGATGTTGCTGATCCCTGGGTACTTACACAGTGTGAAATACTACATGTAGCCTTTTATTTCTGACAAAGCTTTAATAAAAGTTAACATTTTGAATCGAGGCTATACTATTTTTTCCTCCTACACCACATGTATAATTTCATCCAGTGTATGTCCAAATTCACAGGCAAAGTATATAACTGACCCACCCATCTTTACTCGAGTGATGTAAGCTTAACTCTAACATTTCCCTGCGCCAATACCAACCCTCCACCTTACCTTAAGAAAAAAACATTTTTCTCTAATAGCAGTATTCAAGAGAAACGTGTCTGGTATTACTACAAGTGGTTTTGTGTTTTGGTTAGCTACACTGATCAGAAAAAGAGAGCATTTTTCTTTTTCAGTCAAACTAATTTGAGAGTCTAGTTAGTGGCATTTTTGACCTGCTGTGATGGATGAAAGTGGTGTTGATCTTTCTGCGGGTCAATGTACTGAAAGATCAAAGTGCAAAACATCGATCACAGTACATCCTTTGAAGCACCAAAACTTAACAGATTAAAAGAGGCACAATCTGTCCTTCTCCATTCTGTTATCCCACCAGTAACATTGCTATACTTCGTGAGAGTAATTGTAGTGTTAGGGAAAGGTTTTTCCTAAGGTCAGGTGTAGAATTGGTGTTAAGGGCAGTGGCAGGGTTAGGATTAGAGTTAGCAGGTATTTGTAAGGTGGGCTTGGGGGCTTCATCTACTAGATGTCCCTTGTAAGTGCCCATAGGTCTTTATATATCTGGTCAAAGACTATCTTCTTAAGGAAATCTAGTGCACCTGCTACCTTGACAATGGTTAACACCAGGTAATTCAAGCTATCAGTACTTGATGTATTAATATGTTTGCATCTGAATCCTTACATGTCGTTCTAAATATTTATTATTACTATCCTCTCTATTTCTTCCTTCCCATAACTCACTTAATTGCTCTGTATTGTACAATTACCATCTGAAGATAACCCAATGTGTTATGTAAATTCATTCAAATGTTTTATTGTAAATTTCTTTGCTATGCTTTTTCTTCAATGTTATAATGCCTCTTACTATATAATACTGTGGAGCTTTATCATTCATCTTCAGTTTTATAAATTTCCTTGCGTACTTGTATTACGGAGCTTTTCTCCCCGGGCCTCCTCTGAAAAAGGGCTTTTGCTCAGATGGACTATCATGGTTAACAAATGTCAAATAAATAAATAAATAAATGCTAAATGATATGATGTTTCCCAGTTGCATACAGTACATATAAATAACTCTCTCTTATAACTCTTTGTTTTTTTTTTACCAAGAAGCACACAAATCAGCAAACTATATCCAAAATAGAAGCAGGCTCAACACCCAATATATCACAGCAACCAGTTTATTTGTTTTAGCACTTTTGTCGGCCTTAAGCCTCAGACTTCATCAGAAACACATTTAATGAACTTTGTAGAAGCTTAAATACCTTTCACCTTATCACATGATAGCCACTCCCCTTAATAAATGAATATAAATACAGTAGTAGTGATGTTATGTTCTGTTATAAAAAACCTCCCTACTGACAAAACAACATGTTATTACATTAATATTAAAGTAGTGGTACATGGTACCCAAAATTAAAACCCATCCGAATAAATGACCTGAATGAATGAATACATTAATTATAAATAAAAATGTAAATGTAAATAGTAACATCAACTGCTTTTAAAACCTTGAAAAATGTACAAAATTTGATGAAAAACTACTACACTTAGGAATGACAATGAATAGATAAATAAATACATACATAATATATCTAAATTCCCTAAAGGACAGCACATCTAAGTTACAAATAACAAAATTCCATTCTTGTTGAAATATGAAGTCATTAATATTGCTGGTTAATTAGGGAAAATAAAAATAAAATAATATTTACATGGTCACATATGAAACTCCGATTTTAATTTAAGGTAACTAGAAATAGACAAGGTCTCATTGAGACCTGCGTTGGTTGTGGCATTAACCTGAAGTTGCCATACCAACTCCCTATATTCCAACCACATATCTCTTGGCCCTTCCCTCATGTCTTTATCAACAATCTGTTCCAAGCCTGAAAATCTAAAAAAAGTGTCCTCTACATTCGAACACATGCCTGGCCAAGGCATTGGTCAAATTGACTTTTTGTATATCATACATATGCTGATATATCCGCTTATAAAGAGAACTTTTTGTTTTACCAATGTAGAACCTAGCACATTGTTGGCAAATAGCTATATACACTAAACATTTGGTCGAACAATTAAACTTTTGTGTCAATTTAACTTCTCTATAACCTTCAATATGAACTGCATTTGTTTCCATGATGTGGCAGCATTGGGGACAGTGCCCACATTTTCTCTTACGACCTCCCCCACCTTGATACGTGTTCCTTTACAGAATATTTTTAATATTCTAACTTCTTTTGTAGACCACTGTTGGCTTGTGTCCCATTTTTTTCCTTATGTTCATCACTGTCCATTAAAATACACCAATTATTGTTTATGACCTCCTTAATGTCTCTAAAAATGAGACTAAACATTAAGATCATGGCCCGGCTAAAGCCCATGTCAGTAACCGTGGGGTCCCGGTTACTGACACCACTATCATATTATGTGTACCTGTCGTTTGTATATTAGTTCCCAATAACAGAACAAAGTACCCATCAATTCTTTTCTTAATAACTTCCTAACTTATGGGTTCAATAAATACTTCTGGGTACCCCCTTCTTGATGACATGGCCTTCAATATCTCAATTTACTCAATAAATTGTCCAAAATTACTGACCATCCTTACTAACCTCAAACACTGCCCCTTCACCAGTGCTTTCTTCTGGTGAAGGGGATGACACCTGCCAAAATGTAAAAAGGAGTTAGAGAAGGTGGGTTTTCTGTAAATGGTCATGTTAAAACATTTGTTAACATCATCCTAAATCATAAAACCACTGCGTACCTATATCGTTGGGGATGACGGTAAATAAATCCTTGACATCAATTGTAACTAAAATCAGATGTTCACAATACCAGTTATCCTTTATTTTACTCAAATAGTTCCATGAGTCTTTAAGGACATGCTGATGTTTCTGCAACACATTTTTTAAATGGAAATCAACAAACTTAGCCAGGTTAAATATTTTAGAAGCCTTGGTGTCAACAATGGGCCTCAAGGGGGGGGGGGGGGTCAACAATATTCTTGTGGATTTTTGAGATACCGAAAATGGTCGGTATCCGAGGTGATTTCTGTTGTAAAACATTTAATTCATTAATGGTGACCTGACTATCAATAAGCAAATCATTCAACGTGATGTCAATGTTTCTATAGGCTAAATTAAGTTCATTAAGTGATGTTTGTTCATAGCTTTCACTGTACAAATGTGTCAACATTTTCTCCATGTACACCCTTTGCTCCATTACCATAATGCCCCCTCCCTTGTCAGGTTTCATCACCCTAATGTTCTTATTGTCACTAATGTATTTAAGTAAGTCACTTTCTCCTCTTGCAATATTAGTACTGTAATTGTGTTTTTTACATTTAATGAGTTTTCTAATTTGGTGGACACAAAGGTTTTCAAAAACCTGTAGCGTGGGATGCAAGGGGGGGGGGGTTAAAAGTACTATGTTTTTTACATTGAATCAAATGAGCAGAACCTAACTCATTGTCAAAATACACTTTAAGATTAAGTTTTCTCACAAAGGTTTTCTGCTCCAATAGCATAGTTTCCACAGAAGGCATTCTTGAAGGAACAAAATTGAGCCCTTTTTGAAATAATTCAATCCATTTTGCATCAACATCGGCATCACTTAAATTAAATATTTTAAAATCACCATCCCTGTTAGTAACAATGTGGGCTAACATTTGGGTATCAAAGTCATTCACCACCTGTTGTTCACCCCCCTCCTCCATCCCCGGTAGGGACGACCCCTGTTGGAGAATGAATTCCTGTAGTTCCCATTGCTCTCCACCTCCCTGTTCTGAGTGAATTGGCTCGTATGATTCTGGAGGCATTCTGACTTCCTCAGGGGAACCTCTAAAGGGACTGTAGCATCAGAATTAACATTGTCAGCTTCTCCCCTAAAATCTTGGTTGGCATATTCATCTTCAAGTAAATTGTCCCTTACATTCCCCTGTTGTACTCTATTAAACCCACTAGGTAGGGGATACGCCTTCCCAGCGTCATATTCTTTCCTATCCCTGTCCAACTTTTTACTTTTTTTATTTACCAAATCCTCTACATATTTATCAACATTAACAAAAATTGCCCTATATTTATCCATTTTAAATGGAAAACACCAATCATTCCTAAGCGTTACATCACAGTCATCAATAGTTTTCTTAAGTAAAGTCAATTTCCTGTCATTGTTTTTTTTGCTAATATATTTGTACTAGATAACTCTTGTATATTGCCAATGTACTAGTACTTGGACTTTGTATGCTATGACTTGTTCTACCTACCCAGTAAATAAATAAATAATACAACTCCACTATGGAACATAGGCTTTTTCAAATGAATCTCTCATCACATTGATTGGGAACAATGCTGTGGTATGAAGAAACCATCCATTCATTTGCTGCACACATAGTCTGGCAGTTGATTGAATGTCGCCACTTCTAATTGATGTGCATGTTTCAGTCTTCACTTGTGGAGGCTTTATTGTGATGTGGTATATTGTATGGTCGTGTGTATGACTTTATAAAAATCTTCTGTGACTGCATGGTATTTAGCTGATGTTGCTGGGCACTTTATATAATTCCCAGCTTCATGACTCATGAAGGCTGGAAATTGCTTATGTCTGTGAGAAGCTGTGACATTAGAATGCTCTAGATGCAAATATGCCCAGCAATAGGCAAGCATTTGTTTCTAGAGGGATAGGGTTTCCAGGTACCTGTGTGTACTTGTGTGGTGCACAATTCATACACAGCCACCTCTTATTATGTGTCCGTTCAGTACCTATCAATAATGTCCTTGCCAGAGACAGCTGGTCTAACAGTAGCCACTGACAATTCCTAGCAGAGTGCCTACTTGCTGCAGGGCATGTAGCAGTTGGTAACAGCTCATGTGCCATCAACATACTTGGCGAAATCGTGGCTTCTGCCATGAAGAGATGCATATTTTTATATCCGTGTCTCAGTCTACTTGAATACATTGTGTCTGTTGACAGTTGGCTGCCAGTGTTTGCTTCTGGCTTATATAGATGATGTGAAGGGCCACTGTTTTACAGAAGCATGAGTAGTCCACAAGGTACTGCAGTGTGCTAGCACCTTTCTTAAACTACACACTTCACCTTCAGCAGCATACAATAATGTATTGCCACTCTCTGGCCGCACCTTACCAAAGCATAAACTACTTTGGAATCCAGCCCATGACGGTGTTAGGGCAGGTACTGAAAGCCTTGTTTAGTGGATCACTAGTTACTGGACCAGCTTCAGGGACTGAAGGATGGATAGCATGTCTCTTCATGGGAGGAATTTCAGGAAAGGGCTATTGACCTGGGCTCAATGGAAATAATAATAAACATAATGGAATCATGTTTTATCATGTTAACAATATTCCGGGGTGGGTGCTTAGGGACTGTGCTGACCAGTTAACTACTGTTCTCACCGACATATTCAACATCTCTCTGCATCAAGCCACAGTACCCAAGTGCTTCAGCCCAAGACGTCTCCACCCTCAAGCCTGAATGACTACTGGCCAGTAGCTCTCACCACCACTGTAATGAAGTGCTTTTGAGAGATTGGTCAAAGAATACTTAACATAAAGTCTTCCTGCAACACTGGAAGCACTCCAATTTGCTTATAGATCCAATCACTCTACAGCAGATGCCATCTCACTGGCACTTCACTCATCCTTGGCACACCTGGAGAAGAAAAACTGCTATGTCTGCATGTTATTTATTGACTTCAGCTCGGCCTTCAACATGGTCATCCCCCAACATGTGATTGAGAAACTGGTCCATCTTAGTGTTAGCACTCCTTTATGCAACTGGATTCCAGACTTTCTTATTGACAGACCACAAAAGGTATGTGTAGGCAACAACACCTCAATGAGCATCACACTGAACACTGGAATACCTCAAGGATGTGTTCTGAGTCCCCTGCTGTTCACCATGCTTACTCATGACTGCATCGCTAGATACAACACAAACCACATTATTAAGTTTGCTACAGTACTAGGTTTCATCAGCAATGGTGACAAAAAAGACTGCAGAGAGGAGGTGAACTAACTGATTGTCTGGAGTGATAACAACACCCTGGATCTCAATGTGAATAAAACAAAGGAGATAATAGTAGTCTTCAGGAAGAGACACAAGGCTCATTTTCCACTCACAATCAAAGGAAAAACAGTAGAAAGGGTGAAGAGCACCAACTTCTCAGTGTGCATATCACTGAAGACTTGTCTTGGTCAATAAACACTAATCACATTGTCAAGAAGGTGCAACTGCATCTACACTTTCTAAGAAGGTTGAGAATAGCAAAATTACCACCTTCATCTCTCATAGTCTTCTATAGGGGTACCATTGAAAACATCCAGACTAGTAATCTCATGGTGTGGTATGTAAACTGCATGGTTTTAGATTGCAAATCTCTCCAGAGGGTGGTGAAAATGGCAGAGACAATTATCATGTCCACACTCCTAGCTATCCAGGACTTGCACTCTGCTTGGTGCCCAGCAGAGCCATGAAGATAGTTAAAGACTGCACTCACCCTGCCCATGGTCTGTTCTCATGTTTGTCTTCAAGCAGGAGATACCGTAGCTTACGTTGCAAAACCATCAGATTTAATAGAAGCTTTTTTCCACAAGCCATCAGACATCTGAACTCCAGTAATGACATACACCATACTAGCCATGGAGGTCTGGAGTTATAGCACTGAAGTAATTCACAAACATATGCAATAACTATATGAAAGTGCAATCTTATACCTTATGTGCAATATTAACAATGCCAAGTCAACATTCTGTGCAATATACCAAGTTAACATTCCGTGCAATATGAAATCTGTCTGATTTTGATATGTGCAATATATTATCTGTGCAATATTTTGGGTAGTGACGAAGACATGTAAGTGGAATAGTCTTGGAGCATGCCATTGTACTTGTTACTGCACTGCATAAATGTCTTACTGTTGTTATTGTTGGATTAGCTTTAGTATATGTGTTATTGTATTAATATCAGTATATGTTGTATGCACATTGAGTTCAAAGTAATGCAATTTCATTCAGTTGCTCTGTTGTGCAGTCTGAATGGCAATAAAGTTCACTTTGACTTTTAAAACAGAATACAGAAAAGCACAGTGTTCTGAAACAACAGATTCACACTAAGAAAAATTCCATCCATCATAAAAAATGTGTGTGTGTGTGTGTGTGTGTGTGTGTGTGTGTGTGTGTGTGTGTGTGTGTGTGTGTGTGTGTGTGTGTGTGTGTTTGTGTTGGATGGGGTATGAGCAGTGAACATGATGTACAATGCACAAAACACTGTGCAGAACTAGAGGGCAACAAATGGGGGAATACTGCCTTACTTTATTGGCAAAGCCATAGCTGGATGCTATAGCATCAGAGTGCACCTACCTGATCTATCACCCCTCTCCTCAATTCTAGATTGCGAAGTATAAAAATGGCCTCTGAGCTCAATAGAATAAGAAAGGTTCTTCTTCTGTCTAAACAATTGTAGCAAGCTGCTAGTTACAAATTTACCAAGTAGCTTGCTATATTCTAAATAGCACTCAGAGCACTGAAGGAATACCAACATTCAGTTGCACCAGCTTTGCATGTATTCTTTACTGAATACATTCATTTATGCAGTGCACTGAGTGCTTTAGGAGGGGTGAGAAAACAAGTTTAAAAGAGCATGCATTTTGTCGCAGCTCTGATACTATGGAAAGAAATCCAGACTGCTGCTCAATTCTGATGCCAGAATGTATATGGAAATTACATAATTAGTTAGAGTCAAGAAAAGGTCATGCAGCATGTAATGTTGGTTCCAAATCTGTAGATTTGTTAGGGAAAACAGAAAAGGTGGGCCATTGGACTTTGTTTCTGTGCTTCTGTGCGAATAAATGTCATCTGATAATGATGGTCATGTCTTGTATTGACAAAAAGTCACACTGATCCACTTAATAAATGGCTTATTCTTTTCTCTTTTTCTTCTTTTATTTTTCCAGGAAAACAGATTATTGTGGAATAATAGAAAGATTACTGCTGCATCTCTGAGAAATGTGAATAGTACTGCAGTAACTGTTTTGATGTTTGGACTGTACTACAGTGACAAAACTTGGATCTGAAGAAATCTACACAACTAGCTGGGGTTCAGTATAGTGTATCTTATTGTGGACTACTTAGCAGTTTTCACTGTTGATTGCTTACAGATGATGATTTTGCATGTGTAGTGAAATACATCAGAATGTGTGGAATTTGCCCTTCCTGTTTTTAAAATCACACTTAAGCCTCTGCCATATCAGTAGACCGATAAACCACTCAGTGTTCATGACCAGTACATTAATCAAAGTACAAGGATTTCTCTTTATATTGCTCCGTTTTGAAATCATCTTCCATTTGTGCTTCCCTGTTCAACGCTTATACATGTATACTACTTTATTTCCTTGTTTTCCTTGGGTTCTAATAGTACGTTCTACAAGACAAACATCACAAGATGTCCTCCATGCCTGCAAGCCCACATTGTTTCCTAATGATCTCTAGCAAAAACTTGATCACAAAAATGTGCTTTCTGACCAAGAATTTTAATCTTATTTATTATGTAAAACATAAACGTAAAAAAGTTAAGAAGTATTACATTGTATGCAGAGCTAGTAAAAAAATGTGTGCTTTGTTTACAAGCAAAGGTAGTAACATACCAAGAAAGGAGTCCCTTCCCTCATGTAATAAGGAATTACAGTAGCTTTTTAGGCCTATATTTGCCTTCATGGGTAAACAGCTGCATACTCTGCAACTTTAATAACTGTGATTTCCATAGAACCTCCCCCCCCCCCCCCCATGGTAAAAGCAGCAGAGGAGTGCCCATTCTCAAGCCCCATGAACATACTTCTTAATTATTGGACCTTCCACATGACAGCATGAGTCTACCATCTGTTAGGCAGCCTTTTATAGAGTTATCAACCTTCTTATCTGCATGGATTGTGTAGGTGTTGTAAGAATGAATATGAGACCATGTATTACTCAGTGCTCTGTACACCCTCATGCTCCTTGTCCATCTAGTTATGATAATCCCAACCAATCAAATTGGGACGGCAAGCACATTGCTAACAGAGTCCTTGTGCATGCATGCAATTATGCAAGAAAGGCAATCCAAGGCAGGTGGACGAAGCTTGGTTAAACACAAGTCAAACAATCCAAGTAACAGAATAACCAGTCAACACGGTTGAATCCAATGAAGTAGCAGTTCCAAAGTTTAATTAAGCAGCATAAAGGTTAAATAAAACAGCATAAAAACATCCAAGAAAAAGACAAGCCCTTTCACACCTATCCAGGTGCTTCTTCAGATCTAAAATGCTGCTTAAATATGTGCAGTTTCAGATCTACCTCTTAAGGTCATATGACCTAAGCAGTGGTCTTAAAGGAACATAGTAATTTAGACCCTTCCCTCTGTCACTTTCTAATTCTAAAATCCATTTAGTTTCAATGCATTCTGTTTTAGTGCTGACATCACCACCTCTAATGCAGACATTAAAAGGTTGTAGCACAATAAATTTAAACCTATGGGTACTTCCAGCGACTAAAATATGTTTTGACAGTGCATTTGTTTTTATCTTTTCTAGACACATCATAAATGTGTTCACGTACATGGTTTTTCAAAGCTCTGTTAGTTTTACCAACATAAAAGCTTTAACAAACAGTGCAGCTAGCTAAATAAACAAGATTACAGCTGTTACAATCTGCAAAGAAATTGAATTTATAAACCTGCTGACTCTCAGGATGCTCAAATCAGTCAGTAGTTTCAATAAACTGACACATATTACAGTCTCTACAAGGATTAGTTCCTGTTTTATTAGTAATCCTTGATTTCTTCTGAATAGGTTTAAAACACAGCATTTTTCCTGAAAGAAGTATTGTTCTTAAAACAAAACTTAGGAACCTCACATAAAATAGTTTTGTTACTATCATCACATGTAAGGACATGCCAGTGTTTTTTTAATAATTTCACAGACAGAGCTAATATCATTTGAGAAGGTAATGCTCATTCTCAGTGCGTCTCCTTGTGACACCCTAGAACTCTTAGCCTCTGGGTCTTGATAAGAGAAATATGGTATGGCCTGGACATTCCTATTAGATAGAACCCCTTGTTACGCTACATCTATTTCATGCTGTCGGTAGCCTCTATTAGTAAAATCATTTGCCAGCTCATCAGAAGCAGATATCATACATTCATCATCTGCATTGAGGCTGGCATACCTATACAACTATCCTTTCAAAATATTCCTGGGAATATGTTGTGGGTGCATACACTGCCAATGTAAAATACTGCATTTTTACAAGATTTTTTGTAAACTTGAGTGTCTAAACCATTCAGTTTCTTGGTGATTTTAACATCTAAAAACTCAATATTCTCAGCAGAGAACTTGGCTTAGCTCTGTTTTTTCTGTAGATGGCCCACCTTTGTTGAGAGGGATAACTGTTGCTGTTCTACATTCATGAGGCATAAAGCCTGTTTGGAGGCTGCAGTTAAATAGCAATTCCAGAGGGCCTGATAGGTCATGTTTCATGCTATTTAGAAGGAGTACTGGGATATTGTCTGGGCCCATTGATGCAGTGTTCTTGGCCTTAGAGACAGCATTAAGAACCTGTTTCCTAGTGATAGCAGGGGAGTTATATTTGATGATATTTCCTGAATGAAGGTTGAGGGGCAGAGAGGGCTAAAGTTGTAGCTGAATTTATCAGCCAGCAGGTTTGCTGAATCTTCTTTCTCAGTATAGGTGGCTCCATTTACATAGAGCTCTGCACACAATTGTGTATTGTCTTTGAGGTTGCAGACATAGCTAAAGAATGACTTGTGGTTGCCCTTGGCCTGGGAGGTTAAAATTACCTCAGATTTGGCTTTGGTAGACTTCATTTGTCCTCTAAGTTGTTTAGTTTGCTGAGTGTTTTTATCTTGCTAGGTGCTGCACCTCCTAATTTTTGCCATGATGTTCTTCCTTCTGTTATATATAGCCTGTTGATTTTTTGAGTCCACATGGTGTCTTGTTTCTGAGTTAATTATGTACTTCTTCGTGGTGGGTACAGCTGCCTCTGTGCAGCTCTTAACATGCTGGTAGAGGATTTATGTGAACAGTTCTGCATAGGCAACAGTGTCCTCATGGTTTATGGGGGCTTGACATTTTGCCAAGTTATCACTTAATAGCAGGAAGCTAGCCTTAGAGTAGTTCATACTTCTCAAACTCTTAGAGCTAGAAATCTGGACAAAGCCATAAATAATGGGGGGCAAAATCTGAAAAATAGGGACAATTTTTAAATACTGCTCTTAAAAAATTACAAAGTTGATAGAATAACAGGTTTTGCATCAGCATGAATTTTCTGAAGGGTATGAAGTCCATAACTCAAATGCCTGTTATTATTTTCTGACATCAGTCTTCAATGATTTGCTAGAAAACCACAATTTTGAGAAAAATGGACCAAAAATATGAGGCAAAAATCAGGACATTCTGCAAAAATATGAGCGGTATGTAGCTCCTGAATATTCTAGAGTTAGCTGAGAGTCCAGGTTTTATTTTTGCTTGAAAGGAGACCATTTTGTGGTCTGACCTTACCAGGGAAGATATTAAACTAGGAGGTGTACAGCACTCTCCCATATTAGTGAGGACCAGATCCAGTATGGTTGCACCCCTAGTTGGTGTACTGACAATCTGGTCCAGTGATTTGTGTTTACAAAATCCAGGAATTTCTGTGCCTGTATGTTTGGTGTCATATAGGATTCCCAGTAAATATTGGGCTAATGAAAGTCACCCATGAATATGGTATGGGTTGGATGGTGAGTGTTTCCAATAAGTTTAAATACGTGATATAGGTTTCCTGGGTTATGGAGGAGGACCTACAGCTTGCAAGGAAGTGGTATTGGATTTTGCCTATGGTAATTTGAACATGGAGAAGCTCAAGTGCATTGTTCTGTTAGACTAGTCTTGAGGTGTATTTATTTTTAATGTAAATTGAGACCCTTCCACCTTTAGACCCTGTCTGTGTAGTAGCTGGTCTAAATGTGTGGAAGGCGTTATAACCTTGTACTGTCAGTGTGCTCTCTGGGGCATTAACCCATGTCTCAATGACTGCACAGATGTCAGCATTCTCTAGAATGAAGAGAGTTTCTAGGAAGTGGAGTTTTTTGTTTAGACTCCTAGCACTGAGCAGTAATGCAGTGTTATTGTGTGTATGTGAGTAACACACACAATTGCATTCTCAGAAGTGTTGCTTATCCATATAATGGGACAGTAAGGTGCTCTGTATCATGGAGTTCAACAAATTTAGCATTGTGTGCTTTACCTTCATTGATGACTTGGAATCCATTTACTTGGCTACAGGGCTAAACCAGTATAATTTGCATCTTTCGTAGCTGGGGGAAGGATCATTTGTGATTTCTGTAGGGATTTAATTACCAAATACATGAAATGGCTAAGAGTTAAATCTCAATAAAGCATACAGGAAATTCTCCTTTTCCTGCTCAACACATTGGAGCAATCAGCAAGCTAAACTATAACAGTATGAACATGTATAAAAAGTTGTGTTTAATATGAGCAATGGGAAAATATAATATGCACATAGACAAGGTGAAAAGGGAAGTCACTAGAAAAAACATAATGTAATAAATACCAGTCCCTATGTCTGAGTAAACACTAGCGTGAACTAATGGCATTAACAGAAGAATCACATCTTGATGTTTTGGCAGTAACCAGAACATGATACACAGAAAACCATAAATAGGATCTAGAAATTACTGGGGTGAAGACTTTACAGGTCTTCTTTATGGTTTGGATTTCTGTGTTGTTCCAGTTTAATTCTCTTCTTTACATTGCACTATTTATGGTTTATTTATTTGAAGTTTAATGTCTGGGGTAATAGACTAGTCCCAAAGGCCCCACCTCAGACATTGCCCTGAAAATACAGAAGTGTCACTGCAGAAAATGAAGGAGAGAAAATATGCTAGCTTTAGACTGTTGCAATTTATGATAGACAGTGTCCTTAAAATGCCAGCAAAAGTCTGAGAATATCTATTATGTACTTACAAGACTTGCATCATTGTTAATTGCAGATGACATTGTCCTGTTGGTCCTCTTGGTGTAAAAATATATAAATAATCTCAATGCCACCTGACACAATGCAATAGATGCAATCCTAACTAGTATCTCTTGTCTCCTTGACTACAGCTAATCCTATTTCAGTACACATATTACTGGTACCCCAAATGGTCATCTACATAGAATCCATTCCTAATCCTTCTTCTACTTCACAATTCTTTTCTTATAAGAAAATATAAGGATATCTCAAATCAGTATACTATAGGTTTAGCTCTAACTTTTGCAACTTGCATCCCAAAAAAACTCTATTAAAGTGCTTCCTAGATCTCCATACCTTTAGCACTCATACTTAGGATATTACTTACTAAAGGGACAATTCTACCTATCCTCAAGCAGGCTCTAATTAAATCCCTTTTAAGGTGTCACATGCTAAGACATCCACTGACTGTCCACCAACTACGAAATTTTATCGTTTGGCAAAAAACTTCAAGAATGTACTTATGAATAAATATTTAACTATATCCAAAAATATGAATTATTATCTGACAGTTTTTATCCAAAATACAGTACTCAGACTGCAGTCTTCTCTTTAAACTCACACATTTGCTCAAATATTAGTGAGCTTCTGACTGGAACAGTTTTACTTGATTTAAAATAAACTTTTGATACTGCTAGGTATAATCTTCTTTGATTTAGAAACTGCTTATCTAATAGAACACTCACTATTAGTGGTCAAACATTTTATTCATTTATAGGTTCTATTCGTTCTTCCATGTTCCATGGGGTTATGTACTTGGCACACACTTTTCATTCTCCCATGGACCTGCAATCATTGAAGAATTACAATTTATGCAGATGACATACTATTCACAGTAGCTCATAAGTCAGCTCAACAGCAATCTACAATGTTGCAAAATAATTTCTCTTGAATTTGGAATTGGCTCTTCAATAATAAATTAACTATTAACACCAGCAGATCTTCAGTCATTACTTTTGAGACAGTAAAGACTGCCTAATATTAGAACGCCATCTTACTAGGGCCTTGCTCCTTATCAACACACATCAATAAGTATCAAGGTCTTCTTTGGCACAACAACTAACCTTTCACGATCATGCTGAGTTAAATACATCTAACGTTTTACAGCTTAAAGTAGCCTACAATATTTCATATCTACTTACAACTGAAACTTGGTATGCAGTTGCTATCAATATTTTAATCTGTAAACTTGAATGTTCTTTACCTGTCATTACCATCTCTCAAGACAAAACTCTTCTTTATTACAAACCACTGAAAATAAGATTCTTAGATTTATCTACCTTGCTAGTTGAAATAAACACCATTATATCTCTATTCATAATGTAACATGGCTTTCCACCACTGCCAGATCTACCTACCTGCTCAATACTTGTACCTTAAAGCTTCTTAAAGAAAGGTATTGCCCACCTCTGGCAAATAAACCAACAGTGCTTAGTCCCTCAGAACTAAAACTTATTTCAAACTAAACTTATGCTGATTCTCATTAGTTGTTTGTTAATTATCATTTTGCAAACTTGCTAGTGCCTCGTGGAATAATCTACCTGATTATATCACTGTGTTAGTTAATCTCAATCAGTAAAAAAAAGTTTAAGTCACGTTTAGCCCAAGAACACAAGTGTGCTTGCTTTAGGGATATTGCATAACAAAAATAAACTAGAAAACCAAAGGATAAAAAGGTCACACAGACAAACCATTTAGTAAAACCTACAAGAAAGACCTAGCCAAGCTAGAGTCTTCTCCATTGGAGGCACAGCTCTCTACCTTCCATCTTCAAAATGTGGAACACTAAACCACATAATGTGGAACAAATGAGCAAAATGTGGAACATGTACTAACAGCTTACTAACAGCTTCAACTAGGAAGGTCATAGGATGGTCAAAATATGCTGGTTTTACTTATAAAAAAAATCTTTAAATTAATCAATATGATTCATTTCTATTTACCATGGATGTCAGTTTAAAAAATTCCTAACACTGAATGAGTGACAGACCCTTTCAGTGTGGAACTTCAAGGAACATTAACTTTTTAAGACTCCAAATGAAGTACGTTTCTCATAATGAGGTACACTTGAGAGGTATGATTGAAGGACCACAAGCAACCTTTGCTTTCTGTGTTGTAAATCAATTAGTCAACCTGCATTTTTGAAGCACAGTCACATCACTATGTACCCTATCTAAATAATATTGTCTCTACAAGCTGTTTTATAAAACTATGTCATATTTTGTATATACTGCTTTTGATCTCTATAAATTGTACATATTGTTTATGGTTCCACTTTTTTTGTTCTAGTACTTGTCAGTTAAAATTGCAACCGATTGTTTTATCATGGTTATGTCTAGAATTGTATAACTGTATAATTCTGTGTTTTTTGTGAGTTCTGCATGGCTTGGGTTATGGCCTAAAAGAATCTTTAACAGCCCATTCAACTGGTTAAGAAACAATAAATAAAAAATAAAACAAAAATGGTAGAGTCCATTATTTCAAATGAAAACCGAAGCAACTTCATTGCAACCATATCTAAGAGTAAGAGCAGTCCTGACATTACAAGTGACGGAATGTATACAGTTTGCATTGTAGCCTATTGAGAAAATATTGTCTGATACTCTCTTAAAAAGAAAGAGATAAAGAATATCAAACCTAGAAGCTGGCTACTGGAGGAGAAGTAGGAGATCACTAGCATAATCTACATGCCTTTGCTGGACCAGAAGAAGGCATATGACCATGTTCCTTGCAATTTCTTATGGGAAGATCTACTACAGTGTGGAGTCACAGGCCCACTGACATGTCATTCCATTCCAAGATTTGTAAAGTGAAAGTTGTATCAGCATTATTCACTATATCTCCCCTCGGGTTCATGATTTAAATAGACAGTATATCAAAGCACAGCTTAAATTTGGAGATTCTCCATTTTGGTTATATGAGACATGCATCATTGTTGTTTTTATTTTATTTATTTATTTATTTGTCTTTGTTTGCTGGGAAAGTCCGACTGTTTAATACCCATTTTCAGCAGAGGCCCAGGAGGAAAAGCTCTATTTGCTTACATTGCATTATACTGAGTTCCAGTCAAACAAAGAGTAGATGCATTTTTATTTACATTTATACACAAACAGTAGTTGCATCTCTATTTACATTTATACACAAACAGTGGTTACATTTATACATATACATTCTACGATTTTACATAGGTGGAAGTTACTAAAGAGAAAGCCCACATGCAACTTAGTGTATTGTACAGGCAGCAGTTATGTATATAAAATGTTTTGTCATTTCAGTAAGAGGTTGAGAATATTGTGTTTAAGGAGTGTATTTGTTTAGTATTGTACCGTGAAAAAGTTTTAACTTGTGATGAGCATGTATAGGATCAGGATTGGTTAAGATGTTGTTTACGCAGTGGTTTTAAACTATTGAGTTTTTCAGAGAGTTTTATCTGTGTGGGGATACTATTCCACAGTTCTATGATGCATTATGAATAGAGCGAGTCTCCTGCAACATTAGTTCATTTATTTGTAGGTAATTACAATTTGTTACTAGAACGGAGGTCCCTTACTGGACAGTAGGGCAGTAATACGTTTTGTAGTGCAGGTCATTTTCTTGATGATGAATGAGTTTGTGTCCTGTAGTTAGTTGTGAATATGTTAGTTTAATTGTTTTAAGCTAAGACAATGGTAGGTCCTAGGTGGCAAACTTAGCTATCTTATTGTAGCAGGAGGCAAGTTTCTTTCTTTGAGTATTGTTTATGTTTGTTAGGATAGCAGCGGTGTATATGAGAGATGGCAGTAAGAAGGCAGTGGCTAGAGTTTTTCTTGCATTATCTGTAAGGAATCCATTGATCCTATCAAGGGAGGCTAGTTTCTAGTATGTAGATTTAATGGTGTGCAGTATATGGTGGTCATATTTGAGACTGTCATCTATTATAATGCCTAGAAGTTTACTGTGAGTTACAGTTTCAATAATAGTATTATTTAATGATTTTATGGTAAAGAATTGCTGTCGATTTTGTCAACTTTGTGAGGTGAATATCATTAACTTAGTTTTCTTGGGGATGAGTAGGAGGGTTGATACTTTGAGCCAAATTTCTAGAGGAGAAACATTTTTAGGTAATGTCTTAGAGCTTATTTATTGTTGAGGCTGCACATATTAATGTTGAGTCATCTGCATACTGAACTAGCCTGACATGGTGATTGAAGGGGTGGAGGTCATTAATAAATATATTAAATAGTAGATAACCCAGGATAGAGCTCTGAGGAACAACTGTAGTGACCGGTTAAAAGGTTGAGTAGGTTTGTTGCCATTTAACGACTTGCTGCCTTCCAGATAGGTAGCTAAGGAACCATAACAAGGAGTATTGTGAAAGTCCTATTGGTGAGAGTCAAATGAGCAGTTGCTGGTGTGAGACCGTATCAAATGCCTTTGACAAGTCTAAGAACATGGTGGACACAAGCAGACCATTGTGTCTGTGTTGGTTGTTTATACTGATAAAATGTAGCAGAGCAATAGTGGTGCTGTGCTGGGTCCTAAAGCCATGCTGTGTTTCTGAGAGCAGGTTATTTGACGTTAGGTATTGCATCAGCTGCACATGGATGCATTGCTCTAATATTTTGGAGAGGGGGCGAGAATCGCTATTGGTCTGTAGTTATTAAACATTGTAGATGTTCTGCCTTTATGCAGTGGTATGATGTAGGATTATTTCCACAGTGATGGAACGTATCTTTCTGCTAAGGACCTGTTAATTAGTATGGGCACTGGGAAGGCTATGACTTCTGCAGTCATTTTTAGGTATCTGATGTTAGTTGGTCTACAGCTACCGAAGTAATTTTTAGTTTAAGGAGCAACATCCTTACGAGTGAGGTAGGCACTGGACTAAAATTGAAGAGCTGTAGGTGGTTTTGATTGGACAGAGTAGATTGAGGGGAGGCAGATGTCTTAGTGTCTAAGAGAGATAATATTGATTGTATAAAGTAGGAATTAAACTGTGTGGGGAAAGATTCTATTTTAATGTCTGTTTTTGGAGAGGACTAGTGGTCTTGCTAGGGCGGAGTAGTTTATTTAGTGATGACCAAACAAATTTTTGGTTTGATTATATGTCTACAGAACACTGATACCTGCACGAATGGCAAGTGCACGGCTATACCACATGAACCAAACAGCAACAGAAAAGCCAGCACTCCAATCTGGCCTCCAGCAAAATGTTTGTATTCCATTATTCTTCCATGACAGATTGCCCCAGTGGGGTCATACCGGTTTCGGCAAACGCCTTCTTCAGTGACCACACCACAAAAATGATACATGGAAGACACTCATTACACACATTCATTTATACCCAATGTTGCAGTGCCCTCTAATGGATAAAAAATATTATATAGCTAGACTTAAAAAATTAGTATATAACAAAATAACTATATATGACAAAAATACAGTGAGAAAAATATATATATGATAAACTGTTTTCAAGTTGTTAAAATTGGTCATTCAACCCCAGGTGAAAATAAGGCTCCCAATTTGACAATCCACATTTTTTCTTTGTTGGTTAGTAACTCATACAATGTATGAACATCTGAATTCTTGAACCTGATAAGATCAATGACCATAAAGCTAAAAACCCCAGTGGGATGTTTGAGTATATGTTTATATAAAGAACTCAAAACTTTTTTATTTTTAATATCACTTAAGTGTTCCCTAACCCTTAATTTAAAGGGTCAGGAAGTCTGTCCCACATAAAATGCCTGACAGCTGCATTGGGCTAAATAGATAACCCATCTGGTACTCCAGTTAGCAAAAAAAGAAACATTGTAAACATGTGGAGAATTGTGACTAGTAAAACTGTTCGACTTGAGCACCCTTGGGCAATATGAACAATGCCAACATGGATGACAACCAACCAAAAGTTGCCCAGTTATAGTTGTTTGAACAGGGGGATTGGAAGGATGATTATGCATCCTTTTGCAAAATGACTAAATAAATATCCCAATGACCGCCCCTTACGAAAAGAATAAGAATACCGATCTTTAATATATTTATTCAATATATTGTCTGACTGTAATAAATGCCAGTGTTTCTGAATAATATTCATGAAGCTCCTAGTGTTTCTGCCATAAGTAGTAATTAATCTAAGCTCCTGGGATTGATCTGTTAGCTTAGAATGATATGATAGCAACTGTGTCCTATCTTGTTGATTAGCAAACCGGCTGGCCCTAGTGATGTCACCTGCTTGATATCCCGTGCTCTTGAATCTGTCTGTTAACTCCTGGTGATGGTAGGCATACGTGGAGGAATCAGTACAAATTCCCCTAATGAGAAGAAATTGCGATTTGGGGATATTCCTGATGACATGTTGTGGGTGGAAGCTCGTGGCATGAAGTAGGGTGCTGAACTGAGGAAACTTTCTAAATACCTCACTTTCCAAAGTGTCCGAAGTCTAGCTATATAATATTTTTTATCCATTAGAGGGCACTGCAACATTAGGTATAAATTAATGTGTGTAATGAGTGTCTTCCATATATCACTTTTGTGGTGTGGTCACTGAAGAAGGTGTTTGCCGAAACTGGTATGACCCCATTGGGGCAATTTTTCATGGAAGAATAATGGAATAAAAACATTTTGCTGGAGGCTACATTGGAGTGCTGGCTTTTCTGTTGTTGTTTTGTTTATATGTCTGCCTTGCAGGTTGCTATGTTTCCTTATCCTGTTTGACCTGGAGTTTTGCAAGGTTTCTAAAATGTCTAAATTGCTGGTGAGCACTTTGAGTTCTATTTGTATACCAGTTTTTCCAGGCTTTATCACTTTTATCATGATTTTTCTTATTTCCTTTGTCAGCCATGGTGAGAGGTTGGATTTTACTCTTTTATTACATACTGGTGCAAGATTATTTAAGGACTGTAAGAATATGTCATTAAAGTGTTGTACAGCAGCATCTAGTGGCATTGTTCTAAATACATTCCAGTTATATTTTTTTAGTGTTTCACTGAAAATATCTTCACTGAAATTGGTTGTATTTTGTATTTGATTACAGATAATATGTTTATGCAGGTTGTGGTGACTTCTAATGGCATATGTTGGTATGCAGTCACTTATGCTGTCTGGGAGGCAGCCTACTTTTGTCAGTTTGTCTGGTTGGTTTGCAAAAATCCAGTCTAATGTTGAGTGTCTTCCTGAAGTTTTATTGATTCTAGTAGGTGTGGTTATTAATTATCTGAAGATGTACAAGTTTATGGGGTAGTGGTATTTGTGAGTTTCCAGTCTATATTTAAGTCTCTAAGTATTATAGTTTCATGGTTAATTTGTTGGGATATCCAGTACAGGATGCTTTCAGCAGTATTGATGTTATTCCGTAGTGGTATATAAATTGCTTATAACATATAGTTTTCCTATTGTTGATTTTTACGAGTGTTGTTAGTAGTTCAGCATTGTTAAATGTGGGTATTTCCTGGGCAAGTAAGGTAATGGTTAGTGAATTTTCATAGATGATTGCTACATTACTTGCATACTTGTTTTGTCTGCCATGCCTGAGTATATTGTATCCTGCGGCGTGACCTCATTATCCTTTATTTCTTCTTTTTTAACCAAGTTTCAGTAGCTATAATTACATGAGGATGTGGCAAGATAAGCATGTATGTCATTGATTGCGCGTTTATATTATGCTGCCAAAAACTCAAACTGTTGACAGCATAATAATTGACATGAAAATGTAGAAACCCCTGAACATCGAACACACACATACAAAAAAAAAAAAAAAACAAACACAACACAAATTGTTCTATGCAAGGGGGCAAGCCCCACTTCACCCCCCACCCCCCCGCTACTTAAATATACCAACTCCAAGATCGCACTACATTGCAGTAAATGGAAATCTCCCCTTATGAAGATTTCCGTTTACATGTGCGATGACTTTCGCTTTCGACATTTTGGTGCCGACAATATCAACTTCGATATTGTCGGACTTCGACAGGGTGAAGTAGACCCGATTTTATTGCACATGGTTTTTACATTCATATTCACTAAGGTGAGTTTGGATTCTGTTTTTTGCTGAGGTGTATTAGGTGACTGTTTTTTGGTTGGAAATGATGGTTTTATGAACAATGGGACCACGGTTGGGGTGAATATCTCCACTAATTTTTTGAACTGATATTTTACAGAGGTGAGAGTGTGAACAGTTATATTTTGATCTTCGTTTGATATCTGATTGTAAATTTGGATGCTTAGTTTTAAGATTTTGAAAGAAAAATAAATCAGATCTGGTTTATTTCCAGAGATATGGTGTTATGAAGAAAGACAAGCTAGGTAGATGTTGATATTCCTTGTGGTGATAAAGATTAGTTGAGTGAGGAGAAATAGTATAATAATCTGACTTAGTGGCATATTATTTAACTTGAGTTTTATCTTTGTTGTAAACTAGGATAAAAAATGTTAGGAGGGTAGTGGGTAGGTTGTAGAGATGTAATTTGATAATTATAAGAGGCAGGGATTAAGACAATTTGTGAAAGAGTATTGGGTGGTCAACAGAGTGGGTGTTGCTATTGGGGGGGAATTGAACTGATTGTTTTCCTACTGGAGGGAACAGATGGTATTGGTTATAGGAAAATATGGGTGGTGCTATGAAAGTGTAAACGTAAAGTAAGACTGGGTGGTTGGGATTTGGGGGTAGGGTAGGGGAGTGGAGTGAGCCTGAGTGTTAGCAAGAACAAATGAAGTGGTCTGAAAACTTGTCAAGAGACAGACAAAACAATCAGTGACTTAATGTAAACAGCCACAAATCTGCAGAGAGATAAGTAAAAGTAACGATGTATTTTAAAATGCTTCTGTGCTACTAGATGAATGTCTGGGTTTTGTTGCTTTAGGACACAGTTTTAGTAGGAGAGTTAGTCCAATTTCACCTTGACCTGACTAATGGTGATAAAAGTAAAACGTCGTACTTGACTGTTTGAGCAACTGTGCAATGTAAGGAGAGTTCTATGGATTTTGAAATGCAAAATCCAAAAGCCTACCTCAACTCCCACAGACCAGCAAAACAATGAGAAAAAGTAAGCCAGAATGCAGTAGTTCAGCTCTGGAAAAATACTGGCTGAGAACTCAAAAGTGGTTACACAAGAAGAGAAAGAAACTTAAGGAAGGGAGACAGTGGACTGCTAAAAAACATGAATTGAGCACAGTTAAATGAGAAAGTACCAATGGGGACTGTTGTGGTCTAAGAATGGAGCTATTATTGTGGACAAAGTTCTTTGTTTTAGGCTGCTATAATATTTATAATTTACATACAAATATAGCCCACAGACTGGTATTCAAACTGCAGCCTTCACTGTTACATACATATCTATTTGCTTGCAGGGACACCTCTATAGAAAAATAAAAACACATTAAAGAGACAGTTGGGTGCACTGAATTGATGTTGACTGTACACAAATACTAGCTCAGAGCTGAAACTGGTTTAGTGTTTGTCTCAGGCAAGAAGAAATAAGAAAAGAAGGGGGAAGACCAAGGGTGACTTCTTTGAAGGCATGCACTTCCACTAAAGACAGGGGGATATAAATAATGGGAGTAACAAGTCAAGAAGAAGTGAAGAAAAATATATAGAAATATAAGAAATCATTTGAGTAGTAGGAGTAAATGTTAGTGCCTGTTAGGAAGAAGAGAGTAAAAACTGACCAGCAGGATGTCAGTGGAGGAGGGTTTACAGACTATAAGGCTATTGTTTACAAACTAGGACACTGAAGCACTTGTCTTCAGACTAGTCATTATGCAGACTAAAATATACACAGAAGACTGGATGCCTCTACCACTTACTTAAACACAAGGCCAGATGTGGAACACAGTTTGTCCTAATTAAATGGTGGTTGGATTGAATGGACTAGACTGCCTATTTGGATGAGACTGTTGTGTGTATATTTAAGTTCCCAGTGAACCTGTTGAAAAAAAGAGTGAAAAAAAGATGTATTCAAGGTTCAGTTGAAATCCAATTACATTACTATGGGATGAACTATATGGAACAGAACACTGCCACTGATAAATGCACTGAAATTGTAAGTGGTTTCATAATAAACATAGAAATTAAGTTCTGTGACACAGTTGCTGTGATGGGGCCACCTGGCTTACCACCTTAAAGAACACATCGTCAGGAGGTAACAAACAGTACTGTATTGTTAAGACCCTTACAAACTCAGGACATTAATCTTTCAAAAATCAGCTTTTTAGCACCAGAATAACAAAGGACAACTGAACAATTAAGGATAAGGCAGGAAAAAAATTTCAAAAATAGTTCCAAACCTCATAAGAACTTTAAATAGGACAGAAGTTTTAACAAACACATATTTTAACTTACATTCCAACAAACTCTTTTTTGACAGTGAAAGGACTTGATAGTGCTATGAGATCTTTACAGTTTAGATAACCTTTCTAGCTTATTCAACACCAGTTGTAAAGAGTTATGCTAATAAAATAAAACACACATGGTTGCAGATAATGTTGTCTTCCTGGCCTCAAGTGACTGTGAGCTGCCCCGTGTACTGGGGTAATTCACCGCTGAGTGTAAAGAGGTTAAGATAAAAATCAGTGTCTTGAAATGATAGGTTATGGTTCTCTCCTGAAAATGAATGGATTGCCCTCTTCATTTAAGAGAAGAGCAACTACCCCAAATGCAGAAGTTTAAGGATCTTAAGGTCCTGTTTACTAGTGGAAGAATGGGTCAGAAAACTGATCATCAGATTGGTATAGTGAGGGAAGCACTGCAGGTATTATATCAGACTGTGCTGTGGTGATAAGTGAAGGCTGAGTTACAGGATAATGATATCAGTTTATACCACCATCTTCACCTTTCAGTGAGAGCATGGAGTAGTCACCAACAGAATGAAATTATGAAACAATGTAAATAAGGTTCATTCACAGGGTGATAAAGTGAGGGGCTAGCCAGTCCAGGAGGATCTCAGAGTATAGCTGATGCTCTTCCAAGTTGTGAAAAATCTGTTGAGTTGGTTTTGGGCACATTAAAAGGATCCCCTCATGTACCTTGCATGGAAGGTATGACAGGTAAAGTCTACTGTGATGTAGCCCTGGGACAGACATGCTAGAGAAAGATTGTACCTCACAATTTGCCTACAAATGCCTACGAATCCCATAGGATGAGTCAGGGACTATTCGTGAGGCTGCAGAATCTAGTCTGTTGCTGCCTATAACCAGGACACGTGGCCAAAATGATGGACAGATAAATAACTGAATGGATGATCATCAAACATCGCAATTTATCTTTAACTTAAATAGAATGAATTATAAGTCAAACACATGTGAAGTCACTGGAGTTTAGGCGTATAGACTTTGACACAGATTGGTAATGCCTCACTAAAATCATAACTACCAGGCATGAAGGGAGAGCAGAAGAACAGGGGGAATACTTCAAAGTTGTCATCAATGCAATAATCTTAAATGAAAAAAAAAACAAATATGCAAATGTAAAATACTTGGGGAAAAACAATGTGAAGTGAGGGAAATATTTATTTAGGAGGTATCATGAAATGCAGAAGGAAGACAGAGTAGTAAAACAATTAAAGTGGAATGAAGAGCAATACTAGAAATAAAAGCTCAAGCAGAGACATGTAATGAGTTGTAGTAAGAATGGAGACAAACATTCTATAGATACATAAAGGAGGAAAAAAGGCAAAGGGATTGATAGTGAAGCCAAAAATTGATGGGACTGGGTAGAAAGATGGTGAAAACAGTGGGCTGATAAATTAATGTTTTTGCCCAGTATAATAAAGATAGATAAAGTATATTTACAAAAAATAATATACAGTACTACTTTCAGAAAGGGGGTTATCCAAGACCTTTCACAGAGGAAAGGGTAATGAAACAACTCAAAAAAAAAAAACTAATGGTGTGCAATGTAGTAATAACTGATAGGATTCAACACAAAAGTTTTCAGGAATTAAGAAATGAGCAAATAACAACCCTTACTAGCTGTGAAAAAAATGGGGGAGCAGCATAATGTTCTAACAAAATAGAATTTCTTAACAGAAGGTGGAGGAAACACAGAAGAAGGAAATTATTTACATGCCAGTTTGACTTTATTTGTATAGACACTTATGAAATTCTTGCTAAGGGAATTAATTTGAGAGCGTATGCAAGCATGACAGATACAGAACCTTATGCTGAAGGAATTCATGACAAGAAGATCATGCTAGATAAAGGTCATAATTCTTTGGCTGTTGAAAGAAGCAGTGGGTAGGACCCCCTATATTTTAGCAAGTTGTTTGTTGTGGTGCAACATAAAAAGTTAGTGAATAGATTAGGCAGGTTTGGAGTGGTCAAAGGCAAATAATATGAATGAAACATATGTTATACCGCAGGACACAAACAATTTAGTAAACATAGTTCATTCAAATTAAGAACTGCTGACCTGTTCTATGCACACATGTCTCTCAACTGCCCCTATTTTGGAGGAACATAGCTATTTTCAGGCCTGATTTATCCCTATGCACGATATACCTATTTTGGGAGTATGTCCCTATTTTCAGGGCATGATTTACCGGGTTCCTATTGTGAAATCGAATGTTAAGAATTGAAGGCCGAACTTCAAAAGGTGAGAATGTCAAAGCCGCGGAAACCCAAATTCTTTCCCAGGGAAAGAATTTGGTTGGCCATTTCTGCAGCTTCAGCATTTTCAGACTGGGTCAAGGTAAGTGTACGAACGGGTAGTGACGGACTTTAGGGTTAGGGTGCGGGTCAGGTAAGTGTGCGATAGTGATGGACTTTAGAGTTAGGGCGTGGGTCTGGTAAGTGTGCGATAGTGATGGACTTTAGGGTTAGGGCTGGGTTAAGGATAGTGCATAGATAGTGGTGCATGTTAGGTTTAGTGTAGGTTTTGAATGTGTTTGGTGTGATTGTGTTATGTGTGTGTTTTTTGGAACAGCAAATTTTTTCCCTAGGAAAAAATTTGCTGTTTTGAAGTTTCAATGTTATCCGAATTCGATCTTCCAAATTCGAACTTATGGTGTTCTACATTTTGGAAGTTTGATTTCTTGATATAGACCCGATTTATCCCTTCACACAGTTTTCTGAATCCCCCCTCGTTACATGTTTATTTTTGAAGCTGTCTAGTGTACAGAAAACCACATTACATGACCAGAATACCTGTAGCAACAATAATTTAAAAAAGAGGACACACATCTTACAGCTCCCTTTATCAGAAGCAAAAGTAAATGTCATTGTGTGGTAGAATGTTGTAACACAGTCAATTAAAATCTACAAATTTTACACTGTCCCTGATAATGTGCTTATATATTCCTACATTTTTGTCACTCTGTTTTTTTTAAATATGTTTCTGAGTATATCTTACATTCCTACTGGAAGCAAGAAGAGTTATGTGTTATTAAGTACTCACATTTTATATTAATTAGATGTCTGGATTTTTGTCTGGCTGTACCCACTCCTCAAGTGCCTTTGTACCTATTTCCCATATCTGGAGGTCAAGAGGTATATTGCCACAAGAGTTAAAACTGAAACTATCATTTTTCAACCTTTGTAGGTGACTTTGCAGATGTTTTACCTTTTTGTCAATTACACAAAATGATGATCTCTCCCTATCTCTCTTTATATATATATATATATATATATATATATATATATATATATTTTTTTTTTTTTTTTTTGTTTCCACCCACAACCTACTGACCATCAAGTTCTCTGCCATCCAATGGCACTTTATAATTCACTGGGTGAGCGGTACAAGAATCATCAGTCAGGTGGCCAATGGATTTTTTTCCTTTCATTAGCATTACTTAGTCCCCGTGTACGATAGTACTGTCCAAGGGGTGGTGTGCAGTGGACCTTGTGACTGATGTCCAAGCCTCTGCTTGCTGTGTAATTATAGTCCCACAACCTGTAGACAATATCTCTGTGTGATTCCTAGTCATTTCCAGGGATTCTACAATTTAGCATGTGCCCAGACACACACTTCTCATCCTTCCCCTCAAAAAGAAGTAAGGAGGCTTTAGTTTTTTCACCCTTCTCCTGCATGCTACCTCCAGTAGGCAGCTGAGCCACTTGTCAAATTAAGGTTACCTCTGTCATAGTCAGGGTTCTACTCCTCTGTGCACCAACAGCAGACCTGGCAAAGTTATGTGATAAGGACGAAGTAAAACCTGGTGCAGAAATCATGAGAAAAAGAAACTTAGCAATTACTAAATACTGGTTCAAAGCACAGCAGCTTAAATTCGGTGCAAAAATACAAAGTAATGCATTTGGAAAGAACCAACCCAGAAAAAGAGTATAAATTGTATGTTTGTATTTGTGTGGGGGATTTGTAGTATTGACAGCAGCAAGAAATATTGATGATTACTGGGATACAGATGAAGAAACAGTGATACCAGAAAGTAAGAAATTATTGTCCCCTCATACAGACACCTGATATAACACTACCTAGAGTGCTTTACAGTTCTGGAGACCTCATCAGAATAACACTATAGACAGGATAGAGACAGTTCAGAAAAGTACAACAAAACAGTACACAATCTGAGTTTGAATAGGGCATAGTACTGTAAGAAAGCAGCACCCTACAGCATGCCTACTACACACTATTCAGCCACTGAATCACATTTAGTGCCTTGCTGGTAAGTGCAACTTAAATGCTTAATGTTTGATTGAATTATCATAGAGGGCCTTGAGGAAAGGAGGTGGAGAACATTTAAAAGTTAACTGTCACAAAGGAATCCCATATAAAGCCCAAATAGCTACTGTATTTCAGAAAAAAAAGATGTGCATGAAAACAAAGACAGAGTCTGAGGATACAAGGGGAACAGACAGGATGCTATGAGAAGGCATTATTCCATCGAAGAAGTGGTAGAGAGATATAGAAGTCTTCTTAAAGAAGCAGTAGAGTCAAATACAGTGCCTGAATTTGAGAATGAATTATCAAGGAGAAAGCCGTTCTTAGGAAGAGTGAGAACTGAGAAGAATATGTTGTTTGATAAGTAGAACCTGCAGCTTCACAAGTAAATTTTGAAGAGTTGGAGTGGGCTATGTGGTTTTTATTTGCCATTCATAATTAATTTACTGTATCAAACCAATCCTTGTGATGACATAGGTGTTGTGTAACCCTTCTTCAACACAGAATTGCCATAACATAACTTAAATCCTGAAGGAGGTGAGCAGTTTACAGACTGATTTATTTACTTAGGAAGTTGATCCTATGATGAAATTCTGAGAATGGCTAAGATTCAAGGTTTGGTACTTGTCAGTCATAAGTGAAGGCTGTAAGCATGCCTTTGCTAATGTTAATTTATGTAGTCAGGCTATCTTCCCCCTTACATCTCAATGTAACTATTAAAGACCTGAGTGCATAAGATGAGAAATAACCATCACAGCAAGTTACACCTATATACTCAACACAGGGATCTGCAGCCAGATTACACATACATTTCGTTGTTATATTACTCATACATATTGTTGTGTAGCATCTTAACTGATGATGTATTTACACAGTCTCTTAGCAAAAGAAAATCTATTAAATGGTGACATGAAAGATCAAATTCAGCTGAAGTAGTGGCAAACGTCTGGTTTACCAAAGATGGTTTATTGCCATCGTGTGCATCATAGAACTAGATATGCCAAAAAGCAGTAACTGATAACATTTGGGTTGTACTGGTACCAGACTGGTTCAGAATTATGTCCTTGGTTCTGATCTGTCAGACTGCATAATTTATTCAGAAAAAGATGTCACTCCTCTGGTGTAGGGGGAATAAAGCCCTACCTGTAATCCAAATGACTCAGGTTTGACTAGTGACCTGAATACTGGAGGATCCAACGAGGGAGGGAGCAGCTGATACTAACTTGTCCATCCTGTAGGAAGGGAGGTGGTCCAGTCTGCTGCACTGATGACACCTAGTGGAGAAGATCTATATAGTAGACAGCAAATGGATCAGAATACTGCATTTAAGTTTGGAATTGATTCTCTGATAAGGTTTATCACGAGTGGTACACTAAGGAGCTTCACAAGGGAAAGCATTGTAAGCCCTCTTTTTGGAGGCCATTCATGTCATCCACATGGTCAGGGTTAGGCCCTGCACCCCCCCAAAAAAAAAAAAAAAAAATAGAAGCACTTCTGTTGGGTGACTGGTGCCTAACTAACAGTTCTTGTGGAAGTGGTCAGTGCAGAAGGAAGCAAATAATCAGCAGGCATAGGCTGGTAAAAGGTAAACAAACAAAAATGTTGTCTAGCAGAGATAACATATCAACTAGGCCTTTTGAGGATCAGTTATAGGTGTGTCATTTGAAGGTTATCTTGTAGGATATTAACTTTAATGTACTGGATGGATTATACAACATCATGTAATCAATTTGAAAAAACAGATAAGTAGTCCAACAGTCCACAATCCCACCAGGTGTCTGATAAGATGTCATCAAAGGTAGAGAAAGAAACATATGAACAATAATAGGCAAGCAATCATGGGCACCACAGGATGCCTAGCCATATACAATTTTAAGTAGATGCACTTAAAAGTTATTGCCACCATTTTAAAGCACTATATCTATTCCCAGCTGATGTAGTAAGTTAACCTTACAGGTCAAACAAAATACTACGTTGGCTACCTTGAAAGCTAGTCTTGACAATTTGATGGGTGGACACAAATATTTATCAAGGTTATCATGACCAGCTCTGCTCATATTAGGAGGAGAGCAGTATTTAATAATTGTAAAGGGTGACAAGAGCTTTTAAGTGTGTCTTAAAGTGTATCCAGCTAGGTATTCTACGGTCTCCCTAATCACATGCTTAGTAGTTGATACTTTTTTTATTGTGTCTTGTTAAAACTGATCTGCTAAAGTGTTCCAAGAATGAGCCATACTTTTAATTCTTTACATTTTATACTGAACCATGGTTGGATGTAAGCATGATTTAATCAAGAGTACTTAAGTTGCCATTAGGTTAAGATGCCAAATCTACTAGTGATGAAGCCATTGTAATAAACTTTTCATTTCAGGTTTTATTTTATATGTAAAGAATTCTAGATTTCATAGCTTAAGAACTAGTACACTAGTACATTCTGTATCATAGTTAGCAGAAAGCAGATACAAATGTTTTACGTGCACATATACAAACATTGACAGTGGCTTTGTGTGAAGTTGAGTTTAGCTTTTTTCACTATTGATAAATATCAGTGACAAGACTCTTTATTCCACATAATGAAAGAAGGCACATCTAGAAAAAATGTAGGGAACTTTATTATCACATCACCAAGTGACTTTAGTGGTGTAAGACAGTTTTATGAAGGAAGCCTTAGTAGAAGCAGTTTCTGGATAGAAAACTGCATGTGTCAAAAAAACTAAATGAAACCTAAAAAGGAGTTTTCTTTCTTAAGTATAAGTAAAGCCCCCCCCCCCCCACACACACACACACACATACACACACATAGTCCCCTTGCAGGATAATTTGCCTCCACTGCAGCACTATCACAACTCTGAGATCACTATGTTGTTCTTCTTTCGGCATTTCCCAGTTAGGGGTCACCACAGCGGAACTCCTGTCCGCTAATGATTGGCAGTAGATTTTTTACGGGTACTGAGGTGCCAGCTCGACACCCAACCTTCAGCGAAGGCACGTCCATTCTACGCATGTCTTTCGAATGCCACTCGACTGCGGGGAGGACATGCAGACTCCACACAGAAGGCACTGTTGAAAAGAGAAAACAATAAATTCTATCATGTCTAAGCAGGTTGCATTCGGGACACCCCCCACCTCCCACCCTTGTGTATCTCAGAAGAATGCAGGTCATCACACAATAGTGTTATGTTGCTACCACTATGTTTTTTCCTGTACCACTAATGAAACAATCATAACTGCATATCATAATCTGGACCCATCCTTTTTTTTTAAAACTCTTCATAATTATACATAAATAACAACAACAACAACTAATACTTCATTTGCTCTTTCAGGTAGAAGCTCAGTGTGTTAGCTAGGAACTTTCTACAGATTTAGTAAACAACAGTTAAAGGAAGAACCTTTTTTTTGTCCTCATCTTTGGGAAAACAGTCTGGGGAACTACCCTGGGCAAACAACTTGCAGTTAGAGGAAGAACACCTTTTTTTTTTTGTCCTCATCTTTAGGAAAACCATTTTTTTTGGGGGGGTCAATCCGGGGAACTACCCTGGATGTCAGATGACCTAGTTCTGGCTCTGGGGGAACCCATGATTAGCACACAAGGCGCAGGTCTAATTTAAGTCTTACTGGAGAATTTGGGTATCATGGAGCGATGGAGCGACTTGACGACAGCCCCCAGTGTGCAGCTGTCCACAGATTTGGTTATTCATAGACCTTGGATGCCATATTTACCTCTGATAACTAAAGACCAAAACAGGAGGGAACCAAGACTGAACCTTATGGAATGTCACTGCTACCCTTTCTATGGGGACAGGAGTTATCCTCCCTACTTGAACTTTGAGAGTTCAGTCCATAAGCCTATTAGCTATCCAGGAAACAACATAGGAGTTAGCTATGAGTTTATACTGTGTCTTTATACTCTGTTATTCCCACATGCTGAACAATGGCAAAAACCTTTACAAACTCAAGGTAGCCAGTATGGATTATATGACCATCATCTAAATCAATTGTGATTTTCTGAAAGATAGTAAACTAGGATGAACAGACATGATCTGCCTTTAAGAAATCCAGATTAATTAGGTCAGGGGTCTAAAAGTCATCTAAGTCATTGTGAATTAAATTAGTTGAGTGATAATGAGTGAATTCCATAGCTTTACAGATAATACTAGTGAGACTGTTACAGCAATAGTTGTAGGACCACCCTTGTGGAAGGGAACAAGTGTGACTGCTCTCCAAGTTTCAGGTAGGCAGTCTGTGAGAGAGACTAAGTTTAAAAAGATCCAGGAGTGAATGGGCTATGTGGTGTTTGGCACTTGCAAGAAGACAACTTGAAATATCATCAGGACCTGTGGCACTAGAGTTTTTAGACTGGGAAAGAGCAGAAGACACCTGACCAAGGGGTAAAATCAAAGGGGGGATGACTGTGGTAGAGATGGGCTGTGTGGAAGATATGAAGTTGAAGATGAATTTATTAGCAAAGATATTAGCCATAGTTGCTAGGGTGGAATGAGATACACATTGGAGGTATGTTTGGAGCACAACTGGATGTTACCGTTGAGATTAGGCCTTGTGGTTCTCCTTAGTACTGGAGGCAATTTTAACAACATAGTTGGTATTGTACTGTATGCCTGAGGGTCTTGTTTAAAATGTCTAAGTTGTTGTTTTTTTAACGACATAGCTGGTATTGTACCTGTATGCCTGAGGGTCTTGTTTAACATGTCTAAGTTGTTGTTATAGTATGGGAGACAGATATGTTTTACAAAATCATTAGCTTTTTCTTTTTCCTATAAAGCTGATTTATATTGGCATTCTACAAAGTTGACTTATTTTTGAATTTATTACTGGTATTAATGTAGATGAGAATATTTATAAGGGTACAGAACTCTGAGGAGTGTCCCAATGCAAGGGCAGTATCATGAATGGCTTTCTTAAGTGGAATAAGGCAAATTGCACTTGTGCAGGATGTCTGTAAGCAGTAATAAGTTGGCTTTAGAATAATCCTGAAATACTGTGGCTTTATATGGGTGGGAAGGCTTGTATTGAGAATGATGGTAATGATTTTACTATGGAGTTAGATACAAGTGGGGTGGAACAGGACAGGAAGCAATTTTTAAGAATAAGGTCAAGATTAATACCCTTGTGGGGGTAGGGACAATTTACACAAGGGACTTGACATTCACAAAGTCTAGGAATCTCTGAGCATATTTATTGGTGTTTGCATCTGTGTGTAATAACTGGAGATTGTATAAATTTACCAGCTAATAGAGTCAAGTTTTCCATAAAAATGGCATTAGGCGTGATAGGTTACATTTTTAAGATGATTTCAGTAAATTATGCTCTGTAGGAGACATGGAAGGGAATGTATGAGGTAGGCAATTTTGTTGCGATACACTAAGACCTCTAAAGCTTCCATGTGGATATCATGCAGCATTTGCTGCAGCACAAAGGGATGTCTAACAAATATAGATATACCTCCTCTATTTCCAGTGGTCCTGATTGTATGGTGGATGCAATACCTAGACATTGAGGGAATACTATCAATGCTCAGAAACTAAGTTTCTGTGTTTACATAAATATGGATATCTTCAAGGTTGAGGTAAACCTAAAGTTTATGCTTCTACTGCAGAACAGTTGATACTGAATAGCAACACCCGATTTGCAGTCTTCTGCAAACTTAGTTAAACATAGGCCAGAGTACTGTCCTGAAAGTCTGAGAAAATATATGCCAGTTAGGAGAGGGGCCAAAACTGAGCCCTGTGGTAAACCAAATGTAACACAGAGGACCCAAAATTGAGCCCTGTGGTACACCACTGTTAACTGTTTTGCTTTCAGAAGTGGCACATGCTACTCTAACCACGTTGGGTTCTGTCCAAGAACCAGTTAGCTATCCATTGCACAATATAAGGATTTGTTTTCAGATTTCAAGTCAAGTAGTGGCAGAACAGGTAGCTTACATCCTTCTAAGTTGGGAACTGCTGATTGAGGGCTCAGTGTCTGTTATTCTAAAAGTGTATTAATTCTGGTTTAAGCACTTGGGCATCAGGCCAGTTATTTTACATTAAGAGGGTTTGTGGTCTACACTCTTGTGGGAGGAGAGGCTGGACTCTGCCCTTCTGAGCTGGGAATTTCTGGATAAAGGCTTATAGTGCCTGCATATTTTAACTGCTTCTTACTGAAATTGGTACACCTTGTTTGCTGTAGCATAGACTAGATCCAGGCCTGCTGAATCTAGCTTTGTTTGTATAACTTGAGCACTAATCCAGGCATTCTTTAAAGTATTCAATTGTATTTATTACTGCTTGGTAGTAACTTGATTAAAGTGTAGCTATCATTCTAAGTCTTTTGGATTAAGCACTTGGGCTTCAGATCAGTTGTTTTACATTAGGAAGGTTTGTGGCCTGCACTGTGATGGCAGGACAGGTAGCTTATATCCTTCTAAGTTGGGAACTGCTGATTGAGGGCTCAGTGTCTGTTATTCTAAAAGTGTATTAGTTCTGGTTTAAGCACTTGGGCTTCAGGCCAGTTATTTTACATTAAGAAGGTTCGTGGTCTGCACTCTTGTGGGAGGAGAGGTTGGACTCTGCCCTTCTGAGCTAGGAATTTCTGGTTAAAGGCTTATAGTGCCTGCATATTTGAACTGTTTCTTACTGAAATTGGTACACCTTGTTTGCTGTAGCATAGACTAGATCCAGGCCTGCTGAATCTAGTTTTGTTTGTATGCTTGTTGTTTGTTTGCTTGTTATTTCCCTGAAATGCTAATTCCACCTAAAGTGCGGCTTTTCAGCACTTCTGTGGATCCCTAGTGATATCTGCATTGCTTACTGTACTTATTTCCTTGTTTCACTTGAAAGAAAGTTACTGTTTGTCATTTTTGCATTTAAGTTACCTGTAACACATTGCATTTAAGTTACCTGGCACTTGCTCGCTAAGTCAGTACTAAAAAATTAAAAGCATTACACCCTCACAAACTCCCCTTGAGTACCTTGTTCCCCATTGGCCCTTTTTTCAATTATAAAGGAATTTCCAGTACTATTCTAGCATGTCCAAAGGTCAGTTGTCAATCTCCTCTCTGGTCCAGCTGGTGAATCTGGGAATCTTGAGGCAATGTTACAACTGCCTTATGTACACAGACAACCCTCTCCTCCTCCCAACAAATTGCAACACATGTGAGAGCTACAACCATATAGCCAAACTGGAGGCTAAGCTCTCTCAACTCAGTACTGGTGTAACCAGTCAGGAGGAGAAGGAAACCACACTCACTACAATTCCAGTCTCAGATAGACCTACCATGACAGCAAACCAAACACATAAACACACAAAAACATACTCGGAGGCTCTAAATAAAAATCTGCCTAAGTAGCAGAGACCTCCAAAGCAGACACCCAAGCAACCGCTACCCCAAAACAAAACACGTGCAACACATAGCTCACAAAGCCAGTGTGCCAAACAGTCACAGCCCTTAAGGCTAAACAACACACCTGATACACTTGTAATAGGTGACTCTATCGTCAGGCACACTGACATCCCGCTCACCAGACTGAACAAGGAGAAGGTCACGGTGAGCTGCCTGTCGGGCGCTATGATAAGCCACATAACACACGCACTCAGGTCACTCCAAGGCAAGTACAAATATGACTCAGTCATTGTCCATGCTGGTGTGAATGACCTGAGACGTACCTCCCTGGACTACATGAAAAGAGACATAGAGGAGCTCTCTGAGCATGTAGCCCAGGCCGGTGTGACCCTGACCTTGAGAAGCATCTTACCCTCACCAAGAATGATGCCACAATATGAAGACAAGATGATCAATTTCAACAATTGGCTTAAGTATTGGTGTCATTCAAAGGGGATCCAATGCCTGTCAGCCTGGGATGACATGCTCAACAAGCCACGATGCTTCGCTAGGGACGGCTTGCACCTGTCACCCCTGGGCTTTCAGATATTGGCAAAGGCTCTTGCTACCCCCATAGTGCCTTTTTTAGGCAAGGCTCAAAAGACAAACACACCTCCATAGGTATCACAAGGGATAAGAAACTAAGAGTAATGCTACTCAACACCAGAAGTCTAAACCTAAAGATGCACGCACTCAAAACTCTCCTTAGCATGGAGAACATCGATATCTGTGCAGTAACAGAAACCTGGTTCAAGGCTCCTGAGAGCACCCCAGCACTACCAGGTTATACCTCATACCATGCTTTTCGGCCCCAAAACTTGGACCGAACCACAAAAGGAGGGGGAGTATCAATATTTGTCAAAGATACCCACACCTCCAGGTTGGTGGCACAGCACGAAGCATCAGAGACTATCCATGTGCAACTAACAGTGGGTAAAACTGCCTTCCAGTTTATAGCCTGCTACAGACCACTCTCCCAAACCCAGGAACTCCACTCGGCCTTCCTGAGAACACTGGAAAATATGAAGGTCTCTCCAAACACCATTATATTGAGCGACTTCAACTACCCAAACATAGACTGGGAGCATTACTCTAGCTCCAACACCCTAGCCCAAAGGTTCCTAGAATTTATAAACTCAAATGCTATGGAACAACTTGTTACCACTCCCACAAGAGGGGAAAACATACTGGACCTGATCATCATCAACATGTAGACTCTATGCTCCAGACCAGAAGTGCATCCCTCACTGGTAAGATCAGACCATAAACTAATCTCACTGGATATTCACATCCCAACCCCACCCCCTGCCCAGAAAACCACAGTGAAAACCTTCTCTAAAGCAAATTTCACACTCCTCAAAACCGAGGTGGAATCCTTCAAAGCCCCCGGGCCTGCGGAAAATACGGTCCAGACCACAGAATCCTTTATAAACGCGTTCTATGAACACCTTCAGGAATGCATGGATCATGCAATCCCAAATAAAACCAAGACCCAATCCTCCAAAGGCAGACGTCCTGTCTGGTGGACCCCAGCCATAAACAAACTATACAATAGAAGGAGGAAGCTACTACATGATAGAGCAAAATCCCAAAAAGGGAAGGCATCTCTGATCAGTATTTACAAAAAACTACGGGCACTCATAAAATCGTCTAAGGCCAGCTTCGAGAGACAAATTGCACAGGACACTAAGGATAATAACAAGGCTTTCTTTAGTTATGTTAGGAACCTGGGTGGGAATTCCCAGATATGCTCAGAATTAGTCCAAAATGACAAAAAATACACTGAACCCACAGACATTGCCAGCATCCTAGCTGACAGGTTCAGCGCAAACTTCTCCCCCCCCTCCCCACCAAAAGGGTGAATATCTATCCCAGCAGAGTGCTGTCCCCCTGACATCTCAGATGCTCAGGTAAGAGCCGCCCTCTCCAAAGCAAAAAACACAGCATCAATGGGACCAGACGGTGTCCCGGGCTGTGTCCTACATGAACTACAAGAAGAGCAAAACCCAAACATAAAACTACTGTTCAATCTCAGCCTTACTACAGGATGTGTACCCAAAGAGTGGTGTACAGCAACAGTGGTCCCTCTCCACAAAGGTGGTGTCTCAACGGATCCTGTCAACTATCGCCCCATCAGCCTGACTAGCTTGGTGTGCAAAGCTATGGAAAGGATCATCATGGACCTCATAAATAAAGATATTGGGGACCTACAGACACTGGATCCTACCCAATTCGGCTTTGTTAAGGGCAGATCCTGCCTCTTAAACCTGGTCGATTTCTTTGAAACAGTCACCAAGGCCATTGACGAGGGGAAGGTGGTCCACACAGCCTACCTGGACCTCGCAAAAGCTTTTGATACAATACCCCACTCAGGCATTATAGATAAGCTCACCAGCTTAAATATAAACCCCTATGTCACTAGATGGGTTGCAAACTGGCTCAAGGACAGAACCCACATGGTTAGAATTGCTGGAGCCATGTCAGACTCCAAACCAGTTACAAGTGGCATCCCACGAGGCTCAGTCCTGGGACCTCTCTTGTTCGGTATATAATTCTCAGAGGTACAGGCAAACACGGAAGGACTGTGGCTGACCAAGTTCGCAGATGACTGCAAACTGGGCGCCATAACTGACTCTCCAGCCGACACAAGCATCCTCCAAAAGGGCCTCATAGAAACAGACAACTGGTGCCAGAGCCATGGCCTCAAGCTAAACACCAAAAAGTGTATAGTCATCCCCTTTGGCAAAAACAAAGTGCCCACAAATTACCACATAGGTGGTAATCCATTAAGTACAGAAGAAGTAATTAGGGACCTGGGGACCCAAGTTGATAGCAATCTCTCATTTGACAACCACGTGGCCAAAGTGGTTAGAAAAACATTTTATATAGCCCACCTAATCATGAAGGGATTCACATCTAGATCAGGGGAGGTCATCGTGCCTCTTTACTCATCCCTCATCAGGCCCATAATTGAGTACAATGCCCCTTTTGGGATGTACCTTACCAGACACCTGCAGCAACTGGAAAGACCCCAAAAGTACCTCACCAAGAGGATCAAAGGGCTCAAACAGATGCCATATGCTGCCCGCTTAAAGAAACTCCAGCTCTACTCAGTGGCATACCACCTTCTCAGAGGCAATCTGTGCCTCACGTATAAAGCCATGTCCAACCCGGAATTAATGGACATGCTGCACCTCAGAAAATCCAAATCCCATCGAGCTACATGCTCGAGAGACTTGAACCTCAGCACTGAAATAAATAGGACATGCTGGAGGGACAGATTCATAACCCAGAGGCTCCCTTCACTCTGGAATAAAATCCCAGTCCAGGTTAGGCAGAGTCCCTCATTGACTCTCTTCAAGAGGAATCTTGATGAGTGGATGGGAGATCGTAGGTTTACCCCGGGTATCACTTTTGTGTCACTGTTAGACATAGGCATAGTATACTAACCTCGAAAAAGGGCATAGCAAAATTAATTTAAAATGGGTGGCGAAAGCCAAACACACTCTGGCTAGGCTTATAAATGCCCTAGGGCAGATAGCCTAGTATGAACCTATGAACTTATGAATCAATAATGCTTGCATGGAGAATAGTGTCAAAGGCCTATGTATGCACTGCAAAGCAACTATTCACTGCTTCAGTTACTTTTTCAAATAAATTAATGAGGTTAAAGAATTATAACCTTCCTTTGATAAAGCCAAATTGATGAGGGTCCAGGGCTGAGAGATTTTCAATGTCCAGATTAATTAAATCTGAATTAATGCACTTCATAGCTTTACATATGAGGTTGGTTAGACTAATGGGTCTATAGTTTCTAGGGTCCTTGGTTGGTTCACCCTTATGTAATGGTGTTACAATAGTCATTTTTCTAAGATTCATAAATGTACCCAGTGAAGAGGCTTGGATTAAAGAGATTAAGTATGGTTTCAGAAAGGCCATATTTGCCACTAATAGTCAGGCACCCTGGTATGCTGTCAGGGTCCATGGATGAAGTATTAGTTTTTGAAAGGGCAGCGGCAGCTTGTTCCATAGTAATTAAATGGGGTAGCAAGCATTGTGGAAACCGTAGGATACCTTTAACAGCGGGTGGAATAAAACTTGCACTAAATTTCTTAGCTAGGACATTAGCAATATCCTTTGGGTCAGAGTGTACTATTATTGTGGACTAGCTCCACTGCTGGGTGCTAGTTCTTAACCTCCTGACATAGTTAAAGAAAGATTTGCAGTTATTTTTGGTTTTAGTGGCTATTTTAAGTTCATACTCAGCTTCAAGCTTCCTAATGGTTCCTTAAGCTCTTTGTGTAGAATGAGACCTCTTATAAGCACTGAGCAGTTTCTTTCTCCTGTTATATAATTTATTTATACAGGTATCCCACCACAGGGGGTTGTTTTTAAACTTCTCATTATATTTGTGTCAGACAGGGACTGCCTTATCAATATAACTTTTTAAATGGGAGTAGAAGTCAGAAGCATAGGTAGCAGCTTTAGGAATAGGATCCTTCAGAGGAGGAGCAGAATTTTCTTAAGTCATGAAGTAACTGAGAAAGTTTCTTTTGAGGAGTCCCTAAACAAATAGCTATTTACAAGAGAAGTACCACTAGTTTTACAAAAAAAGGTCACTAAGTTATAGTCTAATTTAACAATACTTGATAATTTAACAATACTTGATAAGAGCTGTGCAAGAAGTGGCCGTATTTGTGAGGACTCGATCCAGGATATTGAGGTCTCGAGTATGATAGTCAACTATTTGTGAAAGTGAGTTAGCATTTATAATGTCAAGGAAGCACTGGGCATGCTTACCATTGGCAGTGTAGGTCAGCCAGTTTAATGATGGATAGTTGAAGTCCTCCAGTAGTATGTCTTAGGCTTAATGGAAACTTCAGCTAATGCATTAAGATAGCTATCATGCTCAGAAGGGGATATAGAAAGTGTTTTATAGCTAGCTGTGAAGTGGTAATTAGTCCTGTTTAGGCTAGTTTGGATTTCTAGGAGTCCACATGTGGTATCCCAAGGAATCTGTCATGAACTGGATGATATCCTTGACAAACAGTGATGCTCCGCTACAGGACATTTATACATATATGAATGTGGTCAGGTTGCAAGAAAGCCTCAAGCACTGGGGTGTTCCAAATTAGAATTTACTAGGTTGGGATGCCCATCAGGTGAACTCTGCCAAAAAGGTACTATGGGGACAGCAAAGCTTATCAACATTAATCATAGTTCTAGAAACAACTGTTATCAAAGGTGTATTTACACAAAATGTACATATTGTTGTAACTCTATCCTCAGGTAACTAAAGGCAGGTTTATTCAGGTCTGGTTCTCATAAAAGAAACGTGCTATAGAATCTATTCATTTACTGTGAGCATAGTAACACCAGACATAAACAAGTACAGCTGGAGGCCATCAAGATTTTTCATGACCAAATGAAGTAAAAAAATCTACCTACAGAAGTAAAATAAAATAAACATTTTTTTTTGTCTTCTAATACGCAAAATGCATAAAACTTTCTTCAGCAAGAAATGTCAAACCTACAAAATGCAATGTAATCTTTTTTGTACAATTAAAGCTAAATACACAATATGTCAGAGAAGGAAAATAGATAAATCACATATTTCATTTACCTGACATTGTTATTGCATGTAGTATGTTACAGGAATAGAAGTAGATTTTTTTTTGCTAACATAACTAATGAAATTCTTAAACCCTTTGTTGCAAAAGAATCATACTTGCTTATTTTGAAAAGTAGTGTGTGTGTGTGTGTGTGTGTGTGTGTGTGTGTGTGTGTGTGTGTGTGTGTGTGTGTGTGTGTGTGTGTGTGTACTACTTGCAAAAAGCTGAAATGAAATTATGTGGGGTATACTGGAGCTTAGCAGATATGGTCAGAATAGTAACATAGATCTCTCAGTTCAGCAAACTGCATTACAACTGACACCCAAATGTTCTAAGTTCTTCATGGTACAGAGAGCTTATCTCAGTTATGGGAACATGAGTATTTTGGCTTAAGAACAGAATATTCAAAATGTGCACGTCTCCAGTCAACTGCTTAGTGATATATCAAGCATCCCTTATCCAGTGTTACATATATTCAGCCTCTCTGCAAACCTAGAATGTCTGAATGAACTCTACATTGATAAACCTGAGAGATGTAATGATCATGGAAAAACACAAGGCTTCAATGACTTCATTTAATAAGTTCTTCATAAATAAATTATACATAACCTTATATACATACTATACAGGTCCATAGCTTGTATGTACAAGAAACATTTATAAACCATTTTCAGATACAGTAAAAATATAACACGCCAGCCAACAAGTTTAATATGTTTGTATGACACACGTATGTAAAGTAATTACTACCACATAACTCTATGAAACCCAATTTGGCATAGTTTCTATACTCAGTGTTATCTGTTTGGTTTCACTTATTTCAAAAGAAGTGCACATTTCAGACTCCTCACTTTTCATCTTCTGGTCATTACAATAAAAGTTGTTCTGGCCAAGTGGTCATTTTGTTTCTGATTCTGCAGAAATCGATTTAGACTTTGTAAGAAAAAAAGAAATTTCTGAGTTCTTGAAAATTTGCTATTAGTTACAGCAACATTTTCACTAATACTGTACAAGTTGCCTAAACTTTAATATGACTGTAAAATGTATGTGTAATTGATAATTATATTATTTAATATCTGTTCATGTATATCACTGAATGCCTGTTCCGGGCCTCCATTGAAAAAGGTTTTGTGACTAAACCCAGTTGCAAAACCCAGTAAACAAAAACAAAATAAAATAAAATCATAAAAAGCAGAAAAAAAAAACAAGATAGAAAATATTTAGAAATTGATATCAGAATAATGAGCCATCCAATTAAAATGAAGTAGGAATTGCTAATACTGAAGGTATTGTCAGTGTCAGATAGGTTAAAGGTGCAGCTGACATACCATTAGCTCTTCAGTGATGTCACTCTTTCACTTATTATTTGTAGATTGACTTTGTTATGTACAATGGCATGTAAAACCCGGGTCTTTTTTTACAATATTTCTTTCACCGTTAAGAACAGCATCAATCCCTTGGCTCACAACCTTGAACTATTGCCATATCATTTGTTTCTTCTCAAAATGAAGTAATGCAACAATTTCATTAATGGTTGTTGCCACTGAAAAGATTTGAGTATCAGAGCTAGAGGATTATGAATTCAAATCAAGGAAAATGAAAACAGCTAGAACAAAAAGAAAAAAGGTGGTTGAATGAATACAATCTATATTTTATGAAAATATAACAATAGTAAAATGTAAGTCGAGGTGACACAGAGGTTAGTATTGATGCCTCAGACCACTCGGACCTGCAGTTCACTTTTTCAGCTGGGACACCTTTTGTGCTGAGATCGACCACCTTCATTGTGTCCATCTGGGCTTTCTTTTGCTGTAGCCGGTTTACTCTTACATTCATAGGATGTGCTGTAAGTGGATTGGTGCTCTTCCAAATTTCCCAGTGTTGTGTGTTAGTTAGTGCATGTGTCCTGCAATGGAATGACACCCTCTTTGGGATTAGTTTCATTGCCTTCTACCCAGTAAATGCTTGGATAGGTTCTCACTCCCTCTGCATCCCTAAACTCGATCAGGAGTGTAATTGGTAAATGAATGAATGAATTAATTAATGAATAAAAGAACTGGCACATTTACTGCCCTACCACAGGGCAGGATTAACCATCTTCACTACTCACAATCATATATTTGTTTACAAGGGCAGTACATTCTCAGTTCAAAGGGACCTTCAGTCAAGTTCTGCAAGTCCTACTCAACTGACACAGGAAGCATGATGCAGAAATCTAGGTGGGTCTTTCCTGTGCAAAATATTTATGCAAGAACATACTGCTTTCCACTGGAAAGAGAGGCAGCTTGCCAGGTATGCTCTCTTTAAAAAAGTAAGCTGTAGAGAGAAGATATATTTCAAAGGTAAAGTACAATTCCTAATAGCACAGTGATTAACAATGGTGCTTCATAGGGCCTGGTTTAGCAGTTTAGTTACTGTCCTGTCAAGACTTGTTTAATCTAATAAAATGTACAGAATGCTTTAACATATAATAACTGGTAACAGTGAACAGGTGATGTTTGTTTTAGTATTTTAACGAAGAGAAAAAAACAGATGCACATATTTTCTAGTTTCATTTACATATTCAGCAGTTAAAATATCTGATTACTTAGACAACTGAAATACTATACTTTCAACATTCAAAAATAGGTATTGGAGTGTTCCTTGCTAATATATTTACATATATATATATATATATATATATATATATATATATATATATATATATATATACATATAGGTCCTCTGTCTATAGAAAACCTAACATTAAAAACAAAAATTAAAATTTAGTCGCTCAGTACTTGGAATGCATTTCTGATTCATAAGGAAATTTCTCTTAAAAGACTTTTGCATCACGTCTGTTTTTCTAGAAAAGCTGAAATCAAATTGAAAGAGGTTGCGTTACCTCAAAAATGGTTTAACAATTATTTTTAGTCCATTCAAATGTAGCATCATTAGTAATTTTGTTTTCTTTATTAGCTCATTTTTGTTTATTACAAGCCATCCCTAACACCAGTTGATGTACTGAACATAATGTTTAGATACAGAAGGTTGTGAGATATGCTTCTGCGATATATGTTCCATCTAGGATCTGTTACATCTAGTATCATGTACAGAAAGAGTGGTGAGAAGGAGTTGTCCTTAATTTTGGTTAATTTTTATGAAGATAGTTATTGTTCATGCATTCTCTCTTAGTCGTAATTCTCTGTTATGAATGGTACAGGTCAGGATCCGCTTCACGGTGATCATCTCAACAACTGTTTCATGAATAAATAAAATATTTCCACGATGAAATGCAGTTCTGTGATTCCACACGAAGTATATATAGATTAATCACTATTGGTCAGTTTAAAAGCACTATGTGTCTCTTGGTGTCGACGAAGGTCTACCTTACGCTGAAAGCCCTTGTTACAAATTGCACAGGTAAAGGGTTTATAACCAGTGTGCTTATGGCTGTGTGTTATGAGGTTGGAGCTCTGGCTGAAGGCCTTCCCACATACTTGGCATTTATGAGGCTTCTCCCCTGAAACCAAATAAAAGAGCAGTATGAAACAGAGAAAACAAAACGTATTTGCTTGGTCACAAGTATTAATGAATTTATTTTGTTTCTGTGTGTGTGTGTGTGTGTGTGTGTGTGTGTGTGTGTGTGTGTGTGTGTGTGTGTGTGTGTGTGTGTGTGTGTGTGTGTGTGTGTGTGTGTGTGTGTGTGTGCATGCATGCGTGCGTGCATGCGTGTGTGTGTGTGTGTGTGTGTGTGTGTGTGTGTGTGTGTGTGTGTGTGTGTGTGTGTGTGTGTGTGTAGAGAATTACCATGTCATATTAGTGCAGCTTCTTTCTGAAAATTATTTATTAAAGAGAAACTCTGTGAAATTTGCATTGCTGCTCAAGAAGAACTTTTCTAATTTTGCCATTTGTAACACATTTGTGTTTTGTGTACTGTTACACCTCTGAGTAATTTACTCTTGAGGAATGAGTGCCTTATTTAGGAGCATACAGTGCAGTTTCTGACTTTAGTTCTTTCATAGCAAATATCATATACTTAATTTATGTTACAGAATTCTGAAACTAAAAAAGACATAAATAGTTTCTTATCTTTGTAAAATATCACCAAACTCAAGAGTGCAAGCTAATACTTACTTCAGAGGATACTAATTTGTCTGTACTGCTGATCTAATAATATAGTTGATGTCAACACACATCTATTGTGGTTATTGTATAATTTGCACTCATATTCATTGTCTAGACTTCTGGAAGCACAGAATCTGAATCTAAATGGCTATTAAACAGTCTCTTTAGTTTGCCTTCTTTTCACTGTCATTCTTAATGTGAGGAACTGTGTCCTGCCTTGAATGTTTTCTGTCTTCCCAGATCCTTTCTCCAATGGCTTATTTGCATTTATTATATGTCTAACTGAACTTACATTTCATTCTCACCTGTACAAAAAATGGAAGAGGTTAAACAGACTGGCTGCAACAGATGCAGAGCATGAAGGGGACTCCTTTTAAATGAGGTTTCTACAGGGGAAAGTCCCTTTTCCCCAAAGTGCACTCACTAAGTATGTTAGCGTGCAGAGGGGGAGAACATTGTCTCCACCTGAAGACAAAGTTCAAACTTTACTTTAAATGCATTCACTTTAAGTGGGATTTGAAAGTACAGTTGTGTAAGTAAACTTACCATAACAGTAGATGTTCAAATGATCACTGCTGCAATAGCCTAAGCTATATGGGATATATCCTACATAAGATATAACAGCTGTCCAGCTTCCAAAGCTTTAGGGCACCTTCCATGCACCCAAACAATTAGTAAGCTCAAATTGAGCTGACTAGAAACAGATGTGGACACCAAGCCATTAAGAGCTTTCATGCCACCTGAGAGAAGGACTGCATGAACCAAAAAGAAAAGATAAAACTGAAGACCACAGACAAAGAATCCACTTAAAACACCAGTTTATTGCACCTCTAGCGCTTCGGCAACCACCTTCAAGGAGGTGCAATAAACTGGTGTTTTAAGTGGATTCTTTGTCTGTGGTCTTCACCTGAGAGAAGGAGGCTGAGCACTGAGAGGACATTGCTAAGAGCAACAAAACACAAATGTCCACACCCTGGCATAAAATGCACACTGAAATCGAAGGGGTAGAAGGAGGGACTGACTACAGCAGCAGTGACCATTAAAACAACTACTGTTATTGTAAGTTTATTTATATAACTGTACCATGTTCATAATATTGATCACTGCTGCAGTAGCCTAAGCTATATGAGTAAAAAGTCTTTCTGCTTTTCCCAGTTAGAGGTCACCGCAGCGGAACTCCCGTTCGCTAATGATTGGCAGTGGATTTTTACGATGCCGAGTTGCCAACCTGATGCCCAACCTTCAAAGAAGGCGTGCCCATTCACGCACGCACCTACCTGCATGTCTTTAACGTCACTCGACCACGGGGAGGACATGCAGACTCCACACAGAAGGTGCTCCAGCCAAGAATCAAACGGGAGAACCTTTTGCTATGAGGCAACAACACTAACCGCTGCACCACCTAGATTACCATAATTTAGAACAGCTAGGAGGTGGATGGGGAAGAACACAGAGCCCTTTGGAGAATTGTCCTTGCAAAGGCTGACCTAGGCCCGGGAAGAAATATATATTGTAGTGCTTTGTAAAAGTATGTACAGAGGACCACGTTGCTGCTTCTAGACTACTCCTAGAGTCCAACCCTTTCCAAAAAGCCATAGATGAAGCCAAGGCCATGGTAGAGTGTTGCTTGATCTTGCCTATAATAGTTTAGTTGTGGTGGGAATAACAAAAGGTAACAGCTTGAGATAACATCTGAAAATAGTCTGCTTTGACACAGGTTGTCCATTCTTCTTACCTTCAGAAGAAATGAACACCTGAATGGAAGTTCTGAAAGATTTAGTTCTGCCAAGATACTGCCTGAGATGTCTGTGGACACACAAGGTATGAATTATCCTTTCTCCCTCATTTTTGGATTCAGGGATGAACACAGGGTGATGGAAAGTTTGACTTAGAGTAAACCTGGATACCACTTTTGGCATAAAATAAAGGATTAGTTGTCAAAAAAACTGTCTCTGGGGAAAATGAGATAAGCTTGCAACTCAGATACTCTTTTTATAGAGGTCACAACAATCAGTAAAACTGTTTTCATTGTTAAGAACCTCAAGTCGGCTAGATGAACTGGTTCAAATGGAACACGTTTATTTTCTCTAGCACAAAATTAAGATCTGAAAGAGGAGCCACCAGTTTTCTTAAAGGCCTCTTATGCAATGCTCCTTTCAAAAACGTTTTAACATGAGAATGCCTTGAGAGACGAGGATCCATGGGCAGAAATGCTGAAATGGATGGCAAATGAACCTAGATATTGGAGTAAGATAGATCACTGGAAAGCAACTCATACAAATATTGTAAAACAATACCCCTGAGCGTGTGCTGGTTTTGTTCTTGGCTCTAACTAGAAAACCTTTTCCATTTGCTAATATATGATTTTCCATTACCAGGCTTTCTTGCCTTCATTAGTACCTGCTGCATGTCCTCAGGGGCCTAAAGGCTATTAAGACCTTATCATCCAGGCAGTTAGTTGATTTGTGTCAGGATGTAGCAAACACACATGTTCTTGTGTGAGTACATCCAGCCTGTGAGGAAACTTGTGGTAATTTCCCCAAGCCAATTCCAAAAGAAGGAAGAACTTCTGTTGCCTACACCAGAATGTAGTCACCACAATGATCTTATGGATTCATTCTGAATCTTCAGAAATACCCTGGATATCAGTGGAAAGTGTTGAGACATACAGAAACATTCTTATCCAAGGGAAAAAAAGGCATCTGTGTTACAGGCCTTTTTGTATGGAGTTCTGGAGCAGAACTTTGCCAGCTGATTGTTCAGAGAGAAATCAAAAAGGTCTACTTGAGGAACTTCCCACAGATGGATCAAATCCTGGAAGACCCTCTGATCTAGTTTTCATTTATGAGGGTCTGCTCTGGTCCTACTCAGCTTTATCTGCCAGACAATGTTGCTCTGACAGAATGTAGGATGTAAAACTACAGTTAAAGCTTACGTGGCTAGTCTGCAAGGGGGTAAGATCTGGTTCATCTTTCCTTGTTTATGTATCACATCACTGTAGTACTGTCTGTAAAACAGGAAGTGGCCCTGAAGACCAATGGTGATTCAGAGTTGAGTGCCTTGATAAAGGCAAGCATCTCATTCATGTGGCTGTGCCTGTCTTTATGTCCCATATACCTTGCACTTTTATACCTTCTTGACACTGCTCTCCAAGCAAAGTCCAGAGGTATCTGTTGTGACTCACTGCACTGGTGGGGGAGGGGGGAAGTGAAGACCTGGATTCAGGACTATTTGATGTATTCACTAAGTGCTTTCTCTCCTCACAAATCCCAGAACTGGAATCTGAAAAGATAATGGCCTTTGGTGCTGGGACCAAAGAGACTTCAGATACCATTGTATCTTTCTCATTTGGAATCTTGTCAGAGGTATCATGGGAGTTATAGGTGTTTATAGGTTCATAGCTATTTACTAAGCTAACAACCACAAGGTCCTTTTTAAGCCTAGCCATGCATCCCAAATCTCTGACGAGTTCTGATACCCTTGATAAGTGTAAGCATGAGCCTGGGAGATGAACCATTTACAGGTTACCTGTTTGCATCAGAGACATATGTGCTAAACCAGGGATGAATTTCTGGTTTACCATCCAATTGTCCAAGTTGCACTTGAATTGGATTAGGGAGGAACTCTGCTTCACATGGATAGGGAGCCTGTTCCATAGACGGGGTAGTCTCTGTGATGCATACCTATCTGTCCAGCAGGTCCTATTTATATCACAGGCAAGATTTAAATCTTTAGAATGGGTAATTCTGGTACTGTTTGTTTTGTGGATATGCAGGAGATCCATTAGAGTGGGGTCTGACAATGCCCTGTATGCCATACATAGATCTCCCCTCAAAAGCCTGTAGGAGACAGAATACAGGGATAGGGCCTTGACGCAGTCTGCATAGGACATATTACTTATGCCCTGTATTCTTTTAGTGAGGAACGTTCCACTTGTTGGATATGCCTGGTTAGGTACATACCAAAGGGAGCATTGTACTCAATGATATGTCTGATGAATACCGAATACAGTGGAACAATGACTTCCTTGGACTTAGATGTCATACCTTTGTTTATATGTTGTGCAACATAGAATGATTTCCTCACCACTGTAGACACGTGATGATCAAAGGCTAGATTACTATCTATGTGTGTTCCTAAGTTCCTGACTACTGGGTCAACTCTAAGGGGCGTGTTGTCAATATGATAGTTACCAGAGATGGATGACTTCCCAAAAGATACTATTATGCATTTCTTGGCATTTAGTTTTAGTCCATGACTCTGACAGCAGCTATTTGTCTGTGTCAGCCCCTCCTGGAGAACATTTGTATCAGTGTGAGATTCCATGACAGCTCCTAATTTGCAATCATCTGCACATTTAGTCAGCTAGAGACCACTGATATTGGCCTTGACTTCCGAGAAGTAAATGCCAAGAAGGAGCGATCCAAGGACTGATCCCTAAGGGACTCCATTTGTGACTGGCCTCTTTGTAGAGGTGGACTCCCCAATTCCAACTTCTTGGGTCCTATCTGTGAGTGAGTTGGCTACCCGCTGGGTAACATATGGGTTTGTACCTAAACTCTTGAGTTTGGCAATAATGCCCGAGTGGGGTATTGTGTCAAATGCCTTGACTAGGTCAAGGTAGGCAGTGTGAATGATTTTGCCCTCATTCATTGCTTTGGTGACCTTCTCAGAGAAGTCCACCAGGTTGAGTAGGCATGATCTGCCCTTTACAAAACCAAACTTGGTTGAGTCCAGTGTCTGGTGGTTTACTATATCTCTGTTGATCATCTCCATGATAATTATTTCCATGGCTTTACATATAAGACTAGTGAGACTTATGGGTTTGTAGTTTCCAGGGTCTGTAGATGGCCCATCTTTGTGCAGAGGGATGACTGTTGCCTTTCTCCATTCATGAGGCATGAAGCCTCTTTGGAGGCTACAGTTAAATAGTAATTCCAGAGGCCCTGATAGGGCATGTTTCATGCTGTTTAGAAGGCATCATGGGATATTGTCTGGGCCCATTGATGCAGCGTTCTTGGTCTTAGAGACAGCATTAAGGACCTGTTCCCTAATGATAATAGTGGGAGTTATATTTGATGATATTTCCTGAGGGAAGGTTGGGGGGAGTAAAGTTGGAGCTGAATTTATCAGCCAGGAGGTTTGCTATATCTTCTGGCTCAGTATATGTAGCTCCATTTACAATGAGCTCTGCACACAATTGTGTATTGTCTTTGAGGTTGCGGACATAGCTAAAGAATGCTTTGTGGTTGAATTTGGCCTGGAAAGTCAAACTTACCTCAAATTTGGTCTTGCTAGACTTTATTTGTCCTCTGAGTTGTTTGTTTAGTTTAATTAGAGTGTTTTTATCCTGCTAGGTGCTGCACCTCCTAATTTTTGCAATGATTTTCTTCCTCCTGTTATTTATTCATTTATTTTACATTTGTTGACCGGGCTAGTCTAGCTGGATACATGTCCATTTTCAGTAGAGGCCTGGGGAGAAAAGCTCCAAGAAATCATACAAAATTAATATAGAAGTTATGACAGATATTATAAAAACAGCAATTGTTACTTTGTGAGAAGGTACAGTATACATATATACATACATTTTATATGCAATGATATAGTATATTGAAACATAAAAGGAAGATTATAAAGGATGTAGGGTGAGAATTAGTGTATAGGAAAAAAAATAGTCAGGGTTAGTACAGGAGCATAGCCAGTGTTTATTGAGAGGGTAGTTTATTCCATATTTTTCCAACAGAGTTAGAGAACAAGGAGTCACCTGCTGAGTTGTTGGGTTTGGTAGTATTGATCAGCAGTTTGTTTGAGGAGCGTAAATTTTTGAGATTATTATAAAGTGTAATGAGGCTAGAGAGTATTGGAGTATTGCTAGGTTGATACAGGGTCTTGTGGGCTATTGTAAGCTGGTGAAATTGGAGCTGGTTAAGGAATTCTAGCTAGTCTAGTTGTCTTAGATTCAAACAGTGATGGGTTCTAAAAGGAGAGCCTGTAGCAAATCTAGCAATATTATTATAGGATGTTTCTAGTTTGTTGAGTTTGTTTTTAGAGAGACTGGTGTATATAGGAGAAGCATAGAGTAGAGTGGAGATTAGGAGAGTTCTGGCTATAGCGGTCCTAGCTACTGGGGTAAGATAGGGTTTAATTCTGTAAAGGGATCCTAGTTTTTTGTTAACTAATTTTATTGTGGTGTTTATGTGAGTATCAAAGTTGAGATTGTTGTCTATTGTTATTCCTAACAGTTTAGTGGTTGGGTCAGGAGAAATAAGAGTACCGTTGTTGGAAGTGAGAGTGAAATGTAAAGAGGTGGACTTTCAGGTTGGTGTGAAGAGTAACAGTTTAGTTTTTGTTGGGGTTTAGGAGGAGGCAGCGGTGTGAGAACCATTGTTCCACAGTATTGAAAGCTTTTTGGGTAAGAGACTGAATTTCAGTTTGAGAAGTGGCTGAACAGATTATAGTAGAGTCATCTGCATATTGAATGCAGGTGGAGTATGGAATAGCTGATTGCAGGTCATTAATATAAATAGAAAATAGGAGTGGGCTTAATATGGAGCCCTGTGGGACCCCGAGGGAGATAGGAAGGTGACTAGATAGTTTATTTTGCCAGAGTACAGTCAGTTTTCTAGGTAAGATGTGAACCAATTCATAGACAGAGGATCAAGTGAAAGAGAATTCAGTATGTGTAGAAGTAGTTGGTGATTAAATATGTCAAAAGCTTTAGATAAGTCTATGAAGACTGCAGATGAAAGAATATTTTTGTTGCGGTTATTATTGATGCAGTTTGTGAAGGATATCAGGGCAGTGGTGGTACTGTGGAAAGGTCTGAATCCATGTTGACAGTTGGCAAGTAGGTTGTTATGGTGAAGGTGGTTAAGTAGTTGTTCATGGATGCACTTTTCCATAATTTTTGCAAAAGGGGATAGTAGAGCTATGGGACAAAAGTTAGAAAAGTCATTGGAGTTCCCCCCTTTATGTAGTGGGATGATGTGAGACATTTCCCAGATAGATGGGATAGTTCCTTCACTTATGGATCTATTTATCAGAATGGAAATGGGATAGGCTATGGCTTTAGCTCCTTTTTGCAGGAATTCTGCTGGGAGTTTGTCAGCTGAGGGGGTGGTAGGTTTTAATTTTTGGAGAAGGGAGGAAATAAAGGAAGTAGACACTGGTTGTAAATGAAATAACGGGGGTGGGTTTGTAGTAGAAGTAGGCAGATTTAAGGTATCAGGCGATAGGTGGCTAGCAAGTGTTTGGATGGTGTCTGTGAAGAAAGAATTAAAGGCATTAGCTATTTGTGTGGGATTCTCAGGGTTTGAGCCTTGTGGGTTGGGTGTAATAGATTGGCCTGGGAATAGAAGTTTGTTAATGCTAGTCCAAAATTTTCGAGGTTCCTTGTAGGAGGTTTACTGTAATTGGAGATAAAAGCTCTTTTTGTCTAACAGGATGGCTTTTTTGTAATATTTCTATGTTCCCTAAAGGTTTGGTGATCTGTCTGATTCTTAGTAGTACGGCATTTTGCCCAGGATTTGTTTCTGAGAAGGAGTTTTTGCCTAGTATTGTTAGAGAGCCAAGGGGCTGGTTTAGCTTTGTTTCTAATAGAGCGTGTTGGTGCGTGGTGGTCCAGGATGATTAAGAATGTGGAATTGAAGTATTCTACTGCTTCATTTAGAGGGAGAGATTTTAATGGTGACCAATTACATTGTTTCAGTTCTGTCTGGAAAAGTTCTGGGTTAAATTGCTTTTTGGAGTGTACCGTTCTGAAAGTGTTAGGGAAAGTTAGGTTGGTTTTATGTCTAATAATATAAGTTAGTGAATAGTCACTTAGGTCATCTGGAAGGGTACCTGCTATGTAGGTTTGATGAGGAGTATTAGTAAGTATCTAGTCCAAGGTACTTTCTTTGTTGTTGAGTCTGTTAGTTCTGGTAGGGCAGTTAATAGTTTGTGAGAAGCCATATAGGTTAATATGGGTGGTGGGGTTTATACTACTACCGGAATTCCAATCAATATTAAAGTCACCTAGGACTATGGTTTCTTGTGGGAGATTACTAGAAAACCAGTTAAGAATATACTCAAGTGTATTAATGTTATTTCCTGGGGAAGATATATACAGATGATATTTATGGCTTTACATGTATTGACCTGAAGTTTGGAGGTAATTATTTCAGCACTATTGTCCAAAGGTAGGTTAAGATTTACAGTGGTGACTTGTAGCCCTGTTTTATAGAGGATTGCTACCCCTCCTTCCTTTTTGGCTGTACGGTCAAGTCTAATGATATTGTAACCAGGTGGGGTGATTTCATTGTCTTTAATGGTAGGTTTTAGCCATGTTTCTGATAAACATAGGATGTCAAATGGGTGGACATCTAGGAGGGCATGAACTTGAGCAATTTTATTGCAAATACTACGTATATTAAGATGTGCTATAGAGAGTGAGTTGGAAGGTTTGGTAGGTGATAGGGTACTAGTTTTGTATTGGTTGCGGTTTGCAGCGGTAAGGGTATAGTTTGGGCCAGGGTTAGGATGAATGTCCCCATCTAATAAGGAGTGGAGGAGTGTTAAGTGTTTAGGCTGGAGAGGCTTACAATAATAATCAAATAATTTTCTAGTTTTTAAGTTGGTGTACTTAATGTGTGTTAGTCTGTGATATTTGGCTATTACGTAGTTGGGTTTGTAAATGAAGTTTAGGAACTTTGGAGAGAAAGGTAATATTGGTGTTGAAGTGTGTTTGCAGTGGAAGAGAATGGTAGAGTAAAGTGGTTGTTCATAGGAGGTTAAGAGATAGGTAGTGGCTAGAGGAGGTAAAAGTGAGACCCAGATTAATAATTGTAATTGGTAAGGGATGCTTGATATAGACATTTTAATGGTTAGTGAGGTGAGAGAGAAATGGGAGGTAGGTTTTAAAAGCAGGTAGGAGATATTACAGTAGGTAGGGTATTAAACCAAGGAGGGATGAGAGGTTGGTATTAGTGGGTGTGTTGTGAAAATGGGAGCTGGGAGTGCTAATGATGTGATTTGTATGATAGGTGAAGGTGTAATGGGGGTGTGTCCTTAGAGGAATAAATGTAGGAGCATTGGTGGCGGGTGGGAATTGGGGGCAGGGTAGGGGAGCGGAGTGAGCCCAAAGAGCGAACGGAGCGGGAAGAGACAAGAGAGTAGACTGTTGAGGATGGCAATCTGTGAAATATGAGAATTCAGCAGGTAAGTCTGAAAGTGAGAGAATGTTGAAGAAAGTTAAGAGGCTAGTAAGGAGAGAGTCAGGATGTTCGAGGAGTAGAATGTGATTAAGGATACCTTAGGGCAAAGGAGAGATGGTGAAAGAGTAAGTCCATAGAAAACTGAGAACAGAGTTAGGGAGGTATGGTTAAGAATAGGATAGGAAATTAATATACAGAAAGCTTATGTTGAGATGCCACCTGGTGGCCAGTCACTTTATTGCAACAGATAGGTCTCCTACAGGGGATAGCAGGCTAAGGGAGAGGGGGAGATGAAGCAGATAGTGATAGAGAGTATATAAGCTGGAAGTAGGGGTTGTTTAAAATGCTAAGTGATAAATGAGGGGGGTTTGGCTGCTGGCTAACCTGACTGGGAAGCTTGCCTAACCTAGCAGAGTCTTTAAAACATTAATATTATTGCACTTTACTCGTAGCTGTAACAATACATACTTTCACTGCCTTTTAAGAAAGGAAATGTCTCTCAGGGAGCTGGTAGGTTAATTCTTTAGTTTGAACTAATTTTCTGAGGCGTCCAGCAGGGTAAATTCAGGTGTTTGGTGCAGGGATGTACAGGAACACAAGGCTGGTAAAATATGGAAAGAGAGAAAAGGTAGTGAGGTAGACAATACTAGAACTAAAGAGCAGGTAAAGAGTTTTCACAGACACAGTTGCATGTGTTACCTCAGTAAAAAATTACAATACTCTATTAGTGTATCAATCGTCTAAGGATTACAGTAAATACCAGGTGCTACTATGAACTCTAAAACCTCTTCATAACACATACAGATAACTAGGATAAAAGGAGCTGCATTTGCTATTAAAGAAGACAATCCATTAACAAACAAACAAGATTACATTATATATCGGGTACTACTGTGAACTCTAAGACCTCCTCATAACACAGTCAGATAGCTAGGATAAGTAAGAGCTGCATTTAACAAGTAATACACCAACAAACAACTTTTACAGGTTCAGGACACAGCACTTTAGGGGCACCAAGTCCAGAATAGTTCAAATGCATAGACAAAAGTAATCAGGTAGTACTGGAATGAACTACTCGTGAGTCGCTGTTGAGGTTTAAGCCTATACATAAAAGCCGACATAGATTCCGTTCAGTAGGTACATAAATACATTTTGTTCTGGCTTTACTGTTTATTTAATATAGGAAATGGAGGCAAACTGTAGCTGTGGTAAAGGTATTATTTGGGTACTAAGCATTGCATTGAGTGGATTAAGTAAACATCTGCACTTAGAGAAGGGTAGAACCAAAACCTGTTTTCAGGTCCACAGCAGTGGAGTCGGTTCTTTCGTACCTTCGTGCTCAGCATTATATTGGAAAAGCGAATGCAGTAAAACACTGAAAGGTATAGGGGTTAGTTCAACTCTGCACATAGAAGGGGTAATAACATTTTACTATAAGTTCTGTGGTAGTAGATCCACTTGTTACAGTCCCCAGTGCATCTCTCTTTGTAGGTTCAGCATAAGCAGCGCAGTATGCTTTAGAGCAGTGTTAGAATAAATAAATAAATACCGCACAAAGGAATTCTCTGTATTCATCTGTAGAATGTTTTGTAGTGGTAATAAAGCATTACTGCAAGGTTAAATAGACTTTATGGATAGAATTAGAGGTAATATATTGGCTAAATTAGCTCTGCACATGATAACAGTATGTTAACACTACCATGGCAGTAGAGCCGCTTAAAACAGCCCCACGTGCACCACACTTACAATGTTTGAGCGAGTATGGAGCATTTAAGGGTTACTTAGTTGGTTAACTAAACTCTTCACAAAATAAATTTGCTGTATGTGTCTGAACGAAGTTATACTTTCAATCTGATTTTTATAGATGCTATAATTTATTTATTGGCATTTGTTTACCAGGATAGTCCAAATGAGCACTGTTCTTTTTGAGTGAAAGCCTGGGGGAAAAAAACTCCATTATACAAACATCATGGACATCATTTGCATTGTTTCATCATTTACAGTCAGTTTCATTCATAAGCAACAGATACGTTATTCAGACTTCCTTGACATCTGTTACAGCCTTCTGGGAACAGTTTTGATTAATATGAGTTGTATATGAATACATTTTTTTAAGATAAAGAATTACAGTAGCCCAAAGAAAGGAAGGAGGGGAGGAAGCAGAAGGAAGATAAAGAAGATGAGATTATAGAGGAGGGAATAGTTGTGTTAAAAGTACATTATGTTTCGTGCATCAGAAAGTTACAGCATGAATTCATATTAGTACCAGTTTAACCAGGAGTGGTGCAGGTACAGACCCATTTATCAGGTGTTGCTTCAGCTGGCATTTAAATCTTTCAGGTTGCAGACTGTTCTTAAGTGAAGTGGGGTGGTATTTCAGCTATTAGCAATGCAGTGTGAATACAGGGAATATTCTGTATTGTTGTTAGGTTTAGTTATGGGGAGTAATAATTTGTCAGTGGATCGTATAGGTCTCTTAGTAGTGTAAGACCGAAAGGTGGATGAAGAGATGACAATTATTCAGTGTTTAATTAATTGTGAGTACAATAGACAATTATTTAGTTTGAGACAGTTTAGATGTTTTAGAGATGAAAGAGATATGATCTATATATTGTTGACATACCTCTCAAATGTCCAGATTTTGCAGAATGTCCAGATTTTTACCATAAATTTTTGGTCTGTTCTTCATAAAATGTGTGGTTTTCTGGCAAAGCATTTATAAGTGAAGTCACTAAATAATGACAGACTTAAGTTTCAAACTTCATATCCATCAGAAAATGCATGCTAACATAAAATCTGTTATTCTAGTAACTTTTTAAGTTTATAAGAGCAATATTAAAAATGTGTTCCTATTTTTGGGCCTTTGTCCCCCCAGTATTATTGGCATCATCCAGATTTCTTGCAATAAGATGTTGAGAAGTATGACCATTGGTTGGCTGCAGATTTGGCTACTTTATTGTAGCATTGTTCTGGTTTGGCTGATAGAGAGGAGTTGTGATTGGTTAGAATAGGAGAAGCATATATAATAGGGTGCGGAGTCAAAAAGAAGTGGCTAAATTTGGTCTAGCAGAGTCAGTAATGCAGTGCTTTACTCCACAGAGGCAGCCTAGCTTTTGGCATGTCTTCTTTATGGCTTGGTGAAGATGGAGATCAGATTTCAGGTATTCGTCTATAAAAATGCCTAGTAGCTTGGTGTGGGATGCCAGTTCTATATTGGCCTTGTTGGATGACAATATATTAAAGGAAGGTTCTTGGGAGGAGAGAGGGTTGGGTGTGAACAGTAGTAGTTTAGTTTTTTTTTTTATTTAGGAGGATTTGTGAGTTTTATGCAGGAGTAGGATTTTTGGGTGAATGTTGGAGCATTGCTAGTGTCCTAGCAGCAAATATAGTTTGGAAAGTCTTTTATCTTGCTAGTATAAAAGAGTTACTTTTCTGTGAATTTGTGCTCATCTTGATAGAAGCTGCACTGTGCCTGAGTGAATTGCTTCCTAAACTGATAAGTATATTTTTTTGCACTTGATTTAACTGTTTTCAGTGATTGACTGAATTATTACCTATCTGTGTCTGCATTTATATATTTGCTGGACTTCTGTGTGAAGTTTGTTTTTCCCACCCTCCTGACCTATTGTTGTTGTGTTCTTAAACTTGGTGGCTTTTGTAATGCTCACCACTACTATAAATTTGATGTGGGACACTCCTCTCTGTCCCTTCTCATTAGCTCATTCTATCTATTACAGAGAGATAATTTGGGAATGCCAACCCCCCTTAGCTTCTTAAACTAGAATTGTCTTCTGTTCCTCTTCTCTCCCTTTCCACTTTACTAACAAAAATACTTTATTCAGCTGCTGTTACTGTATCTGTGCTTCCTCCTCCTACTCTGTTAGTTCATCTTGCTTTTTCTGCTGCTTGTTCTCTAAACTATTTAATTGCATCTTTTCTGCTGCATTTATTACTGCTTGTTTATAGCCTGTTTAAATTATAAATGTTATTCTAAGCCTCTTAGTTTTGGTTTAAGCGCTTGGGCTCTAGGTCTACCCCTTAGCTCTCCCTGGCCTCTCTCCCTCAGATTCTGACAAATATGGCTGGACAATTTCCTACAGTTTTTCCTGCCAGCCTGATTGATATGGACATCCTGAGACAGTGTAGTAACTGTCTCATGTATATGGGCAACCATCTACTACTACCACCTAGGAACACAATTTGTGAGAGATGCAATTACATTAGGAACCTAGAGTCTATGCTCTCTCCCCCACAAGCCAGTATATATGGCACTGATAAGGATGTCAACACAATCACTACACTTCAAACACCACCCACACTTACACAACATGGAGCCACATATGCAGATGTTCTCAACAAAAACATACCCAAACAAAGGAGACCTCCTAGGCAAAAACACATGCTAACTCCACAACCCTCCACACCACATACCACACATAGTCCACACACCTGTGTCTCACAGCCACTAAGGTTTAACTATAAACCCAACATATTAGTCATAGGAGACTCCATTGTGAGAAACACAGATGTGCCTCTCAGCAGGCTGGATAAGGAAATGGTCACGGTTAGTTGTTTGTCTGATGCCAGAATCCACCATATCACACATGCATTCAAGTCTCTCAACAACAGGTACTGCTATGAGTCTGTCATACTCCATGTTGGTGTGAATGACTTGAGATGTACCTCCCTGGACTATATGAAGACAGACATGATTGAGCTTGCTGAATATGTGTCCCAGGCAAGTATGTCCCTAGCCTTAAGCAGCATTCTGCCGTCACCCAGAATCATGCCTCAATACAAACAGAAAATGATTGACTTTAACAACTGGCTTACTTTCTGGTGTCATTCCAACGGGATCCAGTCCCTAACCGCCCAGGAAGATATGATTGCCAGATCATGATGCTTTGCCAGAGATGGCCTGCATCTGTCTCACTTGGGCTTCAGGCTTCTGACAAAGGCTCTTGCCTCCCCCATAGTGCCTTTTTTAGGAAAAATGATGAGGTCAAAACTACCAACATAAAAATTTCAGCATAACACAAATTAAAGGTCATGCTGCTAAATGCTAGGAGTCTAAACATGAAACTGCACTCACTGCAGCATTTTTAACCATGGAAAATACTGACATTTGCGCAGCCACAGAAACCTGGTTCAAAGCTGCAGACAGCACCCCAGCCATACCGGATTACTCATCCTATCATACATTCAGACCCCAAACTGTGAGTAGCAAAGCCAAAGGAGGTGGAGTTTCAATAGACATCCACATCTCCAGGCTGGTCCGTCAGACACATGAGACACTTCAGGTGCAGTTAACCATTGACAAGACTCCTATTCAAATCATAGCTAGCTACAAGCCCCCAAATTTGACTCAAGATGCCCACTCTGCCTATCTGGTCCTCTTCAAATCTATCAAGATTCAACCCTTTACCCTGATCCTGGGTGACCTTACCTACCCAAACACAGATTGGAAGAACTGCTCATGCCAGAACACAAATGCCCAGAGATTCCTCGATTTTGTCAATGCAAATGCCTTAGAACAGCTAGACGATACCCCCACAAGAGGCGATAATATCTTGGACTTGGTGTGAACCAACATGAGTAACTACTGCAGCATCCCTACAGTATCATCCTCCCAGGTAAGATCTGACAATAATACAATCACATTCAAGGTTACCATCTGCCCTGACCCTCCCCTAGCTAGGGTAAAAAAAAAAAACAACCTCCTGAGGGATAGTATAAAAAGCTTCACACACCACTCCCCCTAGGTAGGAAATGGCACAAATGTCCAAATCTACACGAAAGTACTATACGAGCATTTATATAGCTGCATGGAATCAGGAATGCCTGACAGGACAAAATCATACTCCGCAAGAAAGAGTAAACCTGTCTGGGGGACACTGGCAATAAGTAAACTCTATAACAAAAGGAAAAAAAAATTGCTGTCCAGGACCAAGACGGATCAGGTACCCAATTGGAAGCAATCTCTCCTTAGCCTGAACAAGCAAATAAGAGCACTAGTGAAATCCTCAAACTTTGAGTCCAAATTGGCCATATCTACTAGAGACAATCATAAGGCCTTCTTCACATACGTCCTCAGTCTCAAAGGAAGCATCCAGATCTGCTCAGAACTTGTGGTCAAGGACACCACATACACAAATGCCGTAGATATAGCCAACTTACTGGCTGACAGATTCAGTGAAAACTTCACTCCACTCCCCCCCATCAGTAAATCAGGACATCCCCAGTACCTGCCCCCTCCCTTTATCTCTAGGGAACAGGTCATCACTGCTCTCTCAAAGGCAAAAAATACAGCCTCCATGGGACCAGATAACATCCCAAGCTGCATCCTACATGAACTCAGGCAGGAATTTGCAGCACCATTAGGCACCCTATTCAACCAAAGCCTGAGCTTCTTCCCAGCTGAGTGGAAGGCAGCCACTGTCATCCCTTTGCACAAAGGTGGAGCATCTGCCAACCTTGAAATTATAGACCCATCAGCCTAACTAGCCTGATCTGCAAGGCTATGGAACAGATTATCATGGACCTCACTAACAAGGACATTGTCAACCTCCAAACACTCAATCCTTTTTCAATATTTTTGTCTTTTTTTTTTATAAAATTGGGGGTTTCTGGCAAATTAGTGGCAAATCATTAAAGACTGAAGTTAGAAAATAATGACAAACATTTGAGTTTCAGATTTCATACCCTTCAGAAAATTCATACTAATGCAAAACCTGTTATTCTATCAACTTTCTAAGTTTATAAGTGCAATATTTAAAATTGTCCCTATTTTTGGGCCTTTATCCCATTTTTATTTATGGCTTTGCCCAGATTTCTTGCTCTAAGAGGTTGAGAGGTATGTCAAGGGAGTTCATGTCTGTTAAATATGGTCGACTTCTTTGAGACAGTCATCAAAGCGTTGGACAAGGGGAAGACAGTGCACACTGCCTAGCTTTACCTGGCCAAAGCCTTTGATACTATTCCCCACTCAAGCATAATAGATAAACTGTCTCAACTAGGCATCAATCTGTATGTTATCAGATGGATAGCAAATTGGCTCATTGATAGAACCCACCTAGTCAAAATAGGGGAAGCCACCTCAAGTAGTAGACCTGTAACAAGCAGGGTACCCCAGGGATCAGTCATGAGGCCTCTGTTATTTGGGATATACTTTTCTGAGTTGCAGGGCAAACCCAATGGGCTATGGCTGACCATGTTTGCAGATGATTGCAAGCTGGGTGCTGTCATCAATTCCCCTAGTGATGTGGACATCCTCCAAGAGGGTCTCACCAAAACAATGACTGGTTCCAGAAACATGGCCTCAAGTTGAATACCAAAAAATGCATCATCATCCCCTTTAGGGAGAGTGACGTCCCCACAAATGATCACATTAATAGCAACATCCTAAGCATGCAGTCAGTTGTGAGGGATTTGAGCATCCAGACTGATAGCAACTTAACTTTTGATCAGCATGTTGCTTCCATTGTACAGAAAGCTTTCTACATGGCCCACCTCATAAGTAAGGATATCTTATCCAGGGACAAGGAAGTCATAATATCCCTGTGTTTTTCCCTTATAAGGCCAATTATTGAGTACAACAAACCTTTTGGCATGTACCTCACAAAGCACATACAGCAGCTGGAGAGACCACGGAGGTTCCTCACAAGGAGAATCCAGGGTCTCAAACACCTACCCTACACAGATAGGCTAAAAGCCCTGTCCCTCTACTCAGTTTCATACAGACTCGTCAGAGGTGACCTCTGTCTGACATACAAAGCAGTCACAGACCCCGCCTTGATGGGACTGCTGCATATCTGCAAGTCAAGCTCCACTCAAGTAACCCACACGGGTGATCTCAACCAGGTCTGTGACATCAATAGGACTTGTTGGTGGGACAGATTTGGTTCCAGAGACTCCCCCATCTGTGGAATAGACTTCCTCTCTATGCCAAGCATAGTACCTCATTATCCCCTTTTAAGTGCAACCTGGATAACTGGATAGGAAACAAAAAATACACCCCTGGGATTCCACCTGTGTCACTGCTGGACTGGGGTATCAGGTGCTGACATGGCTAAACATGGGCTAAACTCTTGGCTAGGCTTATAAGGGCCTCAGGGCTAATAGCCTAGTAACTTCCTATGATTCTATGATCCTATTAGAATGGAGTCATTGATGTACTGTAATATGGTGGCCTCTTAGGATGCTGTGTTTACTCATTGCTAAATAAGTTAAACAGTAGTGGTCTTAGGATGGAGTCCTGTGGGACTCAGACTGATATAGGAAGGAAAGAAGAGAAATCATCTTGCCATTTCACTGCTTTTGACCTATTAGTGAGGTAACTAAGAAACCATTTAAGTCAGGAGTGTGACAGCCCATAAGAAGAGAGTTTAGTTAGGAGAATTTGATGATTGACTGTGTTGAATGCCTTGGATAGACCTAGAAATAGAGCTGTGGTTAGAAGACCTGAATTTCTGTTTTGATTTATTATTATCTGTGAACCTCAGAAGGACAGAGGTTGTGCTGTGATTGGGTCTGAAACTTTAAGACCAGAATCTTGACGTATTCCCTCACAGTGACAACCCTGAAATAGATCTGAATATAGATCTATTTTTTCCTATGGAAGAAAAGTTCTTTGCACTTAGCTGTCTATTCACCCAGTAACACAATCATGTGTGATTGAGTCAAAAAGACCTTTCAGTTCTCTCTTGGAATCCCAACCTGTATGGGAGATCTCTCACCCAAATAAGAGATTCCTGACACTTTGAAAGAGACTCTGCAAAGATAAACAAGTCATCTAAAAATGGAAAAATATGGATACCCTGTAGCCTGCAGTAGGCTATGACAAGAGCTAGACACTTTGTGAATATTCTTGGAGCAGTGAATAGTCCAAAGAGTACAGCAGAGAACCGATAATGTAATCCAGACACATAAAACCTTAAGAAACAGCTGAAGTCTGGATGAAAAAGAAATGTGATAATAAGCATCTTTTAAATCTAAGGTTACCAAAAACTCAAATGAGGAAAAAGGGGTAGCAGGTTATGAAGTGAAGCAGTATGACATACTGGTTAAGGAAAGACAAGTCCAGATCTCGTCTCAAAATATTTCTTTCTTTCTTTGGCACCAAAACATTCTTGAATAAAAGCCTTTTCCCAACTGAGAAGGAGGAGCTGTTTCTATTACCTTTTGAGACAGCATGTGCTGTAGAACAGGAGGGAACACAGGGGTTTGGTCTGATTGATATGGAATAATTCCCTAAAATGGAAGAATTTCTTCCTATTGCCATCTGTAACCTTGTTGAATCAGCTTCAGAACCCATTTATCTGAAACAACCCGTTGCCAAAGAGAGAAATGGAGATTCAGACTTTCTGATAGGTAAAAGGAACTGCCAGAGTGAGAGCGGGGACAAGGTCCTGTATGTAGACATTCTGCCTTATTTGACTGTCCTTTGTTCTATAGGGTTTCTACTTTCATTTTGGAACCTCCCTGCCGCTGTTTTTTAAACATCTGCATACCAACATTTTGCTGGAAGTGACTTGCCAAACTTAGGTTAAGGAGCAGAAAATCCTGTGGAAAATTTGGAGAAGGAGGGCTGAAAAACCTGCGACATTCCCTGTATAAGCTTACCCTTTTATCACATTTTTTGATATTTTCTGTAGCAGAGGGTCCAAAAACTAAATCTCTATCTAAAGCAGAGTTTAAAATCTCATTTTTACATCTTATGGAAGGTTCTGAGAATGATACCAGGCCATCCTTCAAACATAGTACCAGCAACAACAGCCCTGAATGTATTGTCTACAGAGTCATATACACATTTTAAGCACTGAGTAGTAACCTGAGAAATTAAAGAAACTTAACCACACATAGCAACATTTCCTCACATGAGGGAACCGCAGATAAAACATTCCTGATACTTTCACAATTAGAATAAATTCTAACATATGAGTCTACCAATTCAACATTCTTAAAGTTGCAGAAGCACACACTTTTTCCCAGACTTATTAATTGTTTTATCATACTTGTCAGAAGGAGAAGGATTATAATTAAAATGTTTGGCAGCAGCTGGATTAACTAAAGATGCAGTTACTGCATCAGGTCTGGGATGAGTATATAGACATTCTGTTTCTTAGGTGCAGCAGACTGGCTTCCAACGAAACCACAGGTTGCAGCAAACTCATCCTCCAGTGCTGACAGCACTAAGGGGATGGGAGGTGGTTCTGGGAATTCCAGCTGTAACAGCTCATAGCGTTTTCTGAGGGAATGAGAAACTAGCACATTCTGAAAGTAGTCTCAGAGAAAGCGAATCACTGACGAAGATTCAGATAACATCCTCTCCTCTGAGTCTGAATCAAAACTCTGAGGAGAAAAACATATATCTGTCCCATCGCACTCCTCTCCAGATTCAATTTCTTGAATCTGTTCAGGAAAAGAGGAATTCCTCTTTCTTTTTTGACAGAAATCACTTTATAAGAAAGGTCAATAGGCTGAACAAGATCCCAAGCCAGACTTAATAAATTGCGTAATCTCTGGTGAAATTGATGCAGGAGATGATAACTATTTATTTTTTTGTTTGTTTTTGGCAGGAAATGGGATTAGGAAATAGGACGCCCAACAGCCACAGAGGATGTGGCTAACCCCAGTCCATAGTGGCTATAAGAACAACACCAGAAGGATCTGGGGGGAAAATGAGTGGTCTGAAGAACCAGCTTTGGCCACAGCAGAGTCACCCATCTGTGACTAAGGCAAATTGCTAGTATGCTATGGTGGCAAAGGCAGTTTAGTTAACTTTTTCTTTTTGAGGTTGGAAGAAGGACTGGCCATGGGATTGGTGGTTTGTTCCATGGTCAAGCAAAAATGATGCTTCTTTCCCAGGGGAAACAAAGAAGCACAAGCCAGTAAAATTTTAAAAATAGTTAAAGGTAACTTTTCCAGTTAAACAAAACACTCTAATACACTTTATTAGCCCCCAAAAGTAGTTTTAATGCAGATGCTCTGCAGAAAAAAGTTTTAGAATATTTAGACAAATTTTTAAACTGTCAGAAACAACTGCACTCCCATTTAAAGGTACAGTAAAGGCATGTGAAAGTCAATAAAAACACACATTCCCAGCTTAAAATATACTTTCCTAAAATAAAAAGTAAGTTTAAACAACAAAAATAATAAGTGGAAAGTGTTTCCCCAAAGAGAACTTTTCTGCCCAGCAAAAAAACAGCACAAGCAGACCGTATATCCTCAAAAGCTCACAGAGGACCACCACTTTGGCATCAGGAAAGCTCTGAAGAGCTTGGTGCCTAAACCTGTCTTTTAGTTAGCTCAGCTCGAGATGACTAATGGTTTGGTGCATGGAAGGTGCCCTGAAGCTTTGAAAGCTGGCCAGTTGTTATAATTTATGCAGGATATAACATGTATAGCTTAGGTTACTGCAGCAGTGAACAATATGATGAACATGCACTGATGTTCACAACTGTGACATGAAATCATTTAACTTCTCAAGATTCATAATTTACCAAGCAAGTTATTAAAATTTTTCATCAGATCCCCCCACCACAGCACATTCTTCTGACTTGGAATATGTAAATCGTGGTTGTTTTCATTTCATCCTCATGGCATTCTATACACAAATCTAGAACCCTATGATCATCCTGCTGCATCGTTTTAAAAGCATGACACATTAGGCGGGAGTTTCCTACAAAGAATATCAAAGCAACATCACCTTCATCTTTAAGCAGCTGATGACTCAGATAGAATATGAACTATAATGTATGTCTTACACAAATGAGCTGCTAGACAAGAATCTGTTTATAGCAAGGTTTTGTTCTCAGTTTCAAGCTGAAATGCGTAGCAATGAAAAGCAGAGGTCTTCATAATGAAGCATAATAATTTAGAAGGAATAAATTCCTGTTGCATTTTATCAAGCAACCTCCCAACCAACGGTTTAAAACTTTAAGTGCATCTTAATCACTTCAGACATTATACTGCATTATTCAAGAATACAGTGCAAATTCCTTGTTTACCTGTGTGTATGAACGTATGCTTTTTCATGTCTGATTTCTGGTGAAATCGTTTCCCGCAGTACTGGCATGGGTAGGGCCTTGTGTCTGAGTGAATCAACAAATGTGTGGAGAGTGTTGAGGAACGCTTGAAAGTTTTCCCACAGATTTTGCAGTTAAAATTACGCTCCTGTTATGATAAAGAACAAAAACAAAGACAATGCAATTTATAATACAGCAGTAAAAATACTCTTGTAGAATTGGGATAGGGAAAGAACTTAAGAATTGTAGGTACTGAATAAAGATCCAATTAAATATATTTATATTTTATAAAATTCAGCACCTTATTTAAAAAAAGTGATAAAATCTGAACTTTAGTTTTCAATGGCAATAGGAGGAATTATGCAGTTTCAACAAACTATGAGATGTTGCATTAGTTACACCAGACTCATTTGAATTTACAGATTATTTATTCTTACTATCTTAATGTATCTGTATCTGTTGCTTTATGAAAAAATACACATAATTGTTGTATAATAATTGCTTCTTGCAATTACTTTCACATCACTGCATTACTATAAACTGTGATTATGACCCACCACTAGACCAAATGCTCTGCTGTGCTGATCATGGTTAACAGATTTAAGTGGGAACTTTAATTACATGTTTTATTTATGTGATAAGAGTATATTGTGTATTGCATGTCTTTTAACTTATGTTTATAGATGCCAACTCTACTGCAAGTGAATAAGTAAGCAGAAGCATTTTTTCTCTAGTTTATGTTTATAATACATTCATTTAATTCTGACCTTCCCAGTAAACAAATACTAATACATAGATAGGCAAACAAGCTTACAAGTACATAAACAAGCAGGCAAACAAATATGTCATTTGAACTGTATCATAATCCCTAGTGTGTAGTGTTGCCTGCCATCCCCCATTCACTGTAGTGATGTTGATGCCATTATAGCACTTATCTGTAGGGTAATCCCTGGTGACTAGTAGAAGCAGAAGCATTTTTTCTCTAGTTTATGTTTATAATACATTCACTTAATTCTGACCTTCCCAGTAAACAAATACTAATACATAGATAGGCAAACAAGCTTACAAGTACATAAACAAGCAGGCAAACAAATATGTCATTTGAACTATATCATAATCCCTAGTGTGTAGTGTTGCCTGCCATCCCCCATTCACTGTAGTGATGTTGATGCCATTATAGCACTTATCTGTAGGGTAATCCCTGGTGACTAGTAGCTCCCTCCACCCTGATCCCCATACATGATCGTGGTAAGCAGCGTCGACCTTTGGTCAACTGGTGCCCTAGGCAAAATGTCTCGACAGCACCTCCCAACACCACTCGGTGCCCCCATTCTGGTCTACCTACACCATCCAGATTACTCAAAAAGCATCCCTGCTAGACCAGCGCCCTAGGCGTCCACCTAGTTGGCCTATACCTATGTCCGGCTATAGTGGTAAGTAGCTGAACACTGTCTTCCTGGCCATATTCACTACCATGAGACAGTGGGGCTGGCCATGCTGTTCTACACAGCCAAGTGGTTTCTTGAATCGCTCGGCATGTAGTTACCTTTGTGGAGGTAGTTCTAGGAAGACAGCACACGGCTAATTAGCATATGTCTTTCCCACTGACTACCTCATTAGTATTCAGCACAACTGCAGAGCCAATCCTAAGTGATGCCACATGTCTTCATGCTAGAGCATCATGCAGCACCATATTACAGCCATTGCTGAATACCAAAAGGTTACCAAGATATGTACATGAAGATGTAAAGGTCACAGTACCTTCATGAATGTTTCCATTTGTCATCGTAGAAAAGAAGAGAAAGAGCTGCCTAAGCAATGAGGGGTTACATTTTTGGTTAGTTTTTTTAGTGGTGATTAATTGCAATTGCTGGTGAGTTTGTTCAATGTTTTGTGTTTTGATATATATATATATATATATATATATATATATATATATATATATATATGTTAGAAAAATAATCATGCATTTCTTGTAAGTCTAAATATTTCCCTTTTTTGTTGTATAGTGCTCTCAAACACCTGCAGATATCCATTAAACTAATGTAACTTGAAATATAACAGCAGTAATCTTTTTATGTATTATATGACCTTGTTATCAATTATATCATCCTGGTCAATATGAAGAAATGTTCCCTCAGTTCTGCCATTGCAGCCAGGTCATCCCTGACGAGGACCAGCTGAACTATCCAGTCAGTAAAATAAAATAAGTCAATTAAACTGCATTTATGTGCATATTACTCAGTGTCCTTAGTCCACACCACCATGCCAAACTGTGCCCTCTAAATTATGTCAGGCATGGTTGTCTACTATGCTCTTACCATGGGTAAAGGTGGAATAACAGCTGAATTATGGGAAAATATTCATTAGCACTAAAAGAGGTCTTACCTCATAAAATAGGGGGTTAAACAACCAGACACATAAAGAAAGACTTTGAAAATGCAATAAAATACTGGGATGATCAAATAATTCATGCTATGTACACAACCATTTTTTCACAAGCTTCTCTTCTGTGCTGACTGAGACAGTTAAAAATCCCATTAACCAGAGAAAACAGTAGGTATTATATTACCGCTTCTGGGGGTGTGTTAAACTTTGACTACTGATTTGCTAGGAAAGAAATATTCTGCACATGTTATGGAAAGATCATCTTACCTTGTCACACCGAACACATTTGTTAGGCGTCCTGTAGAATGGCACATGTGAGTCAAGAAGATTTGTGCAGCCCTTTTTCATCTTATCCATTTCAGCCTTTGGGACCTCCAGCCATTCGCTGGTCAGGGGTGGGAAGAAACTGTGAACAAGATTTTTGAATTCAGAATTGTAACGAGTCCGTGAATAAGGTCTAAAGGATACACCAAGAGAACTTTTTGCATCTAGGATTAAAGAAAGTTTGGTTACTGCTTTTGCATTTTAGTGAAGTGCTCAGAGTCTCCAAGTGCAAATTTGTCATACCTTCATTCAGGCTAGTCAGCTATCTAAGCAAACTGCCCCAACCCACCAATACATTTTTGTATCATCTGACCATACATCTAGAATATAGTTAAATTATTTCAAAGTTTCTTTTGACCTCGCTACAGTAGATGAGCAGTCCCACAGTCTAACCACACATTTGGTAATAAACTTATCCATCTTCAGTATAATAACAGTGGCGTGATGAAAAGTGAGTTTAGGAAACCTATTACCATGTAAAGTTCTACTTATATTTTAACATAAAAGTAATTAAAAAAAGATTTACATAACCCTTAAAACTCAGGCATATCTTGAGGGAGGGCAGTGCTGGAAGTCATTTAACGAGGCATGATGTGAATCTGCAGTCACTTAAATGAGCTTGAGTTTGTGTGCATGTGTAAAATAATCTTGAATTCATGTGCATGTGTGAAATGATTGAGTCTGTATGCATGTGTGAAATAATCTTGAGTTTGTGTGCATGTGTGAAATGATCGAGTTTCTGTGCATGTGTGAAATAGTTTTGAGTTTGTGTGCATGTGTGAAATGAGTTTGAGTTTGTGTGCATGTGTGAGGAGCTGTAGCAAACATATCTCTCTGTGACCTTGACTATCTGAAGTACTGATTTTTGGTCCTCAGCTCCAGACGGCATTTGTATTTTTCTGTTATATTCCACATTAGGTCATTTTTTTGACTTGGAATGACTGCACAGTCCAACTTACAAAGTGTGTGTGTGTGTGTGTGTGTGTGTGTGTGTGTGTGTGTGTGTGTGTGTGTGTGTGTGTGTGTGTGTGTGTGTGTGTGTGTGTGTGTAACATGCATTTGTACTGGTGGTCTTTTGTGTGCATCTCTGGAAAGTATTTTTCGCCTTATGATAAAACAATGGAATCTCAAAACATGATTGTCTTCTAAAGTAAAATTGCCAGTTTCAAAGCCCTAGTATGCACAAGAAATAAATGGTCCGCAAATTGTAATATACTACTAATAGTGGTTCGCTAATAGTGATTGGGTAACTTTACAGTATTGTTGGATGGTGGGATCATCTATAATAGCCTCAGCCTTAGAGCTTTTATATTCTTCTAATGATTCATAAAACAGCAAATAACTCAGCACACTGACCTGCTGTGTCAAGTAGGAAGATTCACTCACAGAACCAATCTCAAAAGTTTTAGAGACTTGCTATAAGGCCTAGTTACATTACATTCCAGCATGTGCCTATAACACCACTCATTGTTCACATCTTATGGCTGATTTACAGTAGCTTGGCAAGGAGACCATGATGTATATATTACATGTCCAGTTGTTAGATACCAATATTCCAAAACAGATCAGACGTTTCTATAAAGTATTAGCTGAAGCAGGCCCAGATCTATTACTGGGAGTTTGTGGATGTTTTACTTTTAGCTCACAGAGCTAGAGCAAGAATGTGATTTAGTACAAGGAGGAAATTTATTTGTAGTTTCAAGGAACTGCTATAGGAGTATCTTTCCCCATTTACGCTGACCTTTTTATTAATCTTTTTTAGACAAAATTTATTTACAATAAGGATGTGATTTTTTTTTTTTTAATGATATAGTTATGTGGAAATGTTATCCGGATGATTGTTGGATGGTCTGATAAGGGGAGGGCAATGGGCTGGAATGTTTATTGGAATATTTAACCTGCACATATTTTGGTTTACATTTACACTAAAGTTTAGCAGGTTTATATAAGATTTTCTGGATTTTTCTATTACTAATAGATGGGACCATTCATATACTTCTTTATACAAAAAGCCATTTTCAAAGAATTCTTTGCTTAGGGATGATAGCAGCCATCCAAATCATACATATGATCAGCAACATACCAAAATCACAACTTGTCAGATTGAAAAAGAATATGTTCATCAACTGATGACTATACAGTGTTGTCATGTGACAAAATAGATATATACCTAAAGGATACATGCTAAGCTTGATGGAACAGACCGTGCAGGCAGCACATAGGTTACCATGAAAAGATGTCAAACAAGCTATTACCATTAGACATCTGATAGCGTGTACTTTACAATGGGTAATTCATCTGGCCATCTGTACATGTAGTTTGGTTAATGTTGGCTGGACATCACAACATTTAAAGTTTAATTTACTTGTGTACTTAAGTGATCTTAGGCACAATAGTGAGTCTAATGTTCAATGCAAACTTTCACTGATTCACTTGGATGGCCATTATGTTTTCACAAGAACTGACAATTTTTAGAACTTGCCAGCAAATAAGTGTCATGAGATCTTATTTAAAAAGGAAGAATTTTGGCTTATTAACACTAGAGCTTTATTTACACTCCCCCCGGTTTAATGAGACGTTCTTGCAAAGTAAAGGTTTTATAACAAAAATGTTTCATTTATTCTTGATGGAGGCACTGGCATTATACTGAATGTTCTTAATAAATTGATAATTGATATATTTGCAGTTATATAATATAATAATAATATGAGAGTTTAACTGACAATGCATTTAGAGTTTAAAAAAGTGTATGAATAATTTATGGCTTGAACATACTGATTACATAATAAAACATGTTATAGCACTGAGACCATTTCAGGCTTCTTGTTTAATGAGATTCTTTATTTTGATTTCTAATAGACTTATCATAAATGATATGCTATTACATGTTGTAGAAGATTAATGTAGATCTGTACTGTTCTTTGATTTATTTTTAAAATGTGACCTTCTACTTTAAAATGTGAGTGAATGCCAGCTGATAGCATCATATGAAATTTTAATTCTTCTAAAATAGTTGAATTCTTTGCTGGCACTTCATACTGGTGAAGACATTTTATATGTCAAAACTAGTGTAGACATGAACCAGTGCTTTGGAATATACATGAACTAGTTACATCCTCCATGCCCACTATTCATAACATAGAGAAATCATAGCCCGACTGAGTATGTTTTATTTCCTTAAGATGTTTCTCACCATCACTGATCTCTAATGTCATGTCCAGAGAGAACAAGTTGATGGCAACTGGGACTTCCTTCCTCTAGGCCAGTGATCAAGGAGCCTCAATCCTTGCCACTGACACTGGTGGGGAACATTCACTGAGAAATAACTAGAAACACAGTATTTTCAGATGCAGCTTTCTGCACCAAGTACAATTTCCTTTAAGAAAACACAGGGAATGCACACTCCAGTCCTGGGGTTGAGCTTTCTCTCCAGGACCCAAATAAGTCTCCCTACTGACACAGCTATAGAGTTGAGTCCTTAGCTGGGTGTTCCAAGCCAAGTTCTCCACCACCCTCTCTGTGAAATCAGTGCTCCCAGTGTCCCTGTTCAAAGTAACTGACACACACACTCTCTCTTTGAGATTTGATTTTCACGCACACACCTGGGAAAGGCTGGCGAAGCTTACCCACTTTGCCACTTCCACCCAGACTGTAAGGTAGATACACTGCCACCAGAACACCCAAAGGCAGCTACTTTAAGGCTCTTAACAGGGTACCCAATTGCTCTCAGTAAAATTAAAACTTATACAAATGGTAATGTCTGACCAAGCAGCAAGATTTTCAGGAACGTGGAGCCATAGTGCCACTAAATAAATGCAAGTACTATCAAAGATTAAATATTTTCTAAAAGACCAGCCACAATGAAAGGTATATATATATATATATATATATATATATATATATATATATATATATATATATATGGATTCCTATTACAAGAACGAAAGTTCACTACTTCGAACTTGTAATAGGAAGCCTCACTTCTGCGAAAGTTCACTTTAACGAAAGTGAACTTTTGTAAGTCACTTCACGAAAACACCACAGCACAGTGGAGGACATAAAACAAGCTATGTCCTCCACTATGGTGTGATAGTCACGGACTTTAGGGTTAGGGCACAGGTTAGGAAAAGGGGATAGTTAGTAAAGCTATCCCCTTACCCTAACCCATGCCCTAACCCTAAGGTTCGTGACTATCGCACCATAGTGGAGGACATTGCTATGTCCTTCACTGCGCTGCAGTCGTCACAAACCTTAGGGATAGGGCACGGGTCATAGTAAGAGGATAGCCCTATGGGCTATCCTCTTACTATGACCCGTGCCCTAACCCTAAGGTCTGTGAATATTACATGGAAGTTCAGTACAACACCCATTCGTTGTACTGAACTTCGTGTAAGTGCACTTTCGATTAAGTGCACTTTCGCTGCAGTGAGCATTCCATGCACTATTTCGAATTAGTGAAAATTTGATCTAGTGTATGGAACCCATATATATGTATATATATATGGGTCTAGGACACATGCTCGACTAGCATATGTCCGAATCACAAAACATCAAACACACATACACGAAAGTGCTTAACATCAAAAAAGCGCTTCCGTATATGTGTAGTTAAAAAAAAAAATCTACATTTCTGCAGGGGGGCTTTGCCCCCACCCCCTACTTTATTATTCTCACTCTAGATCGCACTATAGTAGGAAAAAGGGAATTTCCATTACCCGCACTGTAGTCTGATCTACGAAACAGGCACACATACAAGGAAGCGCTTGTCGATGTTAAGCGCTTTAGTGTATGTGTGTTCGATGTTTTGTGATTTAAACATATGCTAGTCGAGCATGTGTCCGGATCCCATATATATATATAAATATATATATATATATATATATATATATATATATATATATATATATGTATATATAATAGAAAACATGAAAATATTGAATATCTATTTACAATAAACACCAGAGGGTCAATTCACAAAAAAATATAAAAAGCAACACAGATAGAAAAACTCAGACAGACACAGAAAAACAATATTTAGCTATATATATATATATATATATATATATATATATATATATATATATATATATATGGATTCACTTTAGAAGCTCGAAATACTGAAATATCAAATTTCAGTATTTCGAGCCCATAAAGTGGAATCCTGAGTACAGCGAAAGCTCAGAAGCAAGAAATTCAAAACCTCGAATACTGGCGGTTTTGAATTTTGCGCTTCTGAGGTTTTGCTGTGGTTATGGATTCAGGTAAATGTGTATGTATGAAGGGTTTTGGGTAGGGGCTGTGGTGTGTGTCAGTGTGTTTTGTTGCTGTGATGTGTGTGTGCGAGGAGAATGTAGCATGTGGTGGTGTTTTGTGTGTGGTTATGGGTAGTGTGACCTCAGAGTGAGAATATTTAAGTACGTGTGATTATTTTGCTGCTTGTGTATCTCTGCTACCTTTAAACTACAACAAAAAGAAAAAAAAACAAAAAATCTTGCTTTTTTCCCACTTTCTGAAAGTTAAGAAAGTTCAGTTACAGATTTGCTGTTCTGAACTGTTTGGAAGTTTCTAGTGTTAGCTTGGGCTAAAGGGAAGTCTCTGTGTTCACCAGTGGGGGTGGTTAACACTGAACAGCATGCCTGTCCCTGGAGGAGTGGTTACTTCCTAGAAGCTGTAGTTTTATTGGCCATTTTGGGTCAGTTCTAAACTCCTTGATCTCTCTCTCTTAAAACCAGGCTGCCTCGTGGTTTTGGCATCTTTTCAGGCTTGCTAGTTGTTGCTGAAGCACCTACCAAGAGGAGAAAACGCTGAGAGAAGAAAAAGAGCCACTTTTGTGATTTTAAGTATTTTCTTCTGGTTTTTTGTTAAGTTTTACTGCTTTGCCGCCTACTTTTTGGCATTTTCCGGCTTGCTAAAGTTTATATCTGTAACAGTAACAGTACTTGGAACAAATCTAGAGCCTGTTTACTGCATTTCCTGTGTTGCACTTAATTTAAAATCGTTTTTTTCTCTAAAAACTGCATTTTACCTGATTTTAGCCTAGCACTCAAGTGTGGGGTCATTTATTGCACTGTTGTGATTATTTTGCTGCTTGTGTATCTCTGCTACCTTTAAACTACAACAAAAAGAAAAAAAAAAAAACAAATCTTGCTTTTTTCCCACTTTCTGATTGTTAAGAAAGTTCAGTTACAGATTTGCTGTTCTGAACTGTTTGGAAGTTTCTAGAAGGCCAGCGCTTGCTTGGGCTAAAGGGAAGTCTCTGTGTTCACCAGTGGGAGTGGTTAACACTGAACAGCCTGCCTGTCCCTGGAGGAGTGGTTACTACCTAGAAGCTGTAGTTTTATTGGTCATTTTGGGTCAATTCTAAACTCCTTGATCTCTCTTTCTTAAAACCAGGCTGCCTCATGGTTTTGGCATCTTTTCAGGCTTGCTAGTTGTTGCTGAAGCACCTACCAAGAGGAGAAAACGCTGAGAGAAGAAAAGGAGCCACTTTTGTGATTTTAAGTATTTTCTTCTGATTTTTTGTTAAGTTTTACTGCTTTGCTGCCTACTTTTTGGCATTTTCCGGCTTGCTAAAGTTTATATCTGTAGCAGTAACAGTACTTGGAACACATCTAGAGCCTGTTTACTGCATTTCCTGTGTTGCACTTAATTTAAAATCGTTTTTTTCTCTAAAAACTGCATTTTACCTGATTTTGGCCTAGCACTCAAGTGTGGGGTCATTTATTGCACTGTTGTGATTATTTTGCTGCTTGTGTATCTCTGCTACCTTTAAACTACAACAAAAAGAAAAAAAAAAACAAGTCTTGCTTTTTTCCCACTTTCTGATTGTTAAGAAAGTTCAATTACAGATTTGCTGTTCTGAACTGTTTGGAAGTTTCTAGAAGGCCAGTGCTTGCTTGGGCTAAAGGGAAGTCTCTGTGTTCACCAGTGGGAGTGGTTAACACTGAACAGCCTGCCTGTCCCTGGAGGAGTGGTTACTACCTAGAAGCTGTAGTTTTATTGGCCATTTTGGGTCAATTCTAAACTCCTTGATCTCTCTCTCTTAAAACCCTACAACTCTCTTTTTGAGCGGTTTTGCTCACTCCGCAGCGTCAAGCAGCGCCGCCTAAACAAGTTTAAACTATTCCAGGCTCCACAAAGTCTGCTCTTCACTTTTTCCCTTAGAACTGTTCAAACTCTCAAAGTAATCACCCTATTCTCTTTCTAAAGCCCTGCACTTGCTCAGCTCTTATAAGGAAACACTAACTAACTAAAGCACTACACCCTCTCCTTGACTTCTCATAAGTATTAGACTCCCGATTGGTCCTTCCTGATCAAGTGAAAAATAAGTTCCCTTCCCTAATCTGATCAGTAAAAACAACAGTTCCCTATACTAATCTGGTATGTCCAAGGGTCATTTTCAAGGTTACTCTCCAGTCCAGCTGGTGAATCTGGGAATTTTGAGGCAATGTTACAATTGCCTTATGTACACAGACAACCCTCTCCTCCTTCCAACAAACTCTAATACATGTGAGAGATGCAGTTACACAGCCAAACTGGAGGCAGAGCTCTCTCAACCCAAGACTGTCACAGTCAGTCAGGAGGAAAAGGTAACCACCCACACCACAAATCCAGTCTCACACAGACCTATTGCATCTGCATACCCAATACATAAACACACAAAAACATACTTGGAGGCTCTAAATAAAAATCTGCCTAAACAGCAAAGACCTCCTAAGCAGATATCCAAGCAACAGCCACCCCTCAACAGTACCCACAAATCACATATCTCACAAAATCAGTGTGCCTCACAGTCACAGCCCATAAGGCCAAACAACACACCAAATACACTTGTTATAGGGGACTCTATTGTCCGGCACACTGACGTCCCACTCACCAGACTGAACAAGGAGAAGGTCACTGTAAGCTGCCTGTCGGGTGCCAGGATCCGCCACATAATGCAAGCACTCAGGTCACTCCAAAGCAAGTACAAGTATGACTCCGTCATTGTCCATGCTGGTGTGAATGACCTGAGACGTACCTCCCTGGACTACATGAAAAGAGACATAGAGGAGCTCTCTGACCATGTAGCCCAGGCTGGTATGTCCCTGACTTTGAGTAACATCTTGCCCTCACCAAGAATGATGCCACAGTATAAAGACAAAATTATTAGTTTCAACAATTGGCTAAAGTATTGGTGTCATTCAAAGGGATCCAGTGTCTGTCAGCCTGGGATGACATGCTCGACAAGCCACGTTGCTTCAGTAGGGACGGCTTGCACCTGTCACCCTTAGGCTATTGTATACTGGCCAAGGCTCTTGCCACCCCCATACTGCCTTTTTTAGGCAAGGCTCAAAGGACAAACCCACCTCCATAGACAACCCAAAGATAAAAAAACTAAAGGTAATGCTACTCAATGCCAGAAGTCTAAACCTCAAGATGCACGCACTCGAGACTCTCCTCAGTATGGAGAAAATCAATGTCTGTGCAGTAACAGAAACCTGGTTCAAGACTCCTGAGAGCACCCCAGCACTACCAGGTTATAACTCATACCATGCGTTTCGGCCCCAAAACTCGGACCGAAGCACAAAAGGAGGGGGAGTATCTATATTCAACAAAGATACCTACACCTCCCAGGTTAGTGGCACTGCACAAAGCATCGGAAACCATCCATGTGCAACTAACAGCGGGCAAAACTGCCTTTCAGTTTGTAGCCTGCTACAGAACACCCTCCCTATTACATGAACCCCACTTGGTATTCCTGAGAACACTGGAGAATATGAAGGTCTCTCCAAACACTATGTTATTGGGTGACTTCAACTACCCAAACATTGACTGGGAAAACTACTCAAGCCCAAACACCCTCGCCCAACGGTTCCTTGAATTTATAAACTCTAATGCAATGGAACAACTGGTCACCACTCCCACAAGAGGGAACAACATATTGGACCTGGTCATCACCAACATGGGGACTCTATGTTCCACACCAGAGGTAAACCCCTCTTTGGTAAGATCAGACCATAAACAAATTTCCCTGGACATCCATATCCCGTCCCCACCCCCAGCCAAGGAAATCACTGTAAAGAATTTCTCCAAAGCCAACTTTGCACTTCTCAAGACTGAGGTGGAATCCTTCAAAGCCCCTGGGCCAGAGGATAATACAGCCCAATCCGCACAATCCTTTACAAATGCATTCTATGAGCACCTGCAGGAATGCATGGATCGTGCTATCCCACATAAAACTAAGACTCACTCCTCCAAAAACAGGAGACCGGTCTGGTGGAGCCCGGCCATAAATAAGCAAAACAGCAAAAGGAGGAAGCTACTACATGACAGAGCAAAATCCCAAAAAGGGAAGGCATCTCTGATCAGTATTAGCAAGAAACTTCGATCCCTCATAAAATCATCAAAGGCCACTTTTGAAAGAAAAATTGCCCTAGACACTAAAGATAATCACAAGGCTTTCTTTAGTTATGTCAGAAACATGGGCAGAAACTCCCTGATATGCTCTGAATTGTTGCATAACGGTACAAAATATACCGAACCTACAGACAGAGCCAACATCCTGGCAGACAGATTCAGTGCAAACTTCTTCCCCCCTTCCCCCCCAAAGGAGCAAACGCCTATCCCAACTGAATGTAACCTCCCTGACATCACAGATGCACAGGTGAAAGCTGCCCTCTCCAAAGCAAAAAACACAGCATCTATGGGACCGGACGGTGTCCCAGGCTGTGTCTTACATGAGCTCCAAGAAGAACTGAACCCTCACATTAAGTCACTGTTCAAACTTAGCCTTACTACAGGATATGTACCCAAAGGATGGCGTACAGCTACTGTGGTCCCACACCACAAAGGTGGTGTCACAACAGACCCTGGAAACTATCGCCCCATAAGCCTGACTATTCTGGTCTGTAAAGCTATGGAGCGTATTATCATGGAACTCATAAACAAAGACATTGGGAGCCTCCAGATACTGGACCGTACCCAATTCGGCTTTGTTAAGGGTAGATCTTGCCTCTTAAACCTAGTTGATTTCTTTGAAACAGTTACCAAAGCCATAGATGAGGGCAAGGTAGTCCACACAGCCTACCTGGACCTCGCAAAAGCCTTCGACACAATACCCCACTCGGGCATCATAAATAAGCTTACCAGCTTAAATATCAACCCCTATATCACAAGATGGGTTGCAAACTGGCTCAGAGATAGAACCCACATGGTCAGAATCACAGGTGTCATGTCCGAATCCAAACCAGTTACAAGTGGCGTCCCACAGAGGGCTCAGTTCTAGGACCTCTCTTGTTTGGTATATACTTCTCTGAGGTTCAGGCTAACACGGGGGGATTATGGCTGACAAAGTTCGCAGATGACTGCAAAGTGGGGGCCATAATCGAATCTCCAGCTGACACAAGCATCCTCTAAAAGGGTCTCACAGAGACGGATGCTTGGTGCCAGAGCCACGGCCTCAAGCTAGATGCTAAAAAGTGCATAGTCATCCCCTTTGGGAAAAACAAGGTGCCCACAAATTACCACATAGGTGGTAATCCACTAAGTACGGAAGAAGTAATTAGAGATTTGGGGACCAACGTAGATAGTAATCTCGCCTTTGATAATCATGTTGCCAAAGTGGTTAGAAAGACCTTCTATATAGCCCACCTTATCACAAAAGGGTTCGCATCTAGATCAAGAGAGGTCATTGTGCCCCTCTGCTCGTCACTCATCAAGCCCATTATTGAATACAATGCCCCTTTTGGGATGTACCTTACCCGACACCTGCAACAACTGGAGAGACCTCAAAAGTTCCTCACCAAGAGGATTATGGGCTACAAACAGATGTCCTATGCAGCTCGACTAAAGAAACTCCAGCTCTACTCAGTTGCTTACCGCCTACTCAGAGGCGATCTATGCCTGACGTACAAAGCCATGTCATACCCAGAATTAATGGACATGCTCCACCTCAAAAAATCCAAGTCCCTTAGAGCTACACGCTCCAGGGACCTAAACCTCAGCACAAAAGTAAATAGGACATGCTGGAGGGACAGATTCATTTCCCAAAGGCTCTCCTCACTCTGGAATAGAATCCCAATTCATGTTAGACATAGCCCCTCGCTGAACCTCTTCAAGCGAAATTTGGACGCGTGGATGGGAAATCGCAAATTCACCCCTGGGATCTTTCCTCTGTCCCTGCTAGACAGAGGCACAAAAGGGTACCTTCTGTGACCTACTTTACAGAGGCACAGTAGGCTAATCTAATAGGGAGGCGGAAGCCAAATACACTCTGGCTAGGCTTATAAATGCCCTAGGGCAGATAGCTAAGTATCTACCTATGAACCTACATATATATATATATATATATATATATATATATATATATATATATATATACATATATATATATATAAAACATGAAAATATTGAATATCAATTTACAATAAACACCAGACCGTCAATTAAAAAAATATATAAAAAAACAACACAGATAGAAAGACTCAGATAGGAACAGAAAAACAATATTTAGCTAATCTCAATATATTTTCTAAATGACTGAAGAATTACTGTTCCCAAGTCACTTACTAAAGCAAGGCAAGATAAAAGTGGATGAGTGTGCCATGTTGCCAGGTCCAAGATAGAGTGCGTCTATCACATCTCCCACTAGTATTCAAATACAATTTCAGTGCTGGCTACAGAATGACATCATATCTAGTCACCTGACTCTGTGGTTCCCACACTACCCCGTCATTAGCAACTATATATATATATATATATATATATATATATATATATATATATATAAATATATATATATATACACACACACTCAAAACAACTCCACTGAAAACTTAATAAACCAAAGCAATGAATCATCAATATTTTTTACAGGGAAAGTAACCAGTTGACCACCAGGGAGAACTTTGCCCTTTTCCCTAGTATAGTATGATCTCAGAGTTGGTATATTTAGTGAGAGGTGTGGGGTTTAATATGCTTCCTTTTTTTTTTTTGTCCTGGTGGCCAAGTGGTTAGTTTACCTGTAAAAAATATTGGTGATTTGTTGCTTCGGTTTATTAAGTTTCCGGTGGAGTGGAGTCATCTCGAGTTTTTGACATTCAGGTAAGTGTAAATTCGGTGAGTCAAAATAGACCCATATATATATATTTATATATATATATATATATATATATATATATATATATATATAAATGGTTCCCCTTTATAATCCTGAAATACTGTAATCTTGAACTTCAGTATCTCAAAACCATAAAGGTGAACGCTCAAAATTCCGAAACCCCAAAACCGCGAAACACAAAATCGCGAACATTAACACACCATACAACATACAACACATACACCATCCTACCCACACTACAGCAAATCAAACAACAAAACATACACAAACACAATAACACAAATCAACACACCTACACTACATATAAGAAGGGGGGCAAGCCCCCCTGCACCCTCTATGTGGGGGGGCTGCACCACCCACACCACCCCTACTTATATATACTAACTCCAAGATCGCACAAACAGAAAAAGAGAACAAACTCACACCCAGCTTTTATTAGACGGAGTTACATTACTTCGACTAACAAAAGTACAACCTGACTTCTGCGAAAGTGCACTTCAAAGTGCACTTTTGCAAAAGCCAATTCACCGAATCGGCAAAATAAATAGAAAATAAACAAACCCCCCCCTGCAGGATGTGCCCCCACACCCCACTACTTAAATATACCAACTATGAGATTGCAGTACAGTGGGGATAAGGAAAGATATCCTTTTCTCTACTGTAGTGCGATCTCGGAGTTGGTATATGGTGAAGGGAATATGTTTCAACATCCCAATTTGTGAAAGTCTAAATTCTTTACAGTGAGTGTCACGGTCTTAACTCTAGTAATGCATTGACATCTTTTAAAGACTGGTCAACATATATTTACAATATTTGCTGGATTAATTCTGCCAACAACCATAGTTCATGTATGCACTGTATATTCACTAGGTAGGTAGAAATACAAATGGAAAGTTAAAGCTGAATGAGCCAGGTTCATTGCAATACTTGCATTGTGAATTCCCAATAAGATACTGTTCAAACGCTTTTTGAATATAACAGGTTTCACCTTGAAATAACTTGAGGCAAGGCATTTCAGTTTTAAGGAGACATTTTACAGATGTAGACCAAACTGCCCACAGATTGCTTCAGTGCAGTGGAATGCATAACCATATCTATAAATTCTATGCATTTTGTTTACTTTTTTATCCTGTGGATGCAGTGTGAAATACCTGATGCCAACTTTCACAACTTGTAAAATTCATACGAGCATAGGGTACCTATATGTGCATAGTATTTTCTTTAACATTCTATCACTTTCACCCAAAAAACCTTTATTTGATGGCCTATGCACACCACAAGAAATGCCAGTTTTCACCTAAGCTGCTATGATACATCTCATACTAACCACATTTGACATTTGGGTGTAACTTAACCACCCTTTCTAAAAATGTTACTCCTTTATTCATCTCTACCTAATATTGCACGAGACAATGAACTGCTGATATTTTCAGAAAACTGGAGATTACCATTGGATGCTGCACCAGAGCAAAGAATACTATTGCATCTGGTGATTTCAACTGAATTGGAACCTTTGCATAAAAAAAGGCTCACATGATACACTAGGTTAACATGCACTACATCAGATAATCAATTTCCTGGCTATATCCAGTTATAAAGGCATTAAGGACACCCTATTTAACTGGGCACTCACTAGCACACTACAGTGTGCCCCAAGATTTTTGCACTGATAAATGCACAGTTACCAGCCTTTTTCCTACCAAGGTTACAAAGATTTCTGGTTTTATATTATGCCTAGTTCCTTTAGTCATAAATGAGTCCTACCTGCTATGTAATTCTACATGCACTAATTAAGCTTCTGTTACTGAACAGAAAGGTCCCATCACAGCCTTGAAATTTCAATTTCTTCTTAGCATATACTTTCTTCTTCAGGACAGGAACTTCCATCTAGTTATGAAATGCATTACACATAGATCTGATAACTGGATGAATGCAAACATTAGAAAAGCCATTCCAAAGAAAAATAAAAAATGGGTGTCTTTTAAATTTTTTAGTTCTCATACCAGATGGATGAGTATTTACTCATCTAAATACCTGTGCCATAAATTATTCAACAGTGCACAGTAAATTAAAGTATGGCAGTCTAGTTTTCTCAACAATCCAAAAGTATTTTAGAGAGATGTCAGTAATTTGCTAACTAAATCCAAGGCTCATCCTCCTTTCAAGATCAAACAGAATGGTCAGATCTTCTCCAGTTATGCAGAAATAGCCAACCTATTCACTCAGTCTGGATTGGATGACCTGACACTAGAGTTCCTAAAATCCATTACACCTTCCCTGCACTGCTGCTTATGTATATCATCAATCTATCGCAATCTAAGCAGAACCTTCCAGGACAAATGAAAATCATCTGTGGCAGTCGCCTCGCCAAGTAGGATTATTACTTACTGCTTTCCTACTACTAGGCCATTTGTTTCCTTTCCCCTTGCCTAAAACTGTATCTACTTCGCGTTATCTAACTATACACAGCTTACCTTGGACAACAGTATGTTCACAAGTAGAGCTCCATGGGATGATTGCTTGATTGTTAATATAAAACAAATGTCTTTGCAGAGAGGCTGTGCCCCCTTACATCCTTTGATCTGGGTCCCCAGCCTCATACCTCCATTCCATAAATACACTACCTTCAATGTTACATTAGAATGGAGAAAAAGGGACATACAGTTATTTCCTTTTCTCTGTACTGATACAACTTTATAGGTAGTATAGTTACAGATTGCACGTGTTGGAGTGTAGCAAGCACAGTTCCCATTCAAAAAAGGTTTAATGTTGGTTACATGCAGAATCTTAATGTGGCAGTATAGTGGAATGGCAGGGCCATTCGGTCTATAAGGTGTATTTACTGATTGCACTTCATTCTCATAAAGAAAAGTCCTAAAATTCGGGAGTGAGCTCTCATAACTGATGTGTTATATGAACACATAAGACCTGCTAAACTCAAGCAACATGGCTTTAAAAAAGCATATAGTATGTGAACAGTCACCTTGCATCTTACTAATCAGCACTTAGATGATGTGGACAACAGCAGACTTACAGGGACACTTTTGAGCTCACAAAGGCTTTCAGTAGTGCCCAACACTCCAAGAGTCTCGAAGCATTGACTTATTGCAGACTCACTTCCACTGAAAGCAACTAGATGAATAATTGTCCAAGAAAATGATCTTCAAAGCTTGGGTATTAGTCTTATCTTTATTCACTCAGAACAGATTAAAACAGGTGTTCCTCATGGCTTCATTATGGGCCTGCTGTTTTCCAGTATTTTCTTAAGTGCCTTCAACATTACTCTTGCCAGAATGCTTACCCTTTGGTAATCTGGATTTCTGGTGAATCGTAAGACCACATCAGTTTAACTCTATAATTGATTTATTTATATGGAATTTTGCCATGGCATAAAAATGAAGCCAGTCTACAGACCACCAAACATCTCTCTCAGGTCACTAATATTTTGTCCATAACCTCTTCTTAAACTGAGTCTCTATACTCTGTCCAGTGTTTTGAATACTTGAGACGTCTGGCTTAATGCTAACTTATCTCCAGAGCCCAAGTTTACACCATTGCTAATAAACATAAACTTGACAGAAGTCATAAACTTGCTTGTCTACTAACCCATAAATTCAAATGCACCACTGGAAATTTGCACAATCAGAAAAGTATTTCATTGTATCACAGAGTGCAGATTCCCCACGTTTTTTTTTTCTGGCTGTTAGCCAGCTCTTATACCATCAGAAACAGGCCTCAGATATATATGAATGACGTTTGCTTGTTTACAGTGCAATCTCCTCTCTCAGAAACCATTGTGTTATCCTTGCTAAATCTAAAGACTTATCAATAACAGAGTCTCAAGCTGCCTCCTGCTCTATTTTTTACAAAACTCTTTATCTGGAGCATTGTCCTGCCACTGGCACATTGCTAAAGATCAAAACTCAGCTCTGAAGGTATCGTCAAATATGACCAATTCTTTCACCCTGCCATCTCGAAAGATAAAAAATAATACCCCACCATAACCTTCTATTACTGAAGAACCAAACCACAGAGCTCTCTGTCCTTGAGTATAATAAGCTCATCTGATTTTTCTAAGCTTAAATCAAGCCTGTCTACCCTTCATCAGGCAAGTGGTAAGTGTACTGCTACATAATGGGTTTCCTTTGCATTTATGTTTCTTGAGCAAAGTGTGTATTAGCTATTGCTGAATCAGTAAATATATTAAGTCAGTGCCTTGTAACATTCAACTATGTATTGTTTACATAGATAGATTGCACTGTCTCCTGTAGGCACTTTACTTTCAACCACAGAAATTCTCTTTTTTTCACTTATTATGTAATAAGCTTATACTGAGGAAAGAAGTATTGTCTAGTCTGTGTACCTTAAAAAATTCAAATTAAAATATATGCAGAAAAAGGAAACATATCTATGTATGAATGCTTTAATGGACAACTGATAGGAACGTGAAGACGGTACTCGGCAATGATGACATGGTCGATAAGATGCCGAACCGTATGTGCCAACACTTCGCACCCTTTACAAGCACTTAACAGGGTTCATCTTCCAAACTGAGCAGAGCTGTGCATGATAACCCTGATGCACAGTTGTGTCTACCAATCCAGTCATCAGCACTAAAGATAGCCAAAGAATACGTTGATTTAGGAACCTGATGTTCCATCGAGTCTTGTTTAGTTGTTGGAGCAGATTTAGGTCTCTAGTGTGACTGTTTGTAGGACCACTGGTTTTGTGAAGAAATAGGAGGACAAATAGAAGTGGTTTGTTCATGGTTTGAAAAATGAGGCACAGATTACCTCAGAGCAGATGATGGATTACTGAGTATAAGGTGAGTAGTGTCAGTACATTAGGATGGTTAAAGGAATCATGGCCTTTACTTTTATTGGTTGAAATCTTTGTGGCTTTTCCAGCTGAGTGATATGCTGGGATTTGTACATAGCAAAGGAGGCACTGTATTCATTGATGGGTATGATAAAAAAAAAAGGACCATCATAGACTGATTTCACTGGTTCTCGAAGATATTCCCTTGGAAATTAAGTAGACCAGATAAAAGGATTTCCTAACTATGGTGGAGGCATTATGATTGAATAACAGAGCATTGTCTGTACAAGTACCCAGGTTTCTTATAACCATGTCTGTCTGAAGAGGAGTACTATTTATAGCATATGAAGTGAGAACAGCTTTTTTGATAAATGCTACAAGCTTGAGACCATTCTCAGAGAAGCAGGTATGTGCATATTCAAGCCTTTCCTGAAACAGTGTAGTATCAATGGATGAATGGACACCAGTGCCCAGCTTGCAGTTATCAGCAAACATGGTCAACCACTTGAGTAGGATATTGGCTTGGATTTTTGACAGATGAATTCCAAACATGACAGTGTGCAGTATTGTTACCCATGGCACAACTAGTTATAATCTTACATTCAGACAGAGTACCACTGCAGGTCAAACAAAGTATTACTTTGGCTACCTTTAAGGCTAGTTTTGATGTCTGGATGGGTTGACACAAATTTACACCAGATCATCATGTACAGTTCAATGTGTGCTCAATTTCAGAGGTGAACACTATTAATTGTTTGAAAATGGGGTGCTTAAATGTGTATATGGTGAGGCATCTTATTGTTCCAGTGACCACTTGTATAGTAGATTCCTATGTCTTGTTCAATAGCCCATTTACAATCCAGTAGACAATGTATTGGGGGGGGGGGTTGATTTTTAGTAATACCATGGTGGGGGATAGGGTCAGTAACCCTCACCAGGCTGAGATAGGCAGTATGCATGCACTAACCACAGCCTCTGTAACCACTGTAAAGAAACGTACTAGGTTTAGGAGACAGAATCTGCCTTTCACAAAACCAAAACAGATTAATTTCTAGATTAGTTAAGTCGATTGTGTCCACATAAATTCCATATAAATGAGATCTGTAGTGCTATGTTCCATGGCCTTGCATATAAGCTTGGTGGTGCTGATGTGTCTATAGTTACCTAGGTGTGTAGAGGGCCACCTTTGTGTAAGGGAGTCATAATATTGCTCTCCAGACATCAGGCACAAACTGTGTGGATAGGCTGAGGCTGAACAGGTTGAGTGCATGGTTGAATAGTGAATTACTGGCACTGATGGGAATGTAACCTGGTATGTTATCTGGTCCCACTGAAGTATTATTTTTAGCCTTTGTCAGATATATTCCACGATAATTTCAGGAGAAACTAAATTTTCGGGAGTATTGGGGGGGGGGTATATAGGTAGAGGAGGTAAAGTCAGTGCTAAATCTGTCTGCTAATATATTAAGGCTGCCCTTGCGATGACAAAGTGGGTCATCCTTATGGATGACCTCGGTGCATTGTTGGGCATCACTCCTTAATTTCCCGACATAACTGAAAACAGATTTGTAGTTTACTTTGGTATATGATGTGACGTTACGCTCATGCTTCATTTCACCTTTTCTAATATTGCTCTTAACTTCCTTGTAGCATGTTTTACTGTTGTCTTGAGGAAGGGGGATAGGGATTTCTTATAACTTTTCATTATTTTGTTATGCAATTTATTAATATGAGAATTCCACCAGACAGGTCCAGAATGTAAATTTGACTTAAGGCGGACAGATTTTGACTTTTTTATACAGCTGTTAAGGTACTGGCAAAAGTCAAAGGTGAAGATGGCACCCTTGCAATTTAGTTCACTTGCGGGCAATTGTTGGGAATTTTGCATAGGTCATTTGCAATCCGAAGTAGGTTTATCCAGGAGAAGTCCTTAAAGGAAGGCTCATTTGGTGGTGGGATGGTACCACTAGACCTAACAAAGACAATGACTAATTTATGGTCAGAATTAACCAGGAATGAGGTAATGTGGGAGCTAGAAGTGAAGGCTAGGTGGGTAAGGACCATGTCAAGGATATTACAGCCCCTACTGGGTATTTTTACAGTTTGGTACAGTGCATGGGTATTAAAAAATTCTAAAAAATGCTAAGCATATTCACTTTTAGAGGTGTAAGTCTGCCAACCAATTCTTGGTAACTGAAGTCCCCTAGCAAGAAGGTATTTGGTTTAATATTTGACCTCTCTGTGATATTACAGTAATTTCCATGATCTTTGGGGGGCACTGCTGTTATTTGGTTTAATATTTGACCTCTCGTTGTCGTCTCACGTTGTGCGGTTCGATTCTCAGCTAGAGCGTCTTCTGCGTGGAGACATGTGTGAATGGGCATACCTTTGTTGAAGGTTGTGCATCAGGGCTGGTAACTCGGCATGTAAAAATCAACTACCAATCATTAGCGGACCGGAGTTCCGCTGTGGCGACCCCTAACCGGGAAAAGCCGAAAGACACAACAACATCTGACCTCTCAGTGGTATTACAGCAATTTCCATGATCTTTGGGGGGCATTGATGGGGATCTGTCATTGGCAATAAAGTAGTAACTAAATTTGTTAGGGGGGATTTGGATGTCCACGAGCTTCAAGTAAGGGACATGGGAAATTTCCTGTAAGGTCCTGGTGTTTCTGACAAATAAAGATATACCTCAGCCGCCTGAATGTGTGATAGGCACTAAACCCTGCTATAGAGCTTTTATCATAGTGACATGCACAGAATGCCACAATATGCAAACGGATACTGTAGGGATTCAGACTCCATTTTAAAGGAAGTAATGCATTCATGGCTCAGCTTAACCACTGCACCAATATTATGTGTAACAGGAGAATATCATGCTCCTCACAGAGGTATACTGCACAGTTTCATGCAGTATTTGATGCACACATTTTCTGATTTTTGTTTGTCTGAATATTTATTTGTTTAACAGGTAAACATACTTGGTCTAACTGCCACTTTTTAGTAGTGGCACAGAAGCACTGGCTGGTTAAATAATCAGGCAAATGAAAAAATAGGGATTCAAACCCAGGACTACAACATGAAGCTTATTAACAGCACGTAGCCTTAACTCATTCCCTTCAGTACAGCTGTTTTGAGAATGTACTTTTAACTCCCAGTGGGTGTGGCTTGAGCCTTTAAAAAATGAAGTTATCACGTTTCACTTCAAACAAATATTCATATCTCTGGAACCATTAAGTGTTACTAGAAAACCAAATGGCAAACTATTCAAGATAAATTTATCTTTACATTAGTGAAATTTATTCAGCCTGATGCTTTAAACTGAATTTTATAAGCCAAAATAAAGGCAGTGAATATTAATTTTGCAATGTTGTGTAAACAGCTTATGAAATCTCATTAACTATTCAAGCAAGGCACATACGGCCAGCAGGATTTTCTTCATACAGCTGTGAGCTTTCATATGCAGTTCTATCTGTGCTTCCTGGATGTTGAGATATTGTGTAATATGAAGATTATTACAATACAAATATTTATTTATTTATTTATTTATTGCATTTGTTTAACGGGAAAGTCCACTGGGCCTATATGAGCCCATTTTCAGTGGAGGCCCAGGGAGAAAAGCTCCACATAAAAGTCACATTACAGAAATAGAAATATCAAAAATGTAGCACTATTTACAGTTTTTTAGCAATTCCATTGCAGTTTTTATGGTAGTCCATCGATGATATTAACATGTACTTTTGGTCATATAACAGTATATAAATAATTGACAATGTGTTACACACATCTCAATCTGGAAAATGTTTATGAAAAAATTAATATAAAGGAATATGAAAGAGCACAAGAGGAATATAGTGATTTGATTAATAAAGGGCACAGATTACATTATTTTTCGTATGAAGATGTACAGGAAAAGTTTAATATTAAAAATCCTAGAATACCATGTTTCTACTGTGTTCTTAAGATTCATAAAAATATGAACAACCCACCGGGATGTCCTATAGTCTCAGCGAGTGGTATTTTTTGCAAAATTTAGCATGTTTTCTTCATGAATATTTACTACTTACAGTAAAGAAATTGCCATCCTACATTAGAGATGTGTTTGACTTGTTGGACAAAATAAAAAATATAGATTGGAGACAAGACATGTACTTCCTAGTAATAGATGTTAGTTTGTATACTAATATTAAACTTCAAGATGGAATTCATGCCATAAAATACTACTTGGGTGAGAATGCAGTAGTTGAATATGTGGTAGATTTACTTAGAGTATGTTTAAATAATAATATTTTTGAGTTTAATGGAAGTCTTTATAAACAACTACAAGGTACAGCTATGGGGGCAGTCTTCGCTCCTAGCTATGCGAATATTTTTATGGGTTATTTTGAAAATACACATATATATATATATATATATATATATATATATATATATATATATACTAATCAATTTTTTATTAAGCATGTATGTAAATATTTTCGTTTCATAGATGATTTAATATTTATTTGTAAAGGAGGGCAAGATCAAGTTAATAAATTCTTGGATCAAATACAAGAAAATATTGGAGTTAGGTCTGATGGTTTACAAATGGGTAATGAAGTAAATTATTTAGATGTAGTGTTAAAAGAGCAAATAGGTGCATATATTAATTCCAGTATACACAGGACATTTAAAGAAACAAGTTCTATTTTGCATGGTGAAAGTTATCATCCCCCCATACTATTAGATCTATACCATATACAGAATTTCTAAGAATTAAGAGACTATGTAGTAATCCAGCTGAAATAAGAGTAGAACTAAATAAGAGTTATAGTAAATTTAGTCTGAGGGGGTACAAAGAAGCGGATTTAAGAGTGAGTTTGAATAAAGTGTGGAATAATAGAAAATATGGTAATGGGAAAGGTGGTGTTAAAAATATGGATAGTGAATGTATTTATTTCACTTCCACCTATTCCATATTATCTGAAAAAGTTTTGGAACAAGTTAAACACAGTTGGAGATTGGTTAAAAGAGAAGTTGATTTCTTACATAGTAAAAAAATGTGCTTCTCCTTCGGAAGGGGGAGAAACATTAAAGACTTTATAGTCCATAGTAAGTTTAGTATGCCAAAAATGATAATTGGAAAACATATTGAGAAACAGGGAACACAAGTATGTGGGAAATGTAGTGTATGTAGATATATAGTGAAGGAATTTACTAATATTAATGGTGTTTTATTTCAAACTAATGGTACTTTTAATTGTAGAACTGAAAGAGTTATATATGGTCTCATATGTTCTTGTAATAAATATTATGGTTGGGAAACTAAAAGATCATTCTCCTGCAGAATAAAAGAGCATATTAGAGATATAAAAATAATAAACAGACAAGCCCTATAGCACTACACTTCAATACATATCATAATGGAAACCCAGAGGGTTAGTAGTTACAATATTAGGTAGTATGAATATATGAATGAACAGCAAATAAAATGTTTATTGAGGAAAAAGAAGGCTTTTATGATTTTGAAATTTAATACAATGAGCCCTATAGGGCTAAATCATGAATGTACATGATATGTTAATGTATTGATGTATTTAAAAGTTTTTATAGGGATGTTTTTCCACTTAATTAAGTATTTGATTAAGTGGGTGTGTCTGATATTATAAAAGGCTACTAGTATGAGTGTTTAGAGTTTAGTCTGTTAAAGGCAAGTGTGGCTGAGGCACTAGAGACAAGATCGACTTTGTGTGATTTGGAACTGTTTTTCTGCATTTTATAATAAATCTCTAAAAAGCACTTCAGTGGAACTGGTCTACAATTTGTGGTATACAACAAGTATACAAATAATATTCAATATCGCTTTAGCTTCATTAGACAAGAAGTCAAATATCAATGCAAATGTGTTTGCCATCATGTATGCTTTTAAAATGAAATCTTTGGATACATTGTATGTAGCATGGTTTTGGAATTATTGATGCAAATATGAACAAGTAATATTTGATGCCTAGCGGCATCAGTAGGACATAACTGCAGAAACCCCTGGAGGCGCACTCAGCTGTAAATGTACTCTCCTTAAATGCCAGGCAGGCTAGACTGAGGACTGAATCAGACAGACATACTGCTAAAGATTGCACTACTAGGGCCCCTGATACTACAAACTTATAATGGCTGCCATATTGTATTAACCGCATCACTCTGTAAGTAGGCCCACCAGTACTGCTTTAGACTTACAGACCAATAAAGTGTTGCACTGCCTGGTTGGTAGTATAATGCAGGACAGATAGCAAGGCCATGCTACTAATAAAAAGATATGTAGTTTCTAAATGAATCATCGCAGAGCTTCTCCTCTTAGTATGTCAGTATGTATTTGATCACGACAATGTACCATACATAACAATATATAGAAACCTAAATATGTAACAGCACTGCTACAAAACCTGACAATTTCCATGACAACCTTACCTCTCAGCTGTCACACAGACATACAGTATTCATTTTAGATCTCAGGGGGAAAAAAAGCTTGTACTTTTTTGATAATTAAAAAATTGACTGCAAAGAGAATAACTCAATTCAGTTTTTAGTGCCACTGTAAAGCATAAATTCCTAATAATTTTTAATACACTGCAGTCCAGAAATAAACATAATAAACAGTGCACACTAGTGCAATTGATTTCTCTGTGTTTTGCATTTCTGAAAATGTTCTTCCTGATCATGTATAAAACATATTTTATCCATTTGGCACACATTTTGTCTCACGTGTTTTTTTTTCAAGAAATGTTATGAGTTATAATGAAAGCAAAGTGTGCTGCAAAAGGCCATTTTATTCATTTATTCATGCATTATTTGTTCTTTTGAGTACAGGCAACCTTACAGCTTGTATTCCTGCTGCAAGATTATCCATCAAGGACTTCTGGTTGCAATTACCACTGTAATCCACTAGGTGGCAGCAACTATTTTCAAATTACTGTGATAAAATTTCAGCCCAGTAAATTCTCTAAAACTTAAGAGTGGGACTGTTATGTTTTGTGATGGCAAAATATATTTTATACTATATAACGAAGAAATGTGTTTAATCAGAAGAAAATTATGATTTGCGTGTTAGAATTAGTCTGCTGCTTTTGTCTCCTTTTTCACATTCGTAAAACATTTATCTTACAGTAGTATCTTTGTTTACATCTGCACTTTTTATTTATACTGTCACTTCTACTTTACAGTCCTGATCATGGTTTGCTTGAGTCATTTTTTTTAATATTCAACTTGATAATCACCTACCACATCTATGATTTAAGTTCCCTTTATTTCTGTTCTCTCCTTTTTTGCACTCGTGTTTCTACTTGTATGACTGTTTAAATTTTAAATTCAAATGCATGGCTACAGATTACTGATTACAAATATGTTGTGTGAATACAGTTACATTGTAATTTATGGTTAATTTCTCAGTTTATAACTTTGTTCTGAACCTGAAAAATGTCCATAGGAGCAATGTTCTAGCTTTCTTAGTAAAGATATACAAACAAACAAATAAAAATATTCTGCTTTTCTCCATAATACTTGAATCTTATCTCACTGTCTGAGATATAAACATAGGCTGGTATTTATAATATACTATGCTATATCCCTATTCTCCCTTCAGCATACCCCTTAACTGTCCAGATTTTCACGGAATGTCCAGATTTGTGCCTCATATTTTTAGTATACTCTTCATAAAATTTGTGTTTTTTTCTGGCAAATCACTGAGGATTGAAGTCACTAAATAGTGGCATACATTGGAGTTTCAGTCGTCTTCATACCCTTCATAAAATCACAGGCTAATACAAATCCTATTAGTCTAGCAACTTTCTAAACATATAAGAGTAATATTTATAATCTGTCCCTACCTTTGTGTCTTTGTCCCCCATTAGTCTAATCTTTGTCCAGATTTCTTGCGGTAAGATGTGGTGACGTATGCCCTTCAGTGATGAACTGTGGTGAGCTGCAATGCTATTTACCAGTTCATAGTAATCCACATTCCCAAAAAGACATCTCATTACCCAGGAGTCTGTATGGCTATGAAAACTTCACATGGAAGCAACTGCTACCTGCACTATAGAGCAGCTACAAAGAGAAACACACACAGGTATTGCCCCCCAACACATAAAGGTGTACACACACACACACACACACACACACACATGCACGCATATAGTCATACACTCCCATTCACGCAGCATGACTTATCTACATTGGCTGTTGTGTAGGATGAAGCAGCTCAGATTCAACCTGCACAGAGTCCCACCATACAACAGTATAGATGTGTGACACAAGAATGCTGCACACACTATGTCCTTGCATTTTTACTCTGCCAAGGACATGCATGGATCAGGCATCTATGAATGCCATATTAGGCAGAAGGCTGAGATGGTCATTCACATGCACACCTCCTACAGTCTACTACATAGTATCTGTTCTGAGCAGCAGCTGGGGGGGGGGGTCTATGAATCAGATCAGGCTTGTGAAATATGTAAGGCAGCTTATGCTCATCTTACGTACTTCACAAGATGACCAGGAATACCAGCTTATTTCTTCCCTTTTCATTCAGCATTCTTTGCAGGTTAGCTATGAATATTGACCTATTATTTCTTTTTTTTTTATTCTTCTTTCAGTTCATTGCCATCTCATTTTAATTATTTATTATGGTCTCTGTTTAGTCTTTCTTTTCACATTGTCTCAGTTTCCATTAGTGAAACGACTCTTACACTGGCCTCTGAATAGATATTATCATTCTTCTAGTTACAGCTGCAGCTTTAGAATACATTTTATTTGAATTAACTAAAATATCGCACATAACCCTCATCCTTATCTGACATTAAACATATAATCAGAATACTTGTCTGTAGAACTCAAATGCTTAATTTGAAATCCAGGCTGCAGTCAGCTGGTAAATAAAATAGCCAATTGAAGACACTTTTAGCCATAACTTGGGGCACAAGGCCAAAGCTACATTCTCATAAATAATATGCATCACAACACAAATGCTAACTTAAGGTCAGGACTGACTCTTGGTATTCTGAGATCCTTAATCATTGAGCCGCAGTGCTGCTTTTCCAAATATAATGCGTCATGGCTGGATGATGTATGGATAATGTAAAATGTAACTCATAATTGCACAAAATTAGCAGCAGAGAGGAATTTAGATTTTTACCTGATTCTGAACATGAGCCATGGTGGTGCAGCGGTAGCATTGTCGGCTCACAGAAAGAGGTTCTCCCGTTCGATTTTTGGCTGGAGAACCTTCTGTGTGGAGTCTGCATGTCCTCCCCGTGGTCGAGTGGCATTCGAAAGACATGCATGAAATAGGCATGCCTTTGTTGAAGGTTGGGTGTTGAGCTGGCACCTCAGCACCGTAAAAATATACTGCCAATCATTAGCGGACCGGAGTTCCGCTGTGGCGACCCCTAACCGGGAAAAGCCGAAAGAAGAAGAAGAACCTGATTCTGAACATCCCTTGAATTGATACACATAAGAAAAGTTTGGGGAGTGTGGAAGCAGAGCTCTGTCTTCCTTTAAAAATTATTTTATATTTTATGATGATGTCATTAATTATAATAAATCCTTGCAAATTAAGTAGCTAGGATTAAGTGACATATTTTAGTACAAAAACTTGCAATAGGGTAGTTTTGATGCACTGCTGGAATGAAAATCATTGTTTATTTACACAAAAAAATCTCAAATATTTGTTATAAGTGGTTAGAAGTTATGAAGTCATGGACTATTTGGCAGATAGCAGGTAACACCCACAGAACAGTTAACTAGAGGATTATGATGGGGTCTCCACTCATAACCAGTTTACAATATCTTCAAAATATGGATGTCAAGAATTCACCTTGAAAGCAGAATAAAATGCACTTCTCTATTTGAAACTCGACATCTATATTGAGAACATATGACAAGTGAATTATTGTCAGACAGATCTATAATTCATCACTGCAGATTGAGCTTTATAGGTTCATAGGTAAGTACTAGGCTATCTGCCCGAGGGTATCTATAAGCCTAGCCAGAATGTGTTGGCTTTCGCCGCCCCCTTAGATTAATTAGTTCCCTATGCCTCTGTCCAGCAGAGCCATTAGTTCCCTGTGCCTCTGTCCAGCAGAGCCAGTGCAGTGATCTCCGGGCTAAATTTTCTGTTTCCCATCCACTCGTCAAGGTTTCTCTTGAAGAGTGTTAGTGAGGGGCTCTGCCTAATATAGATTGGAATCCTGTTCCAAAGCATGGGGAGTCTCTGGGACAGGAATCTATCCCTCCAGCGCATCCTATTTATCCTTGTGGTGAGGTTTAGATCCCTAGAGCGTGTGGCTCTTGGGGATTTGTTTTTTTTTTAGGTGGAGCATGTCCATCAATTCTGGGTTGGACATGGCCTTGTATGTCAGGCAGAGACCACCTCTGAGTAAGCGGTATGCAACCGAGTACAGCTGGAGTTTCTTCAGTAGGGCTGCATAGGGCATCTGTTTGAGGCCAGTAATCCTCTTGGTGAGATACTTCTGTCGTCTTTCCAGCTGTTGCAGGTGTCTTGTAAGGTACATCCCAAATGGGGCATTGTACTCTATGACGGGTCTGATGAGTGATGAGTAGAGGGGCACAGTAACTTCTTTTGTTCTAGATGCGAGCCCTTTTGTGATTAGGTGGGCCACATAGAAGGATTTTCTAACCACCTTGGCAATATGATTATCAAAGGAGAGATTACTATCTACTTGGGTCCCCAGATCCCTTATTACATTTTCTGTATTTAGGGAACTACCACATATGTGATAGTTCACCAGTACTTTGTTTTTTCCAAAGGGGATGACTATGCACTTTTTGGCATTTAGCTTGAGGCTATGATTTTGACACCAGGTATCCGTCTCAGTGAGACCCTTCTGGAGGATGTCTGTATCAGCCGGAGAGTCAATTATGGCCCCCAGTTTGCAGTCATCTGCGAACTTGGTCAGCCATAGTCCTCCTGTGCTTGCCTGTACCTCTGAGAAGTATATACCGAACAGGAGGGGTCCGAGGACTGACCCCTGGGGGACGCCAGTTGTAACCAGTTTAGAGTCAGACCTAGAGCCTGCAACTCTCATCATGTGGGTTCTATCCATGAGCCAATTAGCAACCCATCTTGTAATGTTGGGGTTTATGTTCAGGCTGGTGAGCTTGCCTATAATACCAGAATGGGGAATGGTGTCGTAAGCCTTTGCGAGCTTTAGGTAGGCTGTTTGGACTTTTTTTCCCTTGTCTAAAGCCCTGGTAACTGTCTCAAAGAAGTCCTCCAGGTTTAGGAGGCATGATCTGTCATTAACAAAGCCAAACTGGGTAGGGTCCAATGTTTGGAGCTTCCCAATGTCTCTGTTAATGAGTTCCATGATGATGTGCTCCATAGCTTTGCAGAACAGGCTAGTCAGGCTTATAGGGCGATAGTTCCCGGGGTCCGTTGTGGCTCCACCTTTGTAGATCGGGATAACTGTTGCTGTTTGCCACTCTATGGGTACATAGCCTTTAGAGAGGCTGAGTTTGAACAGTGTGTTTAGGTGAGGGGTTAGTTCATTTTGGAGCTCATGTAAGACACAGCCTAGGACACCGTCCGGTCCCATTGAAGCTTTGTTTTTGGCTTTGGATAGGGTTATTTTAACCTGTGTGTCAGTGATTGCTGGGGCTCTACATTCTTCAGGTATGGCTATAGGCCCTTTAGGGGGTGAGAGGGGGGTGAAGTTTGCACTAAACCTGCCTGCCAGAATGTTGGCAATATCAGTCGGTTCAGTGTATTTTGTGCCATTCTGCACTAACTCAGAGCAGATCTGAGAGTTTCCACTTAGGTTCTTGACATAACTAAAGAACGCTTTGTGGTTATCTTTGGAGTCCTTGGCAATTTTTCTTTTGAAGCTAGCCTTGGATGATTTTATGAGGGATCATAGTTTCTTGCTGATACTGATCGGGGATGTCTTTCCTTCTTGGGATTTTACTCTTTTCTGTACTAGTTTCCTCCTTCTATTGTATAGCTTATTTATGGCAGGGGTCCACCAGACTGGTTTCCTGTTCTTGGAGGAGTGAGTCTTGGTTTTGCTTGAGATAGCATGATCCATGCATTCTTGCAGGTGCTCATAGAGTGCCTTTGTAAGGGATTCAGCAGCTTGGACAGTGTTGTCCTTTAGCATGGGGGCTGTAAACCTTTCCACCTCTGTCTTAACTAACGTGAAGTTTGCTTTTAAAAAGTTTTTCACGGTGGTTTCCTTGATTGGGGGTGGGGGCGGAATGTGGATATCCATAGTGATTAGTCTGATCTAACCAGCGAGGAGTTGACCTCCGGTGTAGAGCATCGGTCGCCCATGTTGATGATGACCAGGTCCAATATGTTGTCACCTCCGGTGGGGGTGTTGACCAGTTGATCCAGGCTGTTCGAGTTTATAAATTCTAGGAAGCTTTGGGCAAGGGAGTTAGTACTTGAGTAGTTCTCCCAGTTAATGTTTGGGTAATTGAAATCACCCAATATTAGGGCATTTGGTAGGGCCTTCAGATTTTCCAGTGTCTCCAGAAATGCAGAATGGGGGTCCTGGGTCATTGTGGGTGATCTGTAGCAAGCTACAATTTGAATTGCAGTTTTGCCCATTGTTAGTTGCACATGGATGATCTCTGAGGCATTGTGCTGTGCCACTAACCTGGAGGTGTGGGTATCCTTGATGAATATGGATACACCCCCACCTTTTGTGTTTCGGTCTGGGTTCTGTGGCCAAAAAGTATGGTATGAGTTATAGCCTAGTAGTGCTGGGGTGCTCTCTGGAGCGTTAAACCAGGTTACTGTTACTGCACAGATATCAATGTTCTCCATACTGAGGAGTGCCTCGAGTGCATGCATTTTGAGGTTTAGACTTCTGGCACTGAGTAGCATTACCTTCAGTTTTTGGTTACTTGTGCTATTTACAGTGGTGGGTTTGTCATTTGAGCCTTGCCTAAAAAAGGCACTATGGGCATGGCAAAAGCCTTGGCCAGTATTCGAAAGCCTAAGGGTGACAGGTGCAAGCCATCTCTTGTGAAGCAACGTGGCTTGTCGAACATGTCATCCCAGGTGGACAGATACTGGATCCCCTTTGAATGACACCAGAAACTTAGCCAATTGTTGAAATTTATCATTTTTTCTTTATACTATGGCATCATTCTTAGTGAGGGCAGGATGCTACTCAGGGTCAGGGTCATACCAGCCTGGGCTATTTGACCAGAGAGCTCTTCCATGTCTCTTTTCGTGTAGTCCAGTGAGGTAAGCCTCAGGTCATTCACATCAACATGGACAATGATAGTGGTGTATTTGTACTTGTTCTGGAGTGACCTGAGTGCTTGTGTTATGTGGCGGATCCTGGCACCCGATAGGCAGCTAACTGTAACCTTCTCCTTGTCCAGCCTAGTTAGTGGGACATCAGTGTGCCTGACTATAGAGTCGCCTATTACTAGTGTGTTAGGTATGTTATTTTGCCTTAAGGGCTGTGATTCCATGGTACACTGATTATGTGAAGTATGTGTTTCATGGTTTGTGATGGGGTGTGGAGGTTGCTTGGGTGTCTGCTTTGGAGGTCTCTGTTGCTTTTGCATATTTTTATTTAGAGCCTCTGAGTATGTTTTTGTGTATTTGTGTGTTATTTGGTGTTTAGTAGGGAATAGTTTAACCCTAGCTAACTGGCGCTGCCCGGCACACAAAACCGCGCAAATGCGTTTTTTATAGCAGGGAAATAAAAGAGATAGAAATTAGCCCAAAATGGCCAATAAACTACTAACTTCTGGGCTACAGCAAACAAGGCACACAAATCTCAGAAAGAAACAGATCAAATAAGCAGGCGCAATAAGCCTTTAACCAGAAATTCCCAGCTCAGAAGGGCAGAATCTAGCCTCTCCCCCCACAAGAGTGCAGACCACAAACCTTCTTAATGTAAAATAACTGGCCTGAAGCCCAAGTGCTTAAACCAGAACTAATGCAGTTTTAGAATAACAGACACTGAGCCTTCAATCAGCAATTCCCAACTTAGAATTGTCCCAATGTGCTATTAATTACAGAAATAAATGCAGTAGTGAAAAATGTTTTACAGCTTTGAAATCCATAATACACTTAGTGTTGCACACCCTCAAGAAAACTGTGTTGCCACACAGACAGTATCCAAAAGCAAAGTATATATTTGAGCCTGTAAAAAGATCCAATATATATTATGCCACACAAAAAAGCAGTCCAATGCATTTTATAGTTTTCATTGCTGTTTAGCAGTTTTCACTGCTAATTTTGTGGTAGTAACTATCTATGTTCTAGAACAACACTGGAGTTTATCTGTGCTGAAAAGTTGTTTGGAAAAACATTATACTGCATGTTGTGCAGTGATTATGCACCAATATCTGGAAAAAGACAAATCAGTTAATCACTATTATTGTGCAAGACCCATTCTTAACAAATGTTAAACACCCTCTTCTTAACTTGTTAAGTGCAAGTCTCAGGCAAGCCAGTCAAATCTGCTAGTACTGACTAGAAAAAAACAGCAGCAGAATAACACCAGATTTGTTACTGCCTGCTGACCATACCAGTAAGGCTAGTACTGACTAGAAAAAAACAGCAGCAGAATAACACCAGATTTGTTACTGCCTGTTGACCATACCAGTAAGGCTAGTACTGACTAGAAAAAAACAGCAGCAGAATAACACCAGATTTGTTACTGCCTGCTGACCATACTAGTAAGGCTAGTACTGACGAAAAAAACAGCAGCAGAATAACACCAGATCTGTTACTGCCTGCTGATCATACCAGTAAGGCTAGTACTGACTAGAAAAAAACAGCAGCAGAATAACACCAGATTTGTTACTGCCTGCTGACCATACCAGTAAGGCTAGTACTGACTAGAAAAAAACAGCAGCAGAATAACACCAGATTTGTTACTGCCTGCTGACCATACCAGTAAGGCTAGTACTGACTAGAAAAAAACAGCAGCAGAATAACACCAGATTTGTTACTGCCTGCTGACCATACCAGTAAGGCTAGTACTGACTAGAAAAAAACAGCAGCAGAATAACAACAGATCTGTTACTGCCTGCTGACCATACCAGTAAGGTGTCCCTTCCTCTTAATAACTTAAAAAGTAGCAGGAATAGCAGGAATAACAGGATACATGTTCCCCAGCATTTTTGGAAGGATAAGAAGTCTGAAACTCAAATGTATGTCATTATTTAGTGACTTCACTCCTTTGTCCAAAAAAACAAAGATTAAATAAAAAGCAGCCCAAACATAGGAGGCAAAAATCTGGACATTCCGAAAAAATCTGAACACTTCAGAGGCATGGCAAGGTGGGTGTAAACATAAAGGGATTGTGTTACACTGTCTTTCTGTTAGTGTTTCCTAAGTGTTTTATGACTTTGAAAGCCTGCAAAACACCTAACGTTTTTTCCTGTAACTAGAGTACATGGAGCGAATAAAGCTCCATCCACTACAAAGCATTATGATCAGGTCTCTGGTCATAACCTTTACTTATGTGCTCTTAACATGGATGCCAAGATTCACCTCTCGACCTTCACTTTCAAGGTGCATTTCTTGGCATCTATATCTCGAACACATAATAAACTGATTATGATTAGTTCCCTGATCATAAGCCATTATGTTAAGCACCTTTGTTCTATCACAAAGGTGTTTAACAAAGTAGTCATTTACCAAAATTGGAAGAATAATCATGGTGTTTCATGCACTACAAGTTGGATGTAACTGAACACCCAGCCATAATCCTCAATATGGATGAATCTATACACGTGCATATCTTTTCTATAACTGCCTTAAACCATTTTGATTTCTACTCTGCTATTCAGCATTACTTTTTGTAGATCAACTTAGTATGCTGCTCACTTTCTTCCCCCTTATCCCTCACCTCTTTTCTGGCCTGTACCATTTTCTGCTTAGTTTACATACATGGAGCATGTGGATTAATCTTCTAAATCTACATGAAGTAGTCTTCTTATAGTGAGGCTCATATGCAAGAACATTGCTATAACAAGCTTGTAATAGTAAGGCTCTTACATACATGATTTACTATTGAAGTTAAATGAAGCTTGTGCTGCCATAAATGCTGCAATCACCACAGAACTGCATCAGAAACCAAGTAACAGCTTTAAAAGGTGTAACACACCTTGTAGTATGCCCAGCTTCATTATGTAGAGGGAAGGAGATTGCAGTGTGACCTAGGCAAATGGGGTTAGATTAACAGCCCTGGTACCAGGGAAGCCAAGCTGAAGGGGTATGA